>NC_081560.1:91956600-92056042 GCF_022355385.1 Mustela nigripes | reverse complement strand
CAGAAGGGGGTGGGATTATGGACATTGGGGAGGGTATGTGATTTGGTGAGTGCTGTGAAGTGTGTAAACCTGGTGATTCACAGACCTGTACCCCTGGGGATAAAAATATATGTTTATAAAAATAAAAAATTATAAAAAAAAAATAAATAAAAATAAAAAAAAATAAAAAGAGAGATTTTTTTTAAATGAAGGATTAAAAATGTACAAATCAACATAAAAATGTACAACTCTTTCTAAATAGAACTTGAAGACGTACTTTTTAGAGTAAATATTTACCAAGCTCAACTCCAAAAATATTTCCATCTATGGTTTATTCGATATCGTTTGATGATTCTTAGTATGTGGTCACAGCCTAGGTTTTCAAAATCATGTGTGTTTGTAAAGCTTCCAGCGAGTCCCTTTTCTGATGTGATTGGTCAGCCAGCACGATTGGACGTGCGGTGGAAATGCCACCAAGAACCCCAGGGCACGGCTGTAGTTGTTTCCCTTGTAGGTGGGACGGCCACCAGACAGAGAGGCTTCCTGGGGTGCATTCGGTCACTGCGGTTGAACGGCCTGGCCCTGGACCTGGAAGAAAGGGCCACGATGACGCCAGGCGTGGACCCAGGCTGCCCGGGACACTGCAGCAGCTACGGACACCTGTGTCACAACGGAGGGAGATGTAGGGAGAGACCCAGGGGCATCACCTGCGACTGTGCTGTCTCTGCGTATGACGGGCCATTCTGCAAGAGCGGTGAGTGTACCCTGGGCAGGACGGGGAGAAGGAGGCACCTCATTTGGCTGTTTGCCTCGTGTTTCTGGCATTTGACCCTTTCTCTATGAAAGGATAAGGCAGTTCTCTCTGATCAGCTAAAGGAGAGTTGTTTCTCTCCCAAATTTGTCCATTTATGATTCTGCTCTTGAGAAGCTCATGATGACTTCTGTTGGATTCAGCATCATTCATGTGACAATGAGATGGACAATAACTCTAAGTATATGTTCACACTTGGCATTTAATGCTGTGTAACTCTGAGATGAAGCATTTTGTGGGCCATAATAAAATATTGTTAGTAAGTTCAACATCATGCGAATATACATGGGGATAAGTTATCTTTTTATCCATACTTGATTATCTTTTTAATCTGAAATATTTCTAAATTAAAAATAAAACAGCAAAGTGTGACATTCTTGTTTTCTGTCTTGAGAGACTAAGGGTTAGAGATGGTGTGTAAATACACATAGAAAAGAGCCTTGCCTTGACTTCGTGCTAACATAACAAAAATGAGTGTCATTCCAGAGATTTCTGCGTATTTTGGAACTGGCTCGTCGGTTATCTACGACTTTCAGGAACATTCTAACTACACTGCCAGCAAGAACTCAAGCTCCTTTGCAGCTTTACTTCATGAGGGTTTGACGCTGGCTGGAGAAGTGGCCACGCTGAGCTTCCGGACCACAGGGATGCCCAGCTTACTCCTCTACGTGAGCTCCTTCTACGAGGAGTACCTGTCCGTGATCCTCACCCCCAACGGTGAGTGTCAAGACTATAACAACAAGGAGGCTGAATTAGAAAATAAGGACCACAATGAGGGGGACCCATTAGGTGTTTAACTACGAGAAGGAAACACAATTTCATGGCTTGCCATGCTTGTTACACTAGTTCATGATAACCCTCAAGTTTATCACTAAAGTTCACATTTCCATGATTACATTTAAGATACATTTCCCCCATGGAAATTTGATAATTTTAGGTATTTGATGTGCCTCTAGGTTTCTTGCTATTCTGGGAAGTCTTTCCTTCTGTACGTGAATAAATTAGTTCTGCAATTCACTTTGAAACAAGATAGCTCACTTTGTACATGGAAAATATTTCCTCCTCCTTCTCAGCAAAGTAAAGAAGTATATTAAACTATCTAAAATCCACTATTCCTACACATCACATGCACAGGATTGATCTTTACTCATCGGTGGCTGGGAAGCCATTCATGGCAATATCTACATATGAAGAAAAGTGGGATGAGAGGTACCCAACTCATGGCCACCAAGTCTTTCCAAGACTGTTGCAAATGGAGCATTAGCCCAAGCTGTAACCTCGCTTCACAGAGCGGAAGGACAGAGACCTACTTTCTGGAAGATCTGCTCCAGGCAGTACGGGGTTATGGGGCAGTGGGCATCCTCGTGAAGGACATCAGGAGATTTAGATGTCATAGCAAATCATTGGTCTTTCTTCTGTTTCTTGATTATGGCAGAAACATTAGAAAAAAAATTCTAGTTGTGCAAAAAAAAAAATTCATTATGCAAATGCCAGCAATACATTAAAATGCATTAAAATAAGTCACATTAAAAGAAGTGATGCTTATAGAAACTGAATGTTAATGCAATATTACTTGAGGTTTTACCATTAAATGCTATGAATCCCACATGAATAATTAACTTTGAGCCTAACTCCGAGTTCCCATATGCTTAACTTAGAATTTTTTTCCTTTTGTTAAGGAAAATGGAAGAACTTGGGAAAAGACCATTTGGGCTTGACTTTTAAAATAGTGTAATCAGATTCCGAATTCAGCCCTGGAATAGCACATAAATGATCCCTCTTCCAGGAATAGAGACACACAGTGTCCTTAAGCAAATGCTCAATAAAGTCAAATTATAGGAAATAAACAAAAACAAAGTGTGCTTTAGAACCTGTATTGGTGGTTTTTATAAAATTCCATTTTAGTTAAAAATTTCATTTTTTTGATCTTGTTTAGGAAGTTTGCAGATCCGGTATAAGCTGGACAGGCACCAAGAACCTGATATTTTTAACTTTGGTTTTAAAAATTTCGCTGATGGGCAGCTTCACCAGGTGACGATTCACAGAGAAGCGGCGGTGGTCTTTGTGGAGGTAAGGGGTAGATTCACAGCATCAAGAGTAACCAAGCTTGTGGCATTCAGTGTATGACCTCCAGCAAGGCTTTGAGAATAAATCCTAGTAAAAGAGATGCACGTTCAGCAGTCTTCCCAGAAAGTCCTGGGGACAGAAAACGTAGTCAAAGTGTTTTCTTTAGCAGTGTCGTTTGTTTGTTTAGCAAGAGGCTGAAAGGGTTCCTGTTAATATCTGACCACAAAAATGCCAAGGTGTCCTCCTCCATAGGGGAATGTTGCCCAGTTTTTCCCAGCGATTACTGGAGACGTTCTAACGAGAATAAGAGCCTACTTCCATCTGACTACAAAAGAGCAAAGGTGGCAGAAATGTAAACACAAGGGGAAAAGCAAGATTTTGCTGAAAGCGGGAATACATTTTTTAAAAGCCTCCATGTTTCAATTATTCATTGTCACTGGGTTTTGAAGAATAACCTTTATATATTGACTCTGTGCCAGTAATACGTTTTGTGGCTTGTGTTACTGATTTCTGTTTGAAATAAGCAAAAGCTTTAAGGTTTGAAATAGCTTATTGCATTTCTTTGTGGATCATACCAATTACGGATCCCTAAACCATGAAGACAAATAAAGGGAAAAGAATAGGCAATGGGGTGGTGTGAAATCCGAGGTATTAAAAAAATTGCTATGAAACCGTTTCATCTTTGTGACAGCCGAACCTATGGCTCGTTTTTACCGTTTTCCTTGGTCTCCCTCAGACCCCCATTCTCTTATCACCAAAATTACTCGCCATTTTGATGTTTGCTTCTTGTGGAATATTTAATAGGTTGACCAGAGTGCAAGGAGCCAAGTCGTCCTGTCATCAGGGACAGAATTCAATGCTGTCAAATCCCTTATGTTGGGGACAATTTTAGGTAAGTCTCAGAAAGAGCATCGTCCCCCCACCCCCCACTCCCAACCCCCGACATGGATCAGAAGTGTCAGGTTGCAAACACGGGAAGGGTTTATGAGGCTGAAAGAAGCTCCTTGTCGTATTCATGGTTTCCCAGCAAGCGACAATCAAGGTAGAAGCAGCCCTTTTGTCCGAGTGTGCCTGTAATCACCAGTGAGGGCTGTCTGCTAGGTGAGCCACAGTGACCCCTGAGAAGTGTCTCCACAGGTGCTTACTCGCTTGGCAATCAAACAGAATGAAACTTGGTATTTTTATAACAATTGAGGAAAGGCAAAATCAAAGCAGGTGTCATGTTCACAAATTGTATATTAATCGGCGGTCAAATGCAGAAATCACCCAACAGTAAATAGAGATTTATATTTACGAGAAGAAGGGACTTTCATTTTCTTTGAGCAAGTGAGTACATGTTGGGTGGTAGGCTGGGCCCTGCTCTGAAATGTGTTCAGTGCTCCCAGCTACCCTTGGAAGGTCAGGTTCTGAAGACCCCCTTTTTAGGGCTGTGAGTTATTCTCCATAAAAGTAGCAGAGTAAAAGCATACCAGACTGCTTGAGCATCAAATTATTTATGCCTTTGTTTTCTCTCTTGTCACCAAGAGTTAAATTGAAATAAAAATAAAGTTTAGAAGGTATTTTTTTCTTTTGATTGTTTATATTGTAAACTGTATGTGCTCTTGATATTTAAAGCTATTTGGGAGAAATCCTCTTGTGGTCTTGGGTAGAATTCCTGCTCTGGTACGTGATACTCATCTGGCTGTGTTTAGTCCGAGATAATTCATGGACTCTTTACTACCTTTTCAACCATTTGTACCTTGATTCTTTGATCATTTCTTCCATCCCTGACACAGAAAACATCCTACAGATGCTGGAGATTTAGAGACAGCCCACAAGCACATGTTCAAAATAGGGTGAGAAGCACAGTAACTATTAAAACAGTGACATTTTTCTAAAAGATGATGGACAATAAAATTATGAGTTCTTGAAATGCAGATGCATATCGTTTAGATGGTAGAGGGGACGGGAAGCTTTGTGTTGGTCCTGGGAGTTACAGGTTCAGGTTAAGCCAGTGAAGCAGGGTCTTGGGGTTCTTTGCTGTGAAAACATAGTCTTGGCATCATGTAATGGACACCAACTTTGGGCCAAAGTGGTCCTGCTTTCTAACTGTGCTTTAGGTGGATAAAGAGTCAGGCCGCATGGTGTGTTGGCAGAAAGGCTTTGCTGTGGCTCGCTGTTCCTGCCCCCTCCGCACATGCAGAGTGGGCCTCCAGCAGCTGCTGCAGAAATGCAGACGAGCACAGTTGTTCCCCTAGAGCGCTGGGAGAAGTCTATAGCTCATCCAGCTAATGGGAGAGGGAGTGGAACAGCTCAGTCTCTAATGTATGACTTCAGGTGTGTTTTCTAGGCATTTCTGGACATCCATGTTTTTGTGATATGAGTAGATTTTTAAAATTCTTTTTAAAAAAGTTTTTATTTAAATTCTAGTTGGCTGACATACAGTGTAATATTAATTTCAGGTATAGAATTTAGTGATTCATCAGTTAGATACAACACCCAGTAAGTGTTTTTTTTTTTTTTTTTTAATTCTACTTAGAACAGTGGCAAAAAAAAAAAAAAAAAAAAATTGAGGAGGTTTGTCTGAGTGGCTCATTCATTAACCATCAGCCTTCGGCTCAGGTCATGATCCCAAGGTCCTGGGATCGAGCCCCGCGTTGGACTCTCAGCTCAGTGGGAAGCTGGTTTCTCCCTTTCCTACTCCCCCTGCTTGTGTTCTGTCTCCCACTGTTTCTCTGTCAAATAAATTTAAAAACCAAAACCAAAACCAAACCAAACCAAATCAAACAAAAACAGTGACATAGTATAGAAAAACCACAAGAACTGGGAAAACAATAGAAAGAGATAAGGTTCTCCTCTGGCTTTGACCCATGAAAATAACAGTATACAATTAGCGGGAAGAGGTTTTGAAGTTCCTAAAAAGTCAGAGCCTTTTTGAGTTTCACAGGACAGTGGGATGGAGCCCCATCCTTGGCTGTCAGCTGAATAGTGTAAATTTTCATACAATCCAAATGGAAAAGAATTTTTAATATCCAAGTGGAAAAGAATTTACTCCCTTTTTATGTGCTGTTGAGCTCCACTCTCTGGCCTGACAGTTATCATTCATGGCTTGAACAGAGTGAGGAGTAGATCATCTTAGGGGTGTGCAAGCCTCAGAGCTCAGCTTGCTTACATGCAGGTGTGGTCTGTGAGTGCAGGGATGTCCTGGCCTGCCCCCAGCAGAATCATCCCTCCTTTGTTGCTGGGGCAGGTGTCTGTGGCCACTCTTCCCAGCCAGGAGGACAGATCGGATCAAGGAACAAAAGGAACATACCGCACACAAGTGCCTGCCCTCAGTGACTCTGGCTCTGACAGGAGAGATGAGGCAGGTTCAGAGGTGACTGTGGCAACAGGTAGGAAGTTGCCAACAGGAAGTGTGAAATTGACAAACATTTTTAAAGACAATTTAGCTTTGGATGTATTATCTGTAAAATGATAGGTCATGGATTATGGAAACTGATTTAATAGCTAAACTGCCTTATCTAAAGGGAATTACTTTAATAAAAAGGAGAATAATACATTTTATCATATACATTTTTATATTCCTGCAAGTTCATATGCAGAGAGCAGTAGCACGGAATCAAAGATGTTAATGTTTCTATTCAAGAATGGTCTAGTCAAAAAGCATCTCTCTCAGGCTGTAGAAATTAAAGTTGAAATTCAGCAATGAAGTTTATTGCCTGAAGCAACTGAGTCTAATAAAATTATAAATATTCATCTCATCTGTACCTAGAAGTACACATCTTGATCTAAGGCTAATAAAACTTTTCCTGTTTTGCGTAACTTTATTTCAGGATAACTTCTACTTAGCAGTTAGTAACTATGAGAAGATGACTATTTTGTGTTCAGATTTGGGAAATAGAAGCTGAGCTTCCTTTTGTAAACTTGCAGTAAAATAGACCAACAGACTGGCTAGTAAAGACCGTTCATTTTCCAAAGACAGTTGTCCAGAGCTATGGCAGGCTGTCCTCCGCTTATTTTTGGTGAGCTCCCTCGACTCAACAACCTGTCCATTCAGTAAAAAAGCTCTGAGGGTTCCTGATGTGCACTTGTACTTCCCTGGGCATTTTGAATCCTAGAAACAAGACATATTGTACCTGCCCTCAAAGCGCTGTCAGGACAATAGGGAACATGAAAAATAAAGGAGTGTTCATGACGGATCTCCTTTATCATCATTATTATTTACCCTAATACGCACTGGGGGGAGCAGTTCAGGGTCATCTTCTAGATTAACAGGCTGCTCTTGCTCTTCCCACTCTTCAGTAGTCTTATTAACGACGACTACTCAGGTCAAGTGCTCCCGGTTACTATAAAATAATTTTAGTAAAATCCTAGTTTAAGTGAAGATTGTTAGGCTTCTAATTTTCTGTCCAGTCTTGACTCGGATGTGGCCTGTAACCCTGAAGTATGAGAGCTTTAAAATACAACAACCCAGTAAGGTGTCCTGGCATTTTCACTAGGTTTTATCTCTCTTAAGACTTTTGTGTAAATGGTATTCTGTGGATTTTGTCTTTTTTGCATTAAAAAGCAGCAACAGCAAATATCCCCAAAATACCAAAACAAAAACCTGTTTTGAAGGGTGCAGAGTAAAAATGTGGCTTTCTCTTTCCTCCTGGGAAAGAGTACAATATGTTGAAGGTAGTTCAAGTCAGTACTGTCATGCGGATAAACCTTAGTGGGGAAAAGAAACCCACTGAAGGATCTTGTGTTGAAATGGAACTCCATATATGATAATTGGGTTATAAATAATGTGGGAGTCACTTACTGCTGCCCTCATGGACAGACTACAGTTCAGATATTAAAAGCTCCATTGACTTCTGTGATGTATGTTTTGTCTTTGCTGTGCTCTGCCTAAGAATTTATCTCATTTGGGAGTAAAGTCATAGGGTGGAAGACACCAAAAGTTTATATTATTTCAGCAATATGAATACAAATGCAAAGATCCTAAACAAAATACTACCAAATCTAATCCAGTAACATAAACAAATTGTTATACACTACCAGATAAGATTTATCCTAGGAATTTAAGTTTGGGTCAGCAGATAAAAACAATCAATGTAAAACAGCATATTAATAGAATAAAGGACAAAAACCACATGGTTGCCTCAATAGACACAGAAAAAGCATTTGAAAAGAATCCACTGTGCTTTCATAAAAAAATAAAACCAAAAAACAAAGTAGGAATAGAAAGAAACCTCCTCGCATGAAAAAAGACAGCTACAAAAACTCCATGCCTGACATCACACTTAATAGAAAATAATGGAAATCTTTCCCTAAGATCAGGAATAAGATAAGGATGTCTACTCTCACCACCTTCCTTCAGGATTGTAGTACAGGTTTGAGTGAGGGCTACAAGGTAAGAAACAGAGTAAAAAGTATCCAGAATAAAAAGGAAGAAGTAAAACTATCTCTATTTGTAGAGAATGTGATCTTGTAAGGAATCCATGAAAAAAGCCAATGGAGATAGTACACAGTTGGAGCAAGGATATAAGATCAACATACAGAAATTTATTGTATTTTTATATTAGCAATGAATAATACAAAAATGAAATGAAGACCAAAATGTAAATCCCACTTAAAGTAGCATCAGAAAGAATAAAATACCTTGGAATAACTTGAACAGAAGAGGTGTGAGACACATACGCTGGAAACTATGAAGCACTGCTGGAAGGAATTTGGAAGATTCACACAAATGGAAAGACATCCATGTTCATGGACCAGAAGTGTTAACGTTGCTAAGATGGTGGTGCTCCCCAAATTGATCTACAGGTTCAATCCAATTCTGATCCAAGTCCAAGTGGCAAGTTGATCCCAAATGCATATGGAAATGCGAGGGACTGCAATTAGCTGAAATGATCTTGAAAAGAAGAGTGAAGCTAGAGTTCTTGCCCAGATTTTAAAACTTGGTACAAAGCCATGGTGTCAGAACTGTGTGCTGTTGGCATGAGGACAAACATATTGACTAACAGAGTAGATTGAGAGTTGAGAAGTCAAACTATTTATCGTCAGTTGACATTAGACATGGTTGCCATGCCCATCCAGTGGAGGAAGACTAGTGTCTTAAACAGATGAGACAGAACCAACAGGTTAAAAAAGTGACGTTGACCCTACCTCACACCATCTAGAAAAATTAACTCGAAATGAATGATACTCCTCCATGTAGGAGCTGCATTTATAACACTTAGACCAAACTATGGTTGTGCATTTTTGTGACCTTGGCTTAGGCACTGGTTTCTTAGAGAAGGCTTCTCAAAAGCCTTGGGTTAGATCATCGTTTATTGAAAGCACAAGCAGAAAGAAGAAAATAGATAAGTCAGACTTCCTCAAAATTAGAACCTTAGTAATTCAAAAGATACTACTAAAGAAGTAAAAAGGCAATCTACAAAATGAGGATAAACATTCACAAGTCGGGCATCTCATAAGAAATTTTTTTTGACAAATAACATTTTATTTATTTATTTTTTATTTCTTTTCAGTGTACCAGAATTCATTGTTTATGCACCACACCCAGTGCTCCATGCAATATATGCCCTCCTAATACCCACCACCAGCTGACCCAACCTCCCACCCCCACCCCTCCAAAACCCTCAGTTTGTTTTTCAGAGTCCACAGTCTCTCCTGGTTCATCTCCCCCTCTGATTTCCCCCAACTCCCTTCTCTCCATCTCCCCAAGTCCTCTGTGTTATTCCTTATGCTCCACAAATAGGTGAAACCATATGATAATTGACTCTCTCTGCTTGACTTATTTCACTCAGCATAATCTCTTCCAGTCCCATCCATGTTGCTACAAAAGTTGGGTATTCCTCCTTTCTGATGGAGGCATAATACTCCATTGTGTAGATGGACCACATCTTCCTTACCCATTCGTCCATTGAAGGGCATCTTGGTTCTTTCCACAGTTTGGCGACCGTGGCCATTGCTGCTATAACTATTGGGGTACAGATAGCCCTTCTTTTCACTCCATCTATATCTTTGGGGTAAATACCCAGTAGTGCAATTGTAGGGTCATAGGGAAGCTCTATTTTTAATTTCTTAAGGAATCTCCACACTGTTTTCCAAAGTGACTGCACCAACTTGCATTCCCACCAAAAGTGTAAGAGGGTTCCCCTTTCTCCACATCCTCTCCAACACACGGTGTTTACTGTCTTATTAATTTTGGCCATTCTAACTGGTGTAAGGTGGTATCTCCATGTGGTTTTGATTTGAATCTCCCTGATAGCTAATGATGATGAACATTTTTTCATATGTCTGTTAGTCTTTTGTATGTTTTCTTTGGAGAAGTGTCTGTTCTTATCTTCTGCTCATTTTTTGACATGATTATCTGTTCTGTGTGTGTTGAGTTTGAGGAGTTCTTCATAGATCTTGGATATCAACCTTTTGTCTGTACTGTCATTTGCATATATCTTCTCCCATTCCATGTGTTGTCTCTTTGTTTTGTTGACTATTTCCTTTGCTGTGCAGAAGTTTTGATCTTGATGAAGTCCCATAAATTCATTTTCGGTTTTGTTTCCTTTGCCTTTGGAGACATATTTTGAAAGAAGTTGCTGTGGCTGATATCGAAGAGGTAATTGCCTATGTTCTCCTCTAGGATTCTGATGGATTCCTGTGTCACAGATCTTTTATCCATTTCAAGTTTATCTTTGTGTATGGTGTAAGAGAACAGTCGAGTTTCATTTTTCTACATATAGCTGTCCAATTGTCCCAGCACCATTTATTGAAGAGACTGTATTTTTTCCACTGTATATTTTTTCCTGCTTTGTCGAAGATTTTTTGACCATAAAGGTTAGAGTCCATCTCTGGGCTCTCTACTCTGCTCCACTAATCTTTGTGCCTGTTTTTATGCCAGTGCCATGCTGTCTTGGTGATCACAGCTTTGTAGTAAACCTTGAAATCAGGCAACATTATGCCCCCAGTTTTGTTTTTCTTTTTCAACATTTCCTTAACAGTTCAGGGTCCCTTCTGATTCCATATAAATTTTAGGATTATTTGCTCCACCTTCACAAGAAATTTTGTTCAGAGTATATACAGAGCTTTCACAACCAAACAAAAAGACAAATGACCCAATTTAAAAATGGGCAAAGATCTGGTTAAAGGCCGAAATCAAAGACATGAAGAATATTTACCAAAGACCAATATGAAAAGACACTCAAGATCATTAGCCGGCAAGGGAATGCAAATCTAAACCACAAGATATCACTAAAAAACCGTAGCAAGTGGAGGAGGTGGAGAAATTTGAGTGCTTGTGCATTGGTGATAGAAATGTAAAATGTGTGGCCACTGTGGAAAAAACAATTTGGCAGTTTATCTGGAAGTTGACACGGAGTTACCATATGACCACTCCTAGGTATATACCCAAGACAACTGAAAACATATGTCCAGACATGAAAGGTATGCGCAAATCCCCATAGCTGTGTTCTCCACTAATAACCCAACGTGGGAATAACCCCAGTGGCTATCAACTAAGTGATACAGTGTTACGTTTTGTGCCAGTGTTTCACCATATGCCACAAACAAAAGTGAAATATTGGCCATAAAATGTAATGAAGTAGCAACACAGGCTACAAATGGGTGAAAACATGATACTAAATAAATGAGGATAAATACTGACTTATTTATGACTTATGAGGATAAATGAGGATAAATATTGACTTATTTATGACTTATGTATGACTTATTTTGTATGAAATGTCATTACATGAAGAGTTTGTATTATGTACTAAGGACTAGTGCTTCAGGAAGTGCCTACTGGCATTGCTTGCTCTGGGCACATCAGGCACCAGATTACCCCTGATTTCTTCTCTGGTGTTAACTGCAAGCGCTGGGAGAGCCTGGTGCTTGGTGAGCATGTGTTTTGGGGAGGAAGGAATAATTCATCACTTCTTTCTCACTCTGAAAATCAGGGCCCCTTGGCTCTGAATTGTTGGAAAGATGGACTGGAAAAGTCTGTCTTCTACTCATTTTCTAATTATGTCATTTATCTAGAATTAAAAAAAAAAAAAAAAAGGTTTGACTTCCAGAGGGAAGGTCAGCATTGGTAAGCATGGTTATACCTATCCTCAGTGCCCCTTGTGGAGCAGGGGGTGGGCTGGATGGTTGGGCCATGTTCCTTCTGCTGTGGTAAGGGAGAGAGACTTCTTCCTACATTCTGTTTGGGACCAGATCATGAGCCTGCAGGTCTGCTGCCGGGTATGGGGCAGAAAAAATGCAACCTCTAGCTTGCCAGGACCCCCATACTGTCTAAGATTCTCAGCCACAGATTTCTCACTAGCGGACCCATAAATCAATGGCTAAAAAGATGATGTCTCCCCTAAGAAGATGGGGAGGAGGACTGAAGACAACAACTACAATTCCCACATCAAAATGGAACCATTAAAGAAGACAGAACACAACTGCGCTGAGACTTGGCACTCAAAGACACTTGAAAAAGTCACACACCAACTCTGGGGGTTAAAGCAAATACAGGTTTTCACGATTTCACAGGGTTATCTGAAGGAGAGAATCATCATTGATTCTCATTAGACAGTGATCTGGAACATTACAGAGATGGGCTATCTCAAACCGCAGAGAAAAAAAAAAAAGATTAAGAGAGGGAAATTAGAAGGGAAAATAAGAATAAACCTAATGGGAATAATTAGAGGTCCAGAAACTGAACTGGAAGTAAAGACATTAATTATGCATGAAAAAAAAATTCTCTGAGCTAAAGGAAAACTGGAGTTGCAGATTGAAAGAACGCATCAATTCTGACAAGAAAAGACATGCAACTGGGAACATTTCTGAATTGCAAAACCCACAGAGAAAAATCCTCCAGACTTTCCAGACAGAAGTTACTACAATGAAAAAATAATGATTGTGGCATCAGCATCTAATGTCTCATTTGTTACAGCAGGATAAAAAGAAGATGTGGATTATCGTTAGTATGGCTGAGAAATAAGCCACAATGCAAGCATCTAATATATAATGTATTTGACAAGGTTAAAAAAAAAAGATATTTTGGGTAACAAGGAAGGATGGAGATTAAATATGGACTGTGCCTCCCATCTGAGGAAAATACTAGAGAATTATTCCAGTCAAAGAACGAATCGCAAGCATGACCTCACGATGGAAAATATGAAGGCAGCAGGCAGCAGTGAGCAGTAAACTTGCATGCCTCTTGGTACTCTGTACGCATACAAAGTCATGGCTACAGCTGTGGGGTTAATAACAGGGTATGGGCGCACATGAGCCCACCCACACATGCCCATACCCACAATCCACAAGTACGTATAAATGTCAAGTACAAGTTCTTGACTGAAATACTGTGTTCTACCAGCATTCCGTTCTTGAATTATAGCACTGCCTATAGACATTTTTAAATTTATCTTTAAAATTAATTTCACAAAGTTAGTCCAGTTAATTAGTAAGATACATGTCTGCCCAGGATTGATTCTGTGACCCTAGCCTGGTAGCGCTCATGTCAGACTTTGACCAGGAAAGCAAGTGTTGTCGGGTTCCTCTTTTTGATCAGTGGCTGGGACTTTCAATTGGTCTATGGTGTTTTGTTTTTGTTTTTAGTATTTTAGCGTTGTGGCAGTCCTATGTTACTATCACAGAGTTTTCTGTTTTAGTTCTTCTTGACATTCTCTTAAGTATATTCAAGCAAGGATGCCTTTCTTTATGGAATATATATTGTCTGAATGCAAAAAAAAAAAATGTGATCTTTAAAGAACTCTGTTTTTAATTTTATTTTTTTTATTTTTTTTATTTGAGGGAGAGAGGAGCGCAGAAGGGCTGCGGGTGGGGGGAGGTCAGTTGGAGAGGGAAGAGCAGACTACCCGCAGAGCAGGGAGCAGGAAGGAGCTCAATCCCAGGACCCCTAGGTCATGACCTGAGTCAAAGGCTGACCCTTAACCAACGGAGCCACCCAGATGCCCCAGAAGAGCTCTTCAATCTAAAACGATCATTCAACTGAGTTGTCTCTAGCTGGCTTACTTCACTGTGAGGATCTACCTGGAATTCATCATACATAAGCCACCTTGATGCCTCATATGACCAGCCCAGCCAAAAGAGCTGTGTGTTTCAGAAAGTTCTTTATGAGGACTGTAGCAATGTAAACATGCCCCTCGTTTTAGTTGCTTTTAGAGGTCTTTTACATAGCATTTAGAGCGCCCCTCAAATCTCCAAGGAAGCAAACACTACCCCTAAGAGTTTATACACAACATCAAGAGGGACGGATCACAGCTGAGATCCTCAGGGTGAACTTTAAGACCTGCTGTCGTGCTAACCAAAAAAGACTTGTAGAGTCGCGCATCTCTTCTGCGGAAGGTATAGCATTCATTCTAAAAATAGTGTAAGGATCCCCATTTGCTCCTCCCTTAATGTGAGCAATTACCAATATGTCCAAAAGCCACTGGCAGGATAAAGAGAGAATATCCTGTTGAAAAGGGGGTTCCTGTGACCAGCCTGGATCCAGGTCGCCCCACGTGAGAGACATTCAGACATTTCTGAAGTCTAATGTGAACTGGCTTCCAGCGGGAATAAAATGACCCCATACGGTGGCCGGCCTGCGGAAAGCACTGGGTGAATTCTTGGTTGTTGTGTATGGTTGGTAAGAGAAGGTGTCAGCTGGCCAGTGGACACACTGAAGCAGGGAGGGAGTCAGACGCAGATGCCGCGGGTCCCCACACTGAGGCTGCTTCCCTTCGCATCCATGAAACGTCCGAAGCCTGCACGTAACTGCGTCCGGTCAGATTTGGGGCTCACTGAGCAAGTGCATTGTAGGGGCTAATCGTCCTCGAGGTGAAGGGATTGGTGCTCTGCTCTCGTGGGTTCGTTGAGGCCCTTCTCCTGCTAACCACCCTTGGTCAGATCCGAGCCAGGCCGGGGGCTAGGACGGGGAGCCAGCCCAGATTTACGGGAAGGGGACAGAGCCCACCGCTGTGACGGGGGGAAAGGCCGCGGGAGGTGGGGTTCCCCAGTGGCCACAGCTAGGGCGGGGCCTCTGTGGGGCTGAGAAGGGGGCCAGAGTCAAATGTAAATGGGGAGGTTTAGAACGCCCCAGAGCACGTTGTCCCGCGCGGGTAACATTTCACTGTGCCACCTCCATTACCAGCCACAGACCCTGTTACAAAATACTGCCGTGATCTCTGTAACGTGATCTCTGCAACGGCAGAGAGTGGAATCCTTTGTTGGGCGGGACTGCACCCGGGGTCCGCTTCGGCCTGCCCACAGGCAGAGCTGGCGCCCGCGGGTCACTAGCGGGGGCCGCAGGGACAGTCCTGCCTGTCTTGCCCTACAGAAGGAAGGGCCAAGGGTTCGGAGGGAGGGTCGGTTGGTGGCAGCCCTGCAGACGCAGGCCAGGCCTGCGCCCTCCGCGCCCTAACGCGTGCCCCGCTTGTCTGCCCGCAGAGCCCCCCGGCGCGGACCCGGACACGCTACGGGCCGGCTTGTGCGGCTTCACTGGCTGCCTGTCGGCTGTGCGCTTCGGCCCCGCTGCTCCGCTCAAGGCTGCGCTGCGTCCCGGCGGCCCCGTAGCGGTCACAGTCCGCGGACACGTGGCCGCCGCGTCCAGCTGCGGGGAGTCCGCGGGGCCGGGAGCCCCGGCGCGGGAGGCCACCCGCCCGCTCGCAGGTGGCGCAGGTGCGTGCCCCTCAGACCGCGGTCGCGCTTGCCGCCCGCGGTCCTCCACCCCGTCTGCACCCCAGGGCTTCCCAGGCCCTAGGTGGGGTCGCCTGGCCCAGCTCTGGTCTGGATTTCCTGCTCCTTCCCGCCCGCGCAGGGCTCTGCTCTCCTGTCGGACGTTTGCGAATGTAACCAAAGTCCTCTTCGCTCTGCCTCTGTCATTCTCCCTTTCTCTGCTGTAGGTGGTTCTGGACCGACAGACGGGGGAGAGCCCTTAGTTAGCACTGACAGAAGTGGCCCTGCTGTCATCGGAGGTAACAGGGCTGTGAACAACCTGGTCCTTGCGCTGCTGTCACCGCGGGCATAAGCCCGTGTCCGGGAGTCTGAGCTGAGGGGCGAGGTCAATGGCAGGACACCCCTTTGTGGGCGTTCTTCACGGGCTTGCCCCATGTAGGCCTCTGCAGGGGCTCAGGGGGGCTGAGTGGAGGGAACCCATGGTAGGACCGAGACACTCTTTAAAGGATAGTTGCTGAACTACAGAGTAATAAGGTTTCTCATTTGAAAATACCCATTCATATATCTCAGGAGATCATATATACACATGTACGTATATGACATATTCACCTTTACTTCTTTGATCCAAAATAGCCACAACCTCTCAGTCCATTCGCCCAAAACTAAAAGTAAAACATTAAGTGAGTTTAGAACGACCTAAACTAGGCAAATGGTCATTTTCATAAACATAAAGATAGAAAACCTAAAGAGTTTTCTAAACATAAATATACAGAACTGTTTCCTGGTGTCAGTCTTATCTTAGATTTATATATATTTATTTGTATTTCTAAATGTAACTATTCACATATATTTGTATTATATATACACGCTCAGTGTTGCATGTGTTCTATACATGTGACAGTAAAACTGGATATAACACAGCTCTTTAAAGCAAAGTCCTATAGATAAACCATACATGTATTTACATAAATATTCACATATAAGTATATTGATATTTTGTATGTACTTACATATATTTGAAGAGGTACAGGTAGTTCCATCTTAAATATCTCCCACTGTATTCTCTGAAACAGAATTTATTTAGGCCTGCTTTAATCTGTATGATTCAGGGAATTCTTACATTTATTTACTTAGACGACTGGAATGTGCCCATTGCAGACTCTGCAGGCTAGGAGAGAGCGAGCTGCTCTCCGTTCCAAGGCTATTCCAGATAAGGGAGGTCGTCCCCAAGCTGTGGGATGCAAGTGGGTGTCTGCTTCTCAAGCAGACCAGACTGCATCTGCCCATTGGGTTTCTGTTTATCAAGATGCCAGTTTTCTCCAGACTATTAGGAAGGTACTCAGACATTTTCACATGCTGACCAAATCTGTGTAAGAATGTGAACTTTCCCATTCCTATCTTAACCACTTCTGTTTTTCTAATGAATGAGGCACATGATCTTCTGATTTCACAACTCCAGGAACAAAGAAACATATGTGTTATTTATAATGTACACCTAAAAGGAATACTTTTGTGTTAAAATACAAATCAAGTCTTAATCCTGAACTGTTCTCACTTATTTTGAATGAGAAAACTTCAGTATAAAGCAAAAAGCTGATTTAAAATAAATGGAATTAAATGTGATTCATATTTTTGAAATAGGAATCAAAGTCCAAAAATGCAAAATGTCACAGTTGGTGCCATGTTTAGCGAGAGCAACGATGGTAGTCAGGTTGGTGCTAGAACAGAAGGCATGGTCTCTGGGGCTTTATCGCCTTTGGTTAAATATCACTGGCAAGTTGTTCAAAGTAAGTAAGTTGCACCTATATTTTTCCCCTGAGAAATCCTGCTTGACTCCTGATAGACTGGGGGAGAATCAGAGCACATGGGTGTGAGGGAGGTAACAGCTCAGGTTACGGCCCCTGCAACTCACGTGGCTCTGCCTTCGACCTGTGTGCTGAGCAGTGTGTCCGCTGCCAAGTGTATTGAGCTGCAGTATAGAATCCTGGGTGGAATCCTCAGCCCTGTGTCTGAATGACCACAGACCGCACCACATGTAAAGTACTTAGTCGGGTTAAAGAACCACCCCAGCAGGTGGATTTCTCCACGTGCTGCCCTCCATCACCTCTCCTCTTGCAAACACCGGGAACAATACAGGAAGGGGAATTAACCTAAATCATGCTCAAACCTCGTACACCAGAGATCAGGGAGTGTTTCTTGCCATGAGATCCATCGTGTTGATGGACAGGCACAGAAGGACACAGATGTGTAGATGGATGGAGAGGTAGACAGACCTAAGTGCTTTTCACAAACACATTCACACTGGGATTGCTGAAAGGAAGGTTATGGAAGGCATTGGATGCATTAGTCACAACATCTCAGTCTCTTCAGAGAGCGGATGAAGACAGAGGTTGCTCTAGGACCCTACCAAGTCTCACAGAACAAACAAGCTAGTACTCAGTTACATACACAATAACAT
This sequence comes from Mustela nigripes, assembly GCF_022355385.1. NCBI lineage: Eukaryota > Metazoa > Chordata > Mammalia > Carnivora > Mustelidae > Mustela > Mustela nigripes. The sequence goes on along the minus strand of NC_081560.1, from coordinate 92,038,097 downwards.
CCTGGGTGTTTGAGGGCAACGGTGACAGTGACTGGATAATCAAGTGGTCTGATCACTGTTACTGAGTTCCTGTCCCTGACACTAAAATTGGATACAATGTAGCTCTTCAAAGCAAAGTCCTATAACAAAACTTAAGAGTAATTAAAGCTGCAACTGTTTGTTGTCAGGTGAGGTGCAGGTTGTAGTGAACGTGATGACTGTTCTACTTGTTGCTATTTAAGAACCTTTCCAGAGGTTCTGAGCATCTGCAGTTGAAGGGGATCACGCACAAGACATGGCCCCCAGCAGCAGAGATCACGTAAGACTCTTCTAGCCTCATAGAAGGAACTGGTGTACTCACCACAGAACTGTAAATCAGCAGAATGTCAGCAGCAAATCTTCTTAATGTACTTGTACATAAGCATTTAATTATTCCATGGCAAGTCTATACACTTTTAAAATAATGAAAACGTGCTCACTTGTTAGCATGAAGTGGGGCCATGACCTAGAGGCCATGCTGTGGTTCTGAATTTTAACAGGCAGGCACCAAGTGAAAGCCAGGCCAGTAGATCTTTAACCTAAAGATGTAAAACTGCTATATCCAAAGAGCGTGTGGACTTAGAAGTAAACGCAGTGTTCCAGTAGGCCAGTGCCCACTTTCCTGACTATGCGCGTGTGATGTATTTGAGCTTATCAGCTACGTGAGTCCTGCTTGTTACAAGTCTGTGTTCTGACTGCGCCTCCTCCTTCTCTCACCAGGTGTGATAGCGGTGGTGGTATTTGTCTTGCTCTGTCTCACCACCATAGCTGCACGCATTTATCAGCAGAGGTGGTTGTACCAAAAAAACGAGTCAACTGTTCCCCCGGCTGGAGACAGCGCTGAGACGGCTCTGAAGAGTGAGCTCAATGTGCAAAGCTCAGTCAGTGAGAGCCAGAGAGAGTACTTCTTTTGAAGGGCAGCGGCGGTTCACTTTAGGCTCTGGTGATGGGACATGCTCGCTAAGCAAGGGGCTCCCAGCGGACGAAGCCCCCCCACCCCCGCACCCGCCAGACAGGTGGCAATCCTGCAGTGCCATCAGCTTGCTCGAGTGCGGTCCTGGGAGGCTCTGCTCTGTGCTGCTTCTTGACCTGTGTGTGTAGAAGGACTCAGCTGTGCCCATTAACCCCTGTGCGGCAGTGTTTGACGGTCTGGCCACATTGTCGAAAATTCACACGTGGTTTGCATAATGACTTTGGGTTTGAAGTGAGAACAAGGATGTGAGCTGTGGTCCTACTCTCTTAAAAATGAGACCTGGAAGTTTATAAAAGTCAAAGTTGGACTCTAGTGTTGTGTGATGTGTGGAAATCTGTGTTTTGCCTCCTTTATCGATCACCTGCAGATGCTTCTAAGCCGGGAAGTGCTTCTTTGATGGTCTTGGAGTGCGTTTCTATCTCCGTGTGAACCAGAGCCCACAGGCCAAAAGTGCACTAGCAACCAAGAAAAAAACACTTTTTTTTCTTTTGCCAATTGTTTTTATTATCTGTCTCTTTTTAGTCAGTTTGCATAGATTTTTAGTGATGAAATGAATAATGAATTTCAGCTATGAAATTGTAGTATTCGGTTCATTTAAGGAACAGAAAAATTCGTAGGTAGCAAAGTGTGTAGAGCATTCCAGTTTGTGCTACTTTGCTTTTTTCTCTTTGTAATTCACCATTTTAATCTTTGTAAATTATGATAAAGATCAGCTGACGATCTCCCCAACATGTGTATTTTCTAACTGAAGTAGTGCCCAGGTATAAACTCTGTCCTTAACACTGCATATGTATCCTTCCTCCCTTTCATCAGAATGAACTTAATCCTAAATTTGTTTCTTTCAAATGTGGGGTGCTAAGGTCAGGATTCTTTGCAGCCTTGTGGTTCTCTTGTTCTGAAGGTTGTCATAACAACTGGATGTCTTGTGACTTGGGGAAAGCCCTGTTTTGAACAAAAGCTCTCCATTTCTTTTTTTTTTAATTTATTTTTTATTTATTTTCGGCATAACAGTATTCATTATCTTTTCACCACACCCAGTGCTCCATGCAATCTGTGCCCTCTATAATTCCCATCACCTGGTACCCCAACCTCCCACCCTGCCCCCGCCACTTGAAACCTGTCAGATTGTTTTTCAGAGTCCATAGGCTCTCATGGTTCACCTCCCCTTCCAATTTCCCCCAACTCTCTCCTCCTAATTCCCCATGTCCTCCATGCTATTTGCTCTCCATTTCTTTTATCTAAATTCCGAGCAATTTAGACAAGTCATCCCCTGAAATACCGTCTCAGTCTAGTCACTGTTTGGAATGTCGGGGGAAGGGTGCTGATGCCAGGGGAAGTGTAGGTTGTGGGATCTGGACCCAATCTATCATGCTGGTCAGGATCCAGGATCTCGGGAGTCACAGTCTTCCACCAGAGCGCCTAGAATTCACCAGTTCATTTCATATTCGGGGCACAAAGAATTTGTATTAACCACAGGAATTGTTCCAGTAACGACTTTTGTGGTAGGGGTCAGAGGATAATTGCACGGAGCTGACCATTTGCACTTACTAGCCATTTCTAAGTGAAATGTGCTACGGTCTTGATAAGCCACCTGCCACGTGCCTGTCAGGAATCACGTTGCTTCCTTTGACCACAACAGGACCACCCAGAACTCCATACACTGAGCCTTGCTATGACCTTTAAGTATATGCCTATTTTTCTGATTTTTTTTAAACAATAGAAAAAGATATTCTCTGTACTAAGTGTTTTCTCAAAACAAAACAAAACAGGGGCGCCTGGGTGGCTCAGTGGGTTAAGCCACTGCCTTCAGCTCAGGTCATGATCTCAGGGTCCTGGGATCGAGTCCCGCATCGGGAGCCTGCTTCCTCCTCTCTCTGTCTGTCTCTCAGTCTACTTGTGATTTCTGTCTGTCAAATAAATAAATAAAATCTTAAAAAACAAAACAAAACACAAAAAACCAAACACCAACCCTTTTTTCTTATGGTTTCATATTAGTTTTCTATGAGGTTTGACGAGTCACCACAATATATGATCTCATAGTTTCTGTGGATCAGGAGCTGGGCACAGGTTTACCGTGTTTTCTGCAAGGCTGCTTTGAGGCATCACCCAGGACTGTGTCCTCAGCTGGGGAAGTCCTCGGTCTTACAGTTATGGGCAGCATTCCATTCCTTACTGCTGGGATATTCCTGGAAGCCTGCTTCTGCTCGAGACCAGCAAGAGAGAGAGAGAGAGAGAAAGAGAGAAAAAGAGACTCTAGAGCAAGTCTGCTAACAAGAGGGAGTTTTATACACTGTAATGTGATGATGGGAGTGACAGCCCATCCCCACTGCCAAATTCAGTTGATTAGAAGCAAGTCCTAGGTCCTGCCCACACTGAAGAGGAGGGGATCACAGAAGGACTCGAACCAGTAGGCTGAGATCAGGGGAGTCACGTGAAGGTTAATCTACCACAGTACTATATTGAACTTTCTTTAAGTGAAGAATGAAGGATTTCCAGGGTCTCAATAGGGTAATATATGAAGAACTTACTTTGCTGAAGGATACATACTTTCCCCCACCCCCCAAAAGTCTTATGCAGAGTGAAGGATTCAGCACAAAAATGATAGATTCTAGTTAATGCACAGCTGACTGTTAACACCCTGAAATCACTACGACTTTAACAAATGATCATGGTAAGTTCTGGAAATGTTCCTCACTTTGGTAGCTGGCATTTTGCAGATTTATAGATCATGAAATTTACTGTATTCTGCTCTCTTTTTAAAAGAGAAAACAAAATATTTGTACAAAACTGCAGTGACAAATCACCCACTTTACTGATTTGTAAATTTTACCTGCTTATTTGTTAATGAAATAACCTTTTTGAATTAAATTAGGAAAATATTTTTAAGAGAAATCAAATGCAATTTGAACTATGAAACTATATTGTTTTTCTCCTAAAATATTAAAAATTGTGCAAATGCATATATTCTGTTGTGGTGTGTGTATTATTTTATCTCTGCTCTATATAGAGAGTACTGTACTCTGTTAATATGATTTGTGAAGGTGTTTAAATCGTCAAACACAAAGTAAAACATAAAGTGCCTAGTATTTACTGATTACTACAACTTAAAGTACCTATGAAAGTAGGTATTTATACCTTTGCCGGAGAACAATAATTTAACATCCAGTAAGTTATTTGTTGAATGTTTACTATGTACTCAAAACAGGTTACACAAGATTTCCTCCTGGAGCTAGGTTTCTAGAGCACTATAAATGTACAAATCCCAGTTTGCAAATAACATCTTTCTATGAAATAAATGTTCAAAGATAATAATTCCCCAAGATTTATTTCAAAATGGTAAAGGAAAATAGTACATAATTAACACTTACTTTTGGGACTAGAACTTCAGAACCCCTGCTTACTTCATGATGAAGTAAAGCCCCCTTCACTACCACCCAGCATTATGCAGCCATAGAGAAAAACATGTTGGGGCATTCTCTGCGTGTAGAATAATCAGCACTTCTGGAATTTTTGTTTGTTTGTTTTCTTTCCTTACAGAACATCTGGTGGATAATTGTTTTCCATGGATTTTTAAAGGATAAAATATAAAGTTCATGATTCTTGCCCTGAAAGAGGACAAAGGCGATGAATGTGCTTTCCTGTATAGGGTATAAACTGACGGTGATGATGCGACTGGGATGTTGAAATAGTCTTGCCACACGGGGGCGGGGGTGGGGGGCTTGACCATCTTCCCACATGGCGGGGGGGCATGGACCATCTTCCCATGCAGGGAGCCGTGGACCCATAGTGAACGAACACGTTTATAGGGTTGCTTAATCTGTTGTTCGCAGTGCATGTAACTAACATGGTAAGGAGTCTCTCGGTGCTCTCCATGGTCCTGGCGGTCTCCTTCTACACCAGCTAGCGAGTGACACCTCCGAGGGCCCAGCAATCCTTCCCTCTACAGGGTTCAAGGGCCCAGGGAACAGAGAGGCATTGGAAGGCTATCCTCTATGTCTGTTTCTTCCTCACAACCTCAGCAGTGGGTGGTGTGGAGTGTATTGGACTGGGTGGCCCTTTTCTTTCTGGGGGAAGCATCCCAGCCAGGACCCCAGACATCAGTAGTCAAAACTCCTCTCACAAAGTCCAAGTCCTGGTGGACTCAAGTTCTACCCTTACTTGAAGAGTAAGTACTTCCAATGTAAGCCACATATTTAAGGAAAAAAAAGGCATATTCTTGATAATAAAGCCAGACAAAGGTAATAAAAAGGCGGGATTTGAAGGTTGCTGGTCCAAGACTATACACCAAGAACAGCTGTGGAATCTTGTCAAATGCCTTTTCTGTACCAGCCAGGGTGGCTGTGTGGTTTTGACCTTCTCTCTGAGAGTGTGGTGAGTTACCACAATTGATTTTCATGTGCTGGATCATGCTTCTATTCCGGGAAAAACCCCACTTGGTTGTGGTGTATAATCCCTTTAATATGCTGTTGGATTCAGTTCACTTGTATTTTCTGGGGGATATTGATCAGAGAAACTGGGCTGTAATTTTCTTTTCTTGCAGTTTCTTTGTCTTGCTTTGGTCTAAAGGTGATACTGACCTCCGAGGATGAGCTTCAAAGTGGTCCCGCCTTTTCAATTTTTTGGAAGGCTTTCAAGAGAATTGGTGTTAATTCTTCTTTAATTGTTTGGTAGAATTCTTCAGTGAAGCCATCTGGTCCTGGGCTTTTCCTTGTGGGAAGGTTTTTGATCACAGATTCAAGCTCCTTAATACTTATTGGTCTGTCCAGATCTTCCAGTTCATGATTCAACCCTGGTAGGTCGTGAGTTTGCAGGAATTTTTCCATTTCTTTTCATTACCCAGTTGAAATGGCAAACTGCACAAACCATTTTTCACATCATGCTCTTATAACCGTTTTTACTTCTGTGGCACTGGTTATAATGTCCCCTCTTTCTTTTTCTTTTCTGATGTTATTTATTTGAGTGTTCTGTTTTTTTTTTTTTTTCTTACTTAACCTAGCTAAGGATTTGTCAAATTTGTTGATCTTTTCAAAAACAACCCTCAGTTTTATTGAAGAATGCTGTCATTGGGTACAGCATGGATGTGCCTTGAGGACATGATACTAAGTGGGATAAGCCAGTCACAAAAAATAAAAATACTGTGTGATTCCATTTGTATGAGGAGCCTAGAGTAGCCACATTTATAGAAACAAATGCTAGGGATTATGGTTACCATGAGATGGGGGGTAAGGGGAATTGTTTAGTGAGTACAGAGTTTCAGTTTGCAGCATGGAAATGTTCTGGAGACCTGTTTCATGACAAGGTGAATATAGTTAACACGATTGATCTGAACAGGACTCTTAAAAGTGGTTACAGTAGAAAATTTTATGTGGTGTGTTGTTTTTATTACAATTAACACACACACACACACACACATAGCCCTTATGAAATCCTGCTTTCTCTCAAACCAAAGGAACGGGGAAGGGGCAGCCCATTGGGGAAGAAAACTTTTCGGGTAACTGTTCCACTGTCGATCACAGCACAGGGAAACCCATAGTCCCACTCTCAACATGCCAGCAGGGTCAGGTGCGGATCATAGACTTCCCTCGTGAGGCTATCATACACTGTCCCAACACACGCTCATGACCTGGGTAGTGTCGATGAAGGTCTGCTGAGCTGTCAGGACTTCCATCCTCCAAAATCCTAGTGCAGAAAGCACATGGGAGCCTGGATTCCCTCCTCCACCCAGCAGCAGCAAGGTTCCCCCCCACAGGGATGCTGGGGGAGGAGGCCTGGTGAATGGCTGGAATTTCCCCTAGGTGCCTAGGGAAATCCAACAAGGCCAACCCTCCTCCCAGGCATGTTGTTGGAGGCCATGGGGGACCAGTCACAAGACGCCACCACCTATCCCAGCCAGGGAAGTATGACACAGGCCTCAGTGTACGGCCACATCTCCCACCCCTGCCTAAAAGTAATGAGGACCCCCTCATGGGATGGGGGCTAAAGGGAGACAAATAGGGAACCTGCCCTTCTGCCCCCACCTGGCAGACATAATCTAGCATTCCCCTCTTCCTCTACTGATGAGTAGCTTTAAATAAGATCCAGAGTCTTACAATATAATGCCCAAGCTGTCCAGGCTTCAGAAGAAAACCATTTGTCATGCTGAGAACCAGAAGAGATCTCTGAATGAGGAAAGGCAGTCAATAGATGTCAAGGCCGAGGTGGCAGAGCCGTTAGAATTATCCAACAGAGATGTTAAATAAGCTAGCATATGAGAAATTCAACAAGCAATTATGAGCCCCCTTGAAACAAAATAGAAGACAGTTAGGTCTCGTAGTTCAGTCTTGGCAGAGAAATAGGCCACTTATAGAGGAACCGAATGAGACACTTGGAAGTGCAGAATATAACAATCAAAATAAAAAGCTCAGGGCATGGCACAATAACAGAGGGGAGGAAGAACGAATAGGAAGAGAGAAAAATAGAAATTAGCCAGTTTGGACAAGAGACTGAGAGCATTCTGAAAAAATGCATGCAGACTCAGGACCCCGTGGGTCTGTAACAGAAACTCCAGTGTATGTGTCCTTGGAGCCTCAGGATGACAGAAGGACGTCGGGCTGAAAAAGTATTCAAAGAAGTACCAGCCTCGCAGCAGCATAGATGGACCTGGACAGTATCATGTGAAGTAACCTGCTAAGTCAGCCGGAGAAAGACAAAGGCCGTGCAGTTTTATTTATACGCGAAATCTAGAAAACAAAACAAATGAACCAACAAATAAAAAGCAGAATCGGTCCTATAAATACAGAGAACAAACTCATGTGGCCAGCGTGGAGGGGTGGGGGATGGGCAAAAAGGGGATCAAGAGGTACAAACCTCCAGTTAGAAAGGGAAGAACTTGTGGGTGGGAAGTGCAGTGCAGGGAGTATAGTCGGTAATTTCGTAATGACTGTACGGTGACAGTCACGGTGAGGGCATCCTCGCAACTGTGGTACCCCCGAGACCAACACAATTCTATGTGCCAACTGCACTTCAGCAAGGAAAAAGAAACAGTGGCTTGCAGAAAACTTCTGAAACTTGGCAAAAGATATAAACTTGTAGAGACAAGATGGCCAGTGAAACCCAAAGAATTCTAACCCACATGTCATCCATCTCCCCCAAACAGAAGACACGATGTCTAGAAAACCTCAATAGGGAACCATCACCTCCCCTCGGGGCAACACCACTTCAAAAGCAGGGGGGTTTCCTATAGCAACCGTGGGGTCCAGAAGGAAATTGTGTAATATTGCCTGGGTACTGGAAGAAAAGACTTGTCCACTCAGAATTCTCTGTCCACCCAAAACGTCCTTCAGGAGTGAAGGGGAAATCAGGACATTTTCAGACAGAGAAAGCAGGACTGTCTGTCAGAGCAGAACTAGGGATGGCAGAAGAAAGTGCTCTACACAGTGGATGACAAAAGAAGAAACCTTGAAACACCAGGATGGAAAAAAAAGGACACAGTAGAAAGAAATATGGGCAGATCAAGGGATTTTTGTTCTCCCTTTGAATTATTTAAATTACATTGGACGGTGAAAGGAAAAATCGCAACACAGTGTGATGAATTTCCAAAAGCGTGACTAGGAAATGTCTGAGATAAGTATAACGGGGAAGAGTAAAAGGACCTCATTTCAACAGCAGACCCCAGTCATTGATGTGTGTAAAATGTAGCACCTACCAACAGTGTAAAAGGGTTCCCCTTTCTCCACATCCGGGCACAGATTGCATGGAGCACTGGGTGTAGTGAAAAAATAATGAATACTGTTTTTCTGAAAATAAATAAATTGAAAAAATTAAAAATAAATAAATAAAATAAAATAAAATAAAATTCTCTCTTTATCATGAAAAAAAAAATGTAGCACCTGGAGCGGCCAGTAGAAAGCTATGCAGGAGACACTCTCCAAAACACTAATGAGATAAATCAACATGAATTCTAGAAGAATGCTCAAGAAACCCATAGGAAGGCAGGAGCAAGGATTAAAAAAAAAAACTAAACTAAAATTAAAGAGAAGAAACAGGACACAAAAATTAAATGATGGACTTAAGCCCTAACAAAAGGAATTATTTTTATATAACTGGTTACAATAAACCAATGAAAATACCAAATGCCAAAAAGACGGGCAGAATGGAATGAAAATCTAGACTTGGAAACATGCTGTCTATAAGAAATTCATCTTCAATATAATAATAGAGGCAGGTTGGAAAGAAAAGGATGAAGAATGTCACATCGCACACATGTTCGTCAGCAGGAAGCAGTCCACTATCAGCTAAAATAGACTTCCGGGCACAGACACATATCTGACACATGTGTGTAAAGATACACATGTGGTTTTATATATATACATATATAGAGAGAACCCAATACGTACATTGGATTTGGTTTATTCCTGGCCCTCATGTTCTACACAGTCATAGTGAACACTGCATTAGTGAATACTGAAACATCTCCCCTAGGAAAAATTGTGGATGTGTGCACATGCACACAAACACCCCCCTCCCATAGATTAAAACCTTAGATCCTAAGAGCAATGCATTGATTTTCTTTATTTAATGAAAGAGAAAGGAGGGTTCAGAAGTGTTAAGGAGTTGCCTGAGGCCACCCCCCGCCCCCGAGCAGGTGTCAGAGTGGATAGTGCCTCCTTTACACTGTGCTTTCCCTGCTGTCAGTGTCTTCTGTCCATCTCTGTCTGAAAGCAAAGACAAGAAAGCTGTCCATGCCCCATTGTCACTCAGCTGGAAACACGTGCGCTAGGTGACAAATTTTTCAACGCCCTGCGCATGTCTGTGAATGAATGGCTTGAAAGCAGAGTAAGTATTGACTTTGGGGGACAAGTAAGTTTTAGTGAATAGGTAAATTTTAAATACAGAATTGTTGAATTATGTGCTCTTTCCTATAGAGATAATTCAAGTGCATGAACATCACCTGTGTTGAGTGTACACGCAGAGTTGTGCACCCATCACCACTCTCTAAATCTGGAACATTCCATCACCCCCACCCCAGCAAAGAAACCATGGACACATTAGCAGTCCCTCCCCATATGCCTCTTTCCCCCAGCCCCTGGCAAGATGATTTACTGCCTTTCTCTATGGGTTTCCTTTCCTGGACATCTCATAGAAGCTGAGGTTCACAACATGTGGCTTCTGACATCGGGCTTTGTTCGCTTACCATCATGCATTTTGGGCTGAATCTGTGTTGTGGCATGAGTTGGTAGTTCATTCCATCCTACGGCTTCTTTAATAAGGAATTTCACTGCCCTTTGTCCCCAGCTCCTGGGGGACAACCTCCCAATCTTTAGAATTTCCCAAGCATTAGAAGGTCCTTGTGGGTCCCCTCACACCACAGCTGCTAGAGTTTGCTCCCAGACAGCTCGTGGTAGGGCTGGCTGCACTGACAGTCTCAGGATGGGCTCACAGGATGCGCCAGATGATGTCAGCCTGACCTCTGGAAACGAACTGGGGCTGAAGAATGAGGTCAGTCACGTCGGCAGTGGCTCAGTCGATCATGTCCCTGTGATAAAGCCCCAGGAAGCCCTCGGAACAGCAACGCTTGAGTGCCTCCTGGCAGACGGTCCTCCAAGTGCACTCTGCCCACATGATGCCAGGAGGGTAGCGCCTCTCGGAGGACTTGACGCTTGGAACCCTCCCTGTCCCAGACCCACTGTGTATGTTTCTTCCTTTGCTGGTTCTGATTTACCCTTTTGCTATAATAAAACTGGAAGTAGAGCACTTTCCTGAGTTCTGTGGGTCATTTCAGCAGAGTGACCAGACCTGAATGCGTCTGTAGGGACACACAAGCTTGTAGCCGCTCTGAAGTGAACAGGGCCTCAGAGATTTCCAGACTCGGGCTGGTGTCTGCTGTTTTGGGCAGGCGGGGCAGTCTAGAGGGCTGTGCCTGTGGCCTCCAGTTTTGTGGCCCCTGGGTAAGCTGAATGAGAGCCCATTGGATGGATGCAGGATTTGTGTATCCATGGACTGCCTCTGAACATTGAGGAGTTTCCACTCTTTGGGTGTTGGGAATGAAGCTGCTGGGAACACTGGTGCACAGACCCCACACCACAGTGTGTGGACGTAGGTTTTCAGTAAGCTTGGGTGTACATCTAAGAGTGCATTTGCGGGGTCCCATGCTAAGTCTACGCTCAACTTTCTAAGAAGTGCCCATCATTGCCTAAGCCACGTCCACAAAGATTTACTCCTGTGTTTTTTCTGGAAAGCTACAGTCTCAGTTCCTGTGTGTCACTCTGTGGCCCAATCTCAATGGGTCTCTGTGCATGGTGTGAGGGGGGGATGGGGTGCACTCTTCTGCACGAGGATATTCAGTTCTCCCCGCACCGCTTGTTAAGGAAACTATTCTTTCCTTATCAAGTGGTCCTGGCACTCTTGTCAAAAATTGATTGATAAAAATGAGGGTTTCATTCTGAATTCTCAGTTCTGTGCCCTTGGCCTTTGTGTCTGTCCCTACCTATGTTCTGCATTCTCTTGGTCACTGTACTTTTGTAGCTGGTTTTGAGATTGGGAAATACAAGACCTTAAATTTTCCTTTTTTTTGTTTTTGTTTTTGTTTTCAAGATTAATTCTTCCTTTCTGGGCCTTTTGCATTTCATATGAATTTTGGGATCATCCTTGTCTATTTATGCACGAAAGACAGCTGGGATTTTGGTAGGGTGTGCAGTGAAGCCGCATCCCCATTTGAGAGACAGCCGCCTTGATGATGCTGCCTTCCAGTCCACGAGAGGGGATGTCTTTCTGTTTCCTGACACCTGCTTTAACTTCTTCCAACACAGCTTCATAGTTTCTGGTGTACAAGTATTGCCCCTCTTTTGCTAAAATTATTCCTAGGTATTTTATTCTCAGTTATGCTTTTTGAAATGTAATTGTTTCTTTAATTGCATGATCATTTGTGGGTAATGCATTTTGTCAAATTCTTTTTATGTATTTATTGAGATTATCACGCTTCTTCTGTTTTTTGTTTGTTTTTCCTTCTGTCAGTCTGGTGTATGACATTAATCAACGTTCAGTACGAGGCCAGTCTTATTAAATGTTAACACATCCAGCCAACTTTGCATTGTTCCGCTGAGCAGAACGTGGGATGAGGGAGTGTGCGAGGAGGTGGGGGTTAGAACATTCCAGATGCCGCTGTCTCACAAAGGTCAGTGGCTTCTGTTGGACAGACAGCTGTTGGTTTGTTCTGTGACTGCGTTCATTTCCAGAATTCAAAACTAGTTACTTTGAATAATCTGCTTGGCATTTGTTGTTTTGTTTTGTTTTCTTGGAAGATCAGTGTGCTGAGGTCCTCACTCTGCCATTGAAGAAATTGTACCTCAGTGTATTTTGGGGTTAGAGAAGATTAACAACTCTCCTCGGATAGTCCAGAAATCGCCCTGGTTCTCTCAGTTTCTAACTTTTTGTGATGTCCACAGAAGTGCTCTGCTAACTAACTTTGAGGAGACTGGCATTTTCCTAATTAATAGGAAAAAAACACATTTCCTCTCTTAGGTTAAATTTCTTCACGCTTTTGCCTCTGCTGTTTCACATCAGCTGACATCTGATTCAGCACAAACTGCCCAAGAAGAGGTCGTCCCCATCGACAATTCAGCACGATTCACCTGGAAGAGCTACTGGAGGTTGACCCCATCGACGATTCAGCATGACTCACCTGGAAAGAGCTGCTGGAGGTCGTCTCTGTCGACGATTCAGGTGCTCTTCAACGGGTCTCTGGAGGTGGGTGAGCTGACCCTGTGCAATACCATTCATTATTATACACCCTCAAGCATGTATCTTAATAATTTGTATTTAGTGGAAGTTGAATTCATGAGGAGCTATACATAGAAACAGAAATAAGAAATTATAACTCATGGTCATTGGCAGACAAAGCAGATTCTCAGGGGCTAAGCCAAGTGTGTAGACAGTGGCCGTGCTTGGCATTAAAGGCATCACAGCAGGCATAACTTTAGAAAATAGCAATTCTGTGCATCCATAAATATATTGGCCTTTGAATTGTTTGCTTGGCATTTTGTTGTTTTGTTGGTTTTCTTTTCTTTCCCTCCCCCTCCCCCGGAAGAGCGGTTTGCTGAGGTCCTCACTCTGCCATGAAGAAACAGTGCATCTCAGTGTGTTTGGGGGTCAGATGAGTTTAACAGCCCCATTGTGAAGACTTCCAGCAGGAGAAACATTCCTGAGATGTGTGGTGTGGGTGTGGTGGAGGATGATCTGGACTCACCAGGTGACTGAGAATTGACTAAAGAGACCTGGGACTTCCCCCACTCCCATCATGGCAAATATTGTACAGCAGGATGAACAGACATGGGAACCAGAAAGGAGAGCAAGAACAAGCCTGGGAACTTCCAACAAACATTTCCATCTTTGTTCATCCACTCATTTCCGAATACCTGCCATCTTTCTTTTACAAGAAGCCATTGTGCACTGGCCTCCAGAATCATTACTCTGCACCTGGTTCTTAGAGTCCAGACCCTACTGAAGGAGAGAAGGGGACCCCTTCTAGGACCAAGAAGCCACTAGATCCTAGCAACAGGCAAAGCGGGGCAGGAACATGGTACTAAGATGCTGTCCATCCATGGGACAAAAAGGTGTCCTGCCCTTTGCTTTGCAAAGTATATCAATTCATGGAGCTTTCAGGGGAAACCTGCTCTATTTCCCCTCTTTCTGACCCAGTGTCTCCCAAACATTGTTAGGGAATTGGCATTTTACATTTGTCTGTAAAATATGTCTCATAATAGCCATTTTCTCTCACAGATCAAATTATATCTATGTGGCCGTGACCCCAGCCACAATCAAAGGAATGGCCACTATAGTTCTAGACCTCAATATTATTATTACTGACTTTGCCTTATTTACATAATGGGTTTCACAGCACTTAAACATAGGCTTGTGTAATAAGTTTCCTGGTCACATGCACTGTTTATTGAGAACAAAGCTTTTCTGTTGGAAGGGTTTCTGAAAATTTTCCAGTTTCTGGTTGAATATATAATTTTGTTTTCTTTTAAAAACACAGTAGGTGTCCAGGCAAAGCCATGCTCTAATGCACCTCATCTATTTCTTGGTTTTAACAGGTGCAGAATGATTAGAACCTCAGAACCAGAAAAAGTAAAGTGTAACTTTAATGCTAGTACCCCTAGCCCTCGACTCCTGGAACTTATGTGTTAATAATTCTCATTTTTAAAAGAAATCTTACAATATTCCTTCTGAATATGTGACTTAGGAGTCAGCAGTAATCCATTGGGGATTGAGGGGTTCACTGTGAGGCTAACATGCAGTCTGTCTGCAGTGATTGCTTCCCACTCCATCGTCTGCAGAGTCCACAGCTGTGCCATGCATGCCCGATGGTACGTGGCTGCTAACGTTGTCTGTGCCCTCAAATCCAGTCCATCTTTTGTTCAGCAGGAGGCTGTCATACTGGAAGGAACTGTGTGGTGCTTTCCTTCAAGACATTGCTATCTAAGGGAATTAGAATTGTCTTCTGTATATGTAGAAGAATGAAACTCGACCATTCTCTTACACCGTACACAAAGATAAACTCCAAATGGATAAAAGATCTCAGTGACACAGGAATCCATCAGAATCCTAGAGGAGAACATGGGCAGTAACCTCTTTGACATCAGCCACAGCAACTTCTTTCAAGATATGTCTCCAAAGGCAAAGGAAATAAAAGCAAAGACGAGCTTTTGGGACTTCATCAAGATCAAAAGCTTCTGCACAGCAAAGGAAACAGTCAACAAAATAAAGCGGCAACCCATGGAATGGGAGAAGATATTTACAAATGACAGTACAAACAAAAGGTTGATATCCAGGATCTATAAAGAACTTCTCAAACTCAACACACACAAAACAGATAATCATGTCAAAAAATGGGCAGAAGACATGAACAGACACTTCTCCAATAAAGACATACAAATGGTTATCAGACACATGAAAAAATGTTCATCGTCACTAGCCATCAGGGAGATTCAAATCAAAACCACATTGAGAGACCACCTTACACCAGTTAGAATGGCCAAAATTAACAAGACAGTAAACATCGTGTGTTGGAGAGGATGTGGAGAAAGGGGAACCCTCTTACACTGCTGGTGGGAATGCAAGTTGGTGCAGCCACTTTGGAAAACAGTGTGGAGATTCCTTAAGAAATTAAAAATAGAGCTTCCCTATGACCCTGCAATTGCACTACTGGGCATTTACCCCAAAGATACAGATGTAGTGAAAAGAAGGGTCATCTCTACCCCAATGTTTATAGCAGCAATGGCCACGGTCATCAAACTGTGGAAAGAACCAAGATGCCCTTCAACAGATGAATGGGTAAGGAAGATGTGGTCCATCTACACAATGGAGTATTATGCCTCCATCAGAAAGGAGGAATACCCAACTTTTGTAGCAACATGGACGGAACTGGAAGAGATTATGCTGAGTGAAATAAGTCAAGCAGAGAGAGTCAGTTATCATATGGTTTCACTTACTTGTGGAACATAAGGAATAATATGGAGGACATGGGGAGATGGAGAGGAGATGGGAGTTGGGGGAAATCAGAGGGGGAGATGAACCATGAGAGACTATGGACTCTGAAAAGCAATTTGAGGGTTTTGCAGGGGCGGGGGGTGGGAGGTTGGGGCAGCCAGGTGGTGGGTATTAAGGAGGGCACAGATTGCATGGAACACTGGGTGTGGTGCAAAAAACAATAAATTCTGTTATGCTGAAAAGAAATTAAAAAAGAAAAAAAGAATTGTCTTCTGTAACAATGACCAGTCCTACAAGCAGACCCTCTTCTGATGTGCCTTCTGGAACTCTTCAAACATCTGCCATCTAAGGGATCCCAGGAGCTTCTGGCAGGTTTTGGAGGGTCTCCATGGAAATCTTTGTAGTCTGCAGGCACCAGGCTGTCATGGTTAATGCAGGGTGGGCAGGCAGATGAGACCTTCTCAGAATTACACTGCTCACTGCTGCATTGGCCACCTTCTCATCCCTCAGCCAAGGCTGGCTGGGCATGAAGCAGACAGAGCAGAGCACATGCCACACGGCCTCCTGGTTAGTTTCCTCATGAGCATTCCTGCAATGCAGGCCATGTAGAGAAGACCTGTGCCTCAATGAGAAAGTCTGCATTCACTGTGGAGCACGCTTTCTGGATAACCAGATGCTGACTTCATAGGGGCTATTTTAGAGTTCTGCAAGCTGTAGTTAATAAGCCGTAGCACAGAATAATTCTTGTCTAGAGACGTGCAGGTGAATTTGGTCCTGAAGGAGAACCCCCACCTCCAATGCAGAAACAAACAAAACAAAACTGTGTTGCCTTCATGTGTACATTATGCTTGGTTATTCCATTTAACCAATGAGTTAAATAAAATCTTTAACACAGGTTTATTTTATTTGTTTATGAGAGTCATGATTTTCTCCTTTTTGGGAATTTATTTCTAATAACTGCCAGGAAAGTAATGCCACCAAGATAGGATCATATGTTATGCCTGACTTTGCTCCCACTCACAAGAAGAACACCTAACAACTCTTTATGATCAAGACACTGCTGAGAAAATCCTAGAGCTAGGCGTGAGGGTGAAACTTCCCCTGTACCACAGAGACAAAGGCAGATTGAATTAGACAAAGGCAGATGGCAGAGGGTCAGCTACACGTTGACCTCATTGCCCCTCCTCCAGGCCACTGCAGCACCCCTTGGCAAGGACCACCCTGAGGGGGGAAGAGAAGGAAGATGCCTTCCCAGCATTGTGCATCACTTTGTGGGTCACTTTCTCTGACATCACACCACAGGGTTTGCAGGAGAATCTGTGGGGCTCAACCACTGAGAATCTGACTGTGATGAGGAAGGAAGCTTATTTATACCCCAATTTACTACTGGATATAGTACCCAGTGTTGACAAAATACTTCAAGAACTCATACAACTCAACAGAAAAAAAAATCCAATTAAAAACTGGGCAAAAGACCAGAATAGACATTTTTCCAAAGAAGACATACAGGTGGCTAAGTTACATAGAAAGATGGTCACCACCACTAGTAGTCACTAGGGAAATGCAAATTAAACCACATAGGATATTATCCCATGCTGGTGACAGTGTCCAGCAAAATGGTTGTCCTATGATCCAGCAACTCCATTCTGGGAATATAGCCAAAAGAATGAGAACACTAGTTTGAGAAGTTATTTGCATACTTAAGTTCCCTGCGACAGTATTTGTAATAGCCAAGACACGAGAACAGCCTAAGCGTCCGTCAGTGAGTGAATGAATAAAGCAGTTGTCTCTCACTCTCTCTCTTTCTCACACACACACACGCATGCACACACATACACGCCCTACCACTGGCAACAACACAGATGGAACTGGGAAGTGTCATGCTAAGGAAAATAAGTTGGACAAATACCACATGATCTTACTTGTGTGTGAAATCTAAAAAAAAAAAGTACAGAGTAAAGCAGAAAAATCCTGCTAAACACATACAGAAAAATGTCAAATGCGTGGTTACTGAGGACAGGGGCTGGGGAAGGGACCTGGGGGGAGGTGGCTAAAACGTACAAACAAAAAGCAGCGAGATGCATCAGTACGAGGGATGCAGTGTACAATGTGAGGACCAGGGCTCGCACTGCTGTGTGATAACATTCAAAAGTCAATATAATAGATCCTAAAAACTGATCACAGAGAGAATTTTTGTCTTTTCTTTTTACTGTATCCATATGAGATGATGGATGTTAACCAAACCTACTGTGATGGTCACTTTATTATGTACGTAAATCTAACCCTCACACTGTATACCTTAAACAGATATAGTGATGTATGTCAATTGTCGATAAAACAGGAAAAAAGTAACCATCAGGAGATACTGTTAAATCTGATGTAGATGTGGTTATTCCCCTGAATATTTCTCTATGTACAGATTTACCTACTTACTTAAAGTAGTAATAATAAAATATAATTTATTTTATTGCAATAAATGTATCTTAAATTATTTATTTTGATAGGTTATATGGCCTAAATTCAGTGGGTAACTACCAAACCTCTGAGTCACTTTGTGCTATAGAGAAGCTGATCTCCAAATGCATGGAGAGGAATCATGATTTCCTGGGTCGTTTTATCATTTCCATTCTAGACCCAAACCTGGAATCAGAGATTCATTTTCATATAGCACAAAAGTTATGATTATATCTTTTTTGAGGCAGTCTTTTTTTTCAAGATTTTATTTATTTATTCTAGAGAGAGCGAAAGAGCCCAAGCAGGGGGAGCAGCAGAGGGTGAGGGAGAAGCAGGTTCCCCACTGAGCAGGGAGCCCAATGTGGGGCTCAATCCTAGGACCCAGGATCATGACCTGAGCTGAAGGCAGGTGCTTCACAGACTGAGCCCCCCAGGTGTCCTTCCATGTTGTTTTTTTTTTTTTCTGATGCAATAGATAAAATATACTTTTTGTTGTATACTCCCTCTTTGTATAGATATAACAAATCTTTACATATTTCCATATTAGTCAGGCTTCGAAAAATCTTGGAATTTGTGAATTAACAAGCAGATCATTTATAGTTTCTATTCAGAGCTACTTCCCTGCCCACATGGCTCTGTAAGATTCACGTTATTGGGGTCAGAGGAAGCAGCGTCTGAACAAGGTCCAGTAAGCCCCCCACAGAGCATGACCAGCCTGCTTGGCTCCTGGACTGGGTCATGCAGTACAGGCGGTATTCCCTGCCCATGCTGACTGCAGCTGGGCCTACTTGACTTTTTTTATGGATGGTTTCTATTCCAACATCTCTGATGCTTTCTCTATTCCTGGGTGTGAGTAGTAAAGGCCTATAATTTCTAATTAAACTCCCACATCTTAACTGCTCTAATACATTATTTATAATGTGCCTGTTAGACGCAATGTGGATGAATGGGGTTTTAGGGACACTCTTGAGGCTCTTGAATAGTATTCTTGTTGGTCCTCTGAAATTTGGGTTAGGGCAGCAGAGATGCCAATTCTTTTTTTTTTTTTTTTAAGATTTTATTTATTTATTTGACAGAGAGAAATCACAAGTAGACGGAGAGGCAGGCAGAGAGAGAGAGAGAGGGAAGCAGGCTCTCCGCTGAGCAGAGAGCCCGATGCGGGACTCGATCCCAGGACTCTGAGATCATGACCTGAGCTGAAGGCAGCGGCTTAACCCACTGAGCCACCCAGGCGCCCGAGATGCCAATTCTTAGTGATGATAACTCACATCATCTGAACCCAGCATGTCCAGAAGAACTTGCCCACCAGATTCTGGTTTCTATTCTAGATTGCCAGCTCCTGCTAAGGCTACTTTGCTGACTCCCCATCACCTGACTGCAGGCTGTCAGAGGCTCTCAGCAGCACTCCGGGGTCTTCTCCTGTAGCTCCATTGTGTCCATGGGTAACTCATCTCGGGCTCTGCCTCTCAATAAATTCCACTGGAACCTCCTCAGACAAGCATGTTCATTTTAGGTCAGAGACAACTTGAAACCTAGACGTACAAAAATGGAATTCTTAATTCCCTCTTCCTCTGGTAAGTTCTATGTTGGTCCAGAGCACTGCCATCTGCAGAGTTATCGCAGTCCAAGGCTGCCATCACCCTTCCCTTGCCCCCAGCATCTGGCTCGCTGCTGACCTCAGGTCCTACAGGGTACATGGTCTGTGGGAGATTCTCCTGCTCCTAAAGCAGTGGGTGGGACCAAGTCCCCAGAGAAGGAAGGAGAGTTGAGAGTCCTGTTCCCTCTTTGATCTGAGATGGGATGTTCCTTTTTCAGAAAAAGATGGAAGATAAGGACACATGGAGAGGTATTGTTGTACCACTGGAAAGATGACAATGTTTCTGAGAGTGTTTTTCCCACAGGAAGCATGACTCTGGGCTGAGATCGTTGAAAAAATTTGACAATATGTCACAGCGTCTTCTTTACAGACAGGAGACAGAGCTAACTGCAGAAGCACAGTAGGACTGCCGGCAGCTCCTCAGTGCCCATTTGGGACCGTTGTGAACTAAATACAGCAGCATCGCTTAGCCCTTGTGACCTCCCCCAGTGAGATTCAGCTGCTTGGGGCCAGCATGAGATAGGAAGAAGAGCTCCTTTTGGTAGAAACTTGCAGAATACATTTGAAGGAGGAATGAGGGATGAGGAGCAAACTTGCCCATTGTTGTCTTGGAATAAATGAATTGATTATATGAATCAATTATATTAATATATGACCAGTCAGTCACTGTGTTTTTGAGTCTATATTTTTACTAATTTATGATCGTGCCTCACACGTCTTTACTTCACCTTCTAGAGTGGGACATCTTCCAGAAATGCCCATGATAGAGAGATGTAACCAGCCCATCATATATGGCCACAGAATATTTGATAATCACTGATTAGGGGTCGTATCAGGCTCATGCTGTTCACTAGGACTGTAGGCCTGAACCCTATTAGCCTGGCTTGCTCTTGACCTGGTGACGGTCTTCTGCTTACGAGTGGGTACCAGAGTAAGAGTCTGTGCATGTTAAGGAGTACCAGCCAGCTTTGCTGCTGTGAGGAGCTGGTCGTAAGCATCAGCCGTCTGATTTTTATTTCTCACTCATGCTGCCTGGCAGTGGCAGCTCTCCTTCCTTTGTGTTCCCTCTGACTTCCACGTCAGGACCCAGGGGTGCTCACATCCACCAGCCATGGCACAGGAAGATTCCCAGGGCCCTGCATCCCTTCTGTATAGCTGTGCATAGACCTGCAAGATAGTCGGTGTTGGCCACACATGAACACGAGGTAGATTTAGACCAGCCCCTCTCCATTCCCAGGACAACAGGGAAGATGGTGCTGATGCATGTTTCCCAGGAAGGGGCCCTGGGGCAGTGTGCAAGAATCATGCACACTGTGCCCAGTGGACACTCAGTGAGGCAGCCCCAGCCTATGGACATGTCCCTTGACCTTACCAGGGCTCTCTGCTGCATTTGAACATTAGGTGGCTCGTCCTTTCTCCATGCCTTTTCCTTATGACATGGCTTTCTATGACAGCACTCAGCACCCCCAGATTCCCTCTTCTACTCTGGCCGCTCCATTTTAGGACACCTCCAGCCTTCTTTCTCCTCTGTCTTCAGCCTTCAGAGGCATTCTGAGTGGCCAGTTATGCAGTGATAGTCAACCACCATTTCTTCATTAATGATAATGAAATTCTCTCTCTCTCTCTCTCTCTCTCTCTCTCTCTCTCATCTCCAAAGACTCACTTCTCTTTCCAGAGCTCCAGAGACACATCCACTACTCTTTCATTCAATAGGGGATTTTGAAATGATAACACTGAAAACTGTCTTGAGCATCCAGGATAGAGCTGAATCCAGACCAAGCCTCCTCCTCACAGAGCTCACATTCCACTGTGGGGAATCACAGAAATTCAAACACACAAACAAACAAGTTAAATGCCAGGGGGTTGTAAATGTTTGAGGGGAAAATTAAGCAGGAGAAGGTGGGGACCAGAGGAAGGAGGAAATGAGGCTTGCTATCCCATCTTGGGGGGCAGCCGAGACCCAATCCCTGGAGAGCATCGTACAATGGTAGGAAGGACCTTAGGAATCAGGACTGTCCTTGCCTTTGTTCGACGGTTCAGAATCCTGAATCTTGAGTATGGCAGTGGGGTAAATGGACAATGGGGTAAATAAAATAACAAAATGGCAAAAACTCATGCTGTAATGAGTGCAAATGGTGGCCGTTTGCTTAAATACTAAGATACTTGAGGAATCATCATTTTGTCATGAAATGTAGGTGCGATAGACCAGTGCTGATGTGCACACCAAAGCTGAACAAAGCTGAGGACACACAGGATACTGTCCACAGCTGTGCCGAGCGAAGGACCTGTCATTATTCAATGAATGGGGTGCACCTATCACCCAGACAGTCCCAAAGGCGTGGTGTTCTCCTTGTGCAGAAAATGGTATTTTTTAATTCTCACTGGTCTGCTGTATCAGTCAGATGCACAACAGGAAACAGATGGTACACACCAGGGAGGTTCCTTAAGAAGCTTTTATTTACCAAAGAGCCTAATAAAGTAGGGGCAGGTCTCAGGGAAGGGCAGTGCAGGGGCCCAGGGCTGGCTGCAGCACCCCAGGTTCAAAGGTACACAGACAGAGATCACTAGAGTTTGGAAGGAGGAGGATTCTGTAGAACAGGCCACTTTGGCAGCAGCAGTGACCTTTGTTGGGGACAGAGCCGGGGACGACCATACCGAGAGGGAACTAGGGAAACAAACAGCTTGACCACACTCTCCCTCTCTCTGTTCTCCTGCCAGAGTCCCCGCTGGCCAGAGGGCATGGGGCTCCCAGCTGGCATCCACAGAGGGTGGCCTCGGGCAGAGAGTGGGGCACAAGAAATGAGGCAGGTGGCACAGAGGCTACAGCCCTCCAGCATTAATCACAGAGACAGGCCTGCATGGAGCTGCAGATGCTTTTCAACACACAGGCTTTGGTAAGTGTGAGCTTGGGAATTCAGGGTTAGAAAATCACTAACTGGTATCTTCAAACATGAACACAAGTTTGTCTCTTTAGAGTCCAAGTACAATCTGACTTGTGGAAAGTTTGCAAACTCCGGGGCCATCACAGACTAAGTTGGTGGAAAACGGTAGCAGACACGGACGGGTCCTCCCCTTCAGGACCCACCGAGTCCCACGGCAGACAAGCTGTTCCAGAGGAGGGTAACTCTGCACAGAGACCACTGTGCAGGAACTGGAACTGGAGTTCCTGGGATCGTGGGAATGATGGGGCTTGGTGGGGTAGCCACCCCAGAACTGGTGGCAAAGAAGTCATGGATGCTTGCTCCTGGGAGGTCAGAGGCTGTTCCGGGTGCTAGGCATGAGCCTTGGGGTCGCTGCAGCTTTGGTCCCTATGGTTGAGCTTCTTGGGACAATGTCGGTGAAGACGGGAAGAGCAAAGTCATGTTGTGAACCATCCGCCAGGCTGGGTGGCAGACTTTGGTTTCCAGGGCCAGGGTTTCTGAAGAAGCAGTGGCTCAGCCACAGAATTTAAAACAAAGCCTGGTCCCGTCCATGGGGTTTCCAGGCAGACTTCTAACCTGGGGAGGGAATTCTTGGGAAAACATCTTCCTTCAGCACAGACACCCAAGCTGCCTCCCTTAAAATCACTCAGAGGCAACACTGAGATGGGGATCTCAGGGGCCATGTGTCCCCCTGACCTGTGCCAGCTCTTTTCCCCATCCCACTTCAATCTCACAATATGCGGGCAAAGTAACCTCAAGCCCTCTCTTTCATTTTGATCGCTAATCCTCGAGTTTTAAAAATAAATGTGCAGCCAGAGATCACCAGATCTAAGCAGAAAAGATGTAAGAGAAATTGTAAGGTAGGGAAAGTGGAGACTGGAACCCTAGGGAAGGATCAATAATTCAGGCAACAGAAGTAATGGTTTTATTAAAAATTCTAATTAGCATCCTCAAAGGGATTCAAGAAAATGATGCAGATGTAAAATCCCTTTCCAAGAAAAAATAATAAGAAAATGAAAAAAAATTAGGAAATTGAAATTACCCTTGGAAATATTTTTAAATATGAATTCAATAGTTAAGCTTCAAGATGAGTCGAATGACTTGTTCAAGTTCTCTCATGGTCAACAAAAACAATAAAAGGCCAAACCCGGAAAATAGGAGATCGAGTTAACAGGTGACAATGTTGAATTTTTCCAAGCCCTGCACTCCGCATACCAGTTATAGTCGAAGGGTCCCCAGGCTCCTTGTGTTCAGTTTTCGGAGCTTCTTCTGTGTCTGCCATTTCTTAAAAATAATCAGTTCAAGATAAAATTTATGTCAAAGAAGCGTGTTTGGGGATGGTATATTTTGCTCTGCTCCCCAGAATGAGGGAGCCCATGGACTCCCACCGGAAAGAGTGTATCTGAGTGTCTGTGGACTAGAATCCCTCAGCATAGCCTCAGTTGTCAGAGATTTTCTCAGTTGTTCAATAGCTCAGGGGCAGTAAGAGGCTCAGCGCAAACACAGGGTCTGCGTCAGATGACCTGAAGGGTGTGCTTCCCACAAACACGGTGCCATTTTCCACAGAAGCACATGTATTTCAACGATGGGTACATCTGACTGGACAGGCCAAGAGCAGGAGCTTAGGAGCTTGGAGCCTTGGCTTTTGATTATAAGCAGATGAGTTCTATTTTATGGTTTGTGTGTCATTCTGAAAAGATTTGATGTAAACAGCCTTAATGTCAAACATAGGATAGGATGGACACCTTACCTTAGTCTTTGCAACCAAAAGGTCTGGCACAGGAACAGCTCTAAGTAACTCCTCCCAGTCCCCTGGATCCTAGTTGTCCTATATGTTCCTTTGAAATTAAGAATAGAGATAAAACCCTTCAGCAAAAACAATGGAATTTAAAAAATATCTCCTTCTTGGGTCCCCTTGCTTCCTGAGCATCTCTTTATTATACTGAAGAATTGTGTTTTGTGAACTTGGTGCCTAAGTAATTAAACAACCCAGCAGACACCAAGGAAAACAAACATCTCCCAGAGCAACGACGTCCTTGCAGCTGAGTTCTGGACTCGTTATCATCAACAGCGAGGAAGCAAGGAACACGCAGCCATAACATTTGCAAGGTTAGGAACTGGGATACACAGGAGCTGAGTGTCATTTTCCACTGCCTGGCATCCCTCCCTAGGCCACAGGTGAATATTCTGCTGTTGGAGCTAGCGCCAGGACACTTCTGAATATTCCCTGCAAGACATTTTGTAAAGGTATAAGAAGCAGTCTAGGTTAGGAAAAAAGTGCCATGGGACTTTGACTCTAAACAGGGTGTCACCAAGGGAGTTAGGTGACCTCAACAGGGTGCTAGCCACCTTCAGTTTACAGTAGCCTTCCTCCTCTTATACTCTGGACATTTTCCACAGGGTCCCAGGTTGACCTGCAGTTGTCTGTAAAAAATAAGATGACAGGCCCAGGACAAGTGGCTTATTCTAAGTTCGACATCACTGAACCAAGACTTGGAGGTTTGTCTCTCCCAGAAATGGAATCTTAAACCAGCCAGACGGAAATCACCTGATCAGTGTTAGTCAGGTCATCAGCCTGGTAGATGCCCTGTCATCCCCCAAAAGAAATTCAGCTAACAACAATCAATCTGCTTTTCTGCCTCATTCCCGTTCTCTTCTGCCTACAAAGGTCTTTCATTCTGTATGACTCCTTGAAGCTCCTCTCTATCTGTTACACTGCATGCTTTCCGACTGGAATAGATTTTTGCTCAGATAAACCCTTGCTAGTTTTATATGCCTCCGTTTAACTTTTAACAGTTTTTAACATCAAAGCTAAGTCAGCCACAAGGGACGTGTCAGTTTCACAAAACTTAACCTCTGCCATCCACAGATCCTGGAGAAAGATTCACGTGGAGGCTAAGACGGCTGACGTTTGAGGCACCCATTTGCACCAGCCTCTTCCAATGCTTGTACCTAAATTTCTATTGTTTGCCTTACAGAAGTGACTAAGCTTCTGGACCCACCTCACTCAGAGCCCAGCTCGCAGCTCACAGTCACATCAACTACCCCCTCCCATCCCTTCCATCCCCAGAACAGATCTTTCACTTCTCTGCTCTTTTCTTCCTTTTCTCTTCTTTTTACATCAATTAGGTAGAACAGGCCACTGGTCTCTTGAGTCCTAGCTCAGGAACTAAAGGACTGGAAAATGCAGAGTTCTGTACTTTGAGGGATGTACTCCATCATTCAGCAAATTGTATTTGGTGGTGACTTGGCAAGTGTTAAGCATTAATGATGCAAAGGTAAATGGGACATGGCACCAGGGAGGAAGGCACAAGCCATCTGGCAAAGAGGAACAGATATGGGGGCACATGGGGGCTCAGTGAGTTAAAGCCTCTGCCTTTGGCTCAGGTCATGATCTCAGGGTCCTGGGATGGAGCCCTGCATTTGGCTCTGCTCAGCGGGGAACCTGCCCCCCCACCCTCTTCCTATTTGTGATCTCTCTGTCAAATACATAAATACAGTCTTTAAAAAAAAAATAAAAAAGGAGCAGACAACAACAAATTCATCTGAGATCCATCACCCCAATGAGAACAACCAAAGGCCATTGGGCCTCGTTAGAGGCAGAAGGTCAGCCACCATCATCTGTGCCTGCAGACACTCAAAGGAGGTAAGAGAATGGGAAAACTTGGTGTTGGAAACAAGTCAGGTTGTAGGTGAAGGACCCCAGGTCAGAATTATACTATAGCCTATAAGTTTTAACATTCTTTTTATAACCAGCTTATGCTAACTGAGAAACTGTAGCTAGCTGACCATAGATAAGGGAGTCAGCAAGCAGCATAACAGGATAACGAATAGCGAAAATCTGTGTTTAACCCGGCTATTTCTGGCTTCTGTATAATAATGCTTCTAATGCTTTGCTAAGAAATGAAAAATTGCTTAAACCCTCAACTCTAAGGAGCAAGAGGCTGGCTGAGGACAAAGCAAAAGCTGGCGCCTTGCACCCCCCTCCTTCACCCGCTCCCCTCCATATGTGTAGCATTATAAATAGTTAACTTGCAGAAATCACAGTCCTGCAGGGTAGGAGTCTCCCTTGGTTTGCAAATGTCCTTGAGATTTACAACAAAGAAGTTACCTTACGTTTGATAGCAGGAATGTAACATTTCACCAGGAGAGACTCCCAATTGTCTTTATGTTAGGACCTCATTAAAGGGAAAATGGCCTTGGCTTGATAGTAACCAGGCCTTCAATATCCTGATAGTGCTTTCATTCGCATGCGTGGGCTAACCGGCCAGTTCTGCTTCTGTAAGATTGCTTTGTCTGCTTTCGCACGTGGGTCCCCTGATCCACTCCACTGAAGCCAAGTATGCCAATCAGTCAGCTCAGCCCCTCCCGAAACTTGTTTGTCCATAAAAATCCTGCACTACCCCAGCCTGGTGTGCTCAGCTAGCAGGAGCTGCTGACCACCCGCAGGCGCCTGCGTAACAATAAAGAACCTCTTGCTGATTGCATCCAGTGGCAGTGTTGGATTCTTGGGTAAGGGGATCCGCGGGTCTTTCAGTAGGTAAGCTGTCCTTGGAGCTTGTTAGCACAGAGAAGCTAGAGGCAGGCTAAGTAGAAGGAAGCCCTTCTACTTACTGGTTCAGAAAGCATATGAGGGATACAAGTGGGCACGTGGTGCCAAGTTAGGAGTCAGAGTTTTCTTGTCCTATATTATCTGGCCATTGGTGGTTTGTATATTCAGTCTCTCAGCTGAGGACAATAGTGATAATAATGACAATAACAATACTTAAGTGATTAATGTCAAATCCTTTGAAGACCTTTGTTTAGGAGGAAAAGACTTTTTACTCTATCCTTCCAGGTTCTTAGGCTAATTTATAGGCAAAGTAACAAAATAGAGATGGAAAGGAGAAAAACAAATTTAATCACATGTGAATTACTCCACAAAGACAATGTGACCTAAGGACACCTGGGCAGTCAAAGGTCATGTGCCATCGGGAGGGAGCTGAGGAATGGGAGGGGGCCTGGCGCTTCAAAGCGGAGGGAGATTATTCACAGGTTGATAAGAAGACCAGATCCTGGGTACTTAGGTATTTGCTCTGCCATATAGATAGGTCTTTCAGATAAAATAATTTATCTCTTAGTCATAGTTCTTTTTCTGGACCAAGTCCCCTATCTTAATTCTTTCAGGTAGCTTAAGGGAGAGGTAAATGTTCTTCTTGAATCTGCTGGGTGCTGATTGCCTTCAGCCCTAAGCAATTCACATGACAAAGTGGCACATTTGGGGGACACTTGTTCTAAACCCCTTCACCTTTTAAAGTGGGTGATCTCATTTAATGGCACAGCAGTCCAGAGGGTGCGTCCATAATCAAATCCATTTCAAACATGGGTTAGTGGGGACTCGGAGACATTCATCAACCCCACGGCTTTGGAGAACCCACAAGGTAGACTCCACCATCCCATTATGGGTTGCAGTTTAGGGGATTTTCAGAGCTTGAAAAGATATATCGCCTTAAAGGTAACTGGATAAGGGTATGGTTCATCATATCCAGTTCACGGCAAAATTGGAAGGTCACTTAGGGTCCACAGTGGGAGCAGGTCTAGGAGATGGTTTGCATCCCACAGACAGACCAATAAATGCAGGTGCATTTCAATGTGTGTGAATTAACATGATCTAATCCAATCAGAAGAGTGAGACTTACTTGCATGCTGCCTGTAACTTCCCTAAACATGTATTAGTGTAAACTCTCCATCTTTGAACGAGAAAATGCATCACATAAAGTAGTTTCCCTTTGCCTCACCATTCTGCCTAAGGATAGGCTTCATGGTTTGGGGTTATTATTCTGCCTGATGGTAATTTTCACTTAGTAACGAAAGTGCTCATAAAAGGGAATGTAATAGAGAGAGGTGCCAACTTGGAATCATGTGCTGCATTGAAGCTGTATTTCTTCCAAGGGTCAGTTCGCACTTGAACTTCTGACAGGGCTCTTAAGCACACACATACTCGCTTATTTGATTGAAACTTACCTTTTGGTCAGACCCCCCATTTATCCAGCCAAATGATGTAATTTGTGTATGCCTATGTGATAATTAATAGTTATAAGAAACACATTATGAAGGACTTCAAACTGAGCATTTTCAGTGCCCGTCCTTTAGCGCTCCCTCCTGCTTTTCAATGCTTTTGAGCTGTTCCACAATTCTGTGAATCGTAAATAACTGCAGAGCCATGCAAATGGCCCTCGTGCAGAGATGGCGGGCGAAGGACGGCGGGCGAAGGAGTTGTCAGGTGGAAATGCCACTGATTTTCTTCCCCTGGCATGAAAGCTGCTGAGTCCACATCTCTTAAGCACATTCTTTCAGCATTCTTAGTAGCCTTTTGTATAGCCTGTCCTTCTGATTCTTTTTCATATTGGTCATTACACCTTGCAGGCTCCCTCCCGCAATGAATAAAAACTCTGCCATCTGTTCACTTTGTGTTTCTATGAGAACTATACCTTTCTTAAAAAAAATAATTACCTTTCAAGAAAGGGAATGTCATAGAAAGTGAGATAAACTACTTCCTTTTAGATGGAATTCCTTTTTTTTTTTTTAAGATTTTATTTATTTACTTGAGAGAGAGAGAGCACAGGGGAGAGGGAGGGGCAGAGGAAGAAGCAAGCTCTCTGCTGAGCAGGAGCCCTGGCTTGGGGTCCACTCCAGGACCCCAGATCATGATCTGAGCCAAAGACAGATGCATAACCCGCTGAGCCCCCTAGGGAGCCCTGGGATTCCTTTCTAAGTCTGTGCATTCTAAGGGTGTAAATGATGAGGGAGCAGGAGGCTGGCTGAGAACGGAGCAGGGGCTGGCACCTTGCACCCCCTCTCCACACACTCCCCTTGGTAATATGTGTGACATTTCACAGGCACCCCTGACTGCCCTAAAAGAAGAGCAAATGGTTATCTTGCAGAGATCACAGTCCTGCAAGGCAGGAGTCTCTCTTGGTTTACAAATGTCCTTGAGATTTACAACAAAGAAGTTACCTTATCAATAGCCCAATTTCCAAAGATACATAACTCAGTTCCTCAAGCCCTAACGTCACCCTCCCCTCCATAAAAAAACCGAAGGAGATGGAGGTAGAAGGAAAAGTAAATAAAGTTAAATTTCTTTTAAAGACCTAAATCTCACTAACAAGGACGTTTGATAGCAGGAATGTGACATTCCAGCAGGAGACTCCCAATTGTCTTTATGTTAGTGCCTCATTAGAGGGAAAGTGGCCTTGGCTTGATAGTAACCAGGCCTTCCATATCCTGACAGTCTTCTTTATTCCAATAGCCCTTCTGAACAACCCTTTGTCCTCACCTACCCAACTCCTGTGTATATAACCAGCCACTCCTCACAACCCGGGGCAGCAGCTCTTCCTGCCCACAGGTCCTGTCCCCGTGCTTTAATAAACCACCATTTTGCACCAAAGATGTCTTAAGAATTCTTTCTTTAGTCGTCAGCTCCGAACCTCACCCCACCGAACCTGACTTAGGTTCTGGGACTTCATCATAAACACTGGACCTGAGTCTGGATAGTCACAGGGAGTGAAAATAGCTGTGTTCATCAGTCAATGAGTAAACAGACAAACGGGGTTAAGGCAAGAATATAAAGAGCCTTCCTTTCATTAGGAATGCATGCCATATGATGAATGAATGGGAAACACAGCTAGAACCCTGCAACCACCCCCCCCCCCCAATGGCACGTCCATACTAGCTGCCTCTGAGACCTCAACACACCTCATCCATGTTCTGTTTATGGCGTGTTCCTGTCAGTGACCAGAGTTGAGTTAAGCCGCATGATACACCTCAAGCTTGTGTGTGATACTGTTTTTAGAAATTCAAGTCTTAAAGAAAATACTTATTTTCTTTATTTTTTTTTTAGTACCAGCTATATATCTAGGTGGGTTTTGATTTTATTTTGAAGTGACTTATTTTAAACAGACATTGTAGTCTCATGAGTATGCATTGCTTTATGCACTTGTGTCAATACTGATGTGTCCTCTAAATTATGGGAAAATGAGGAAAGACACCAGTTTTATCTTTTTGGTCAGAAACTTAGTAGTGAGTACTTTTTCTACAGATAATAGAAATAGAAATATTTGTTTCTGTGGTTAAGTTTTCTTTCAAGGTAGACTATTTTCCGATGTACGACATCTAAGAATGTATACTTCTTTAAAATAACGTGGCAATTATTGAACATGAGCAGAAATAAGAGTAAATTTCAAGCAGACCTCCCCCAGCGTGATTTCGACTATTTATGAGTTCAGACTTAACTGAGGCTTGCTGGGTCATATCCTTACATAAAAAGGGATACACAGAGAAGCACAAGAGTGAGAACTTCCTGCTGGTTGATCTGACCACAGATGGACACATGGGCCCAGTCTTGCCACCACAGATTACCTGACACTCTTATTACCACTGTATAAACCATGTTTTGCAAATACGGAACCAGTCTGCAGGCAAGATGATAGTGTCAACAGACGTTTATATTTTCCAAGAAAGCACCTGAACTTGGCACGAGGCACTAATGGTTTAACAGCTGCGTGGAAATGTGCGGATTGCTTCATTGTGCTGGCGATAATGCGTAGGGAAGGGCAGTGTGGGGTACGGGTATCCACTTCATTATTTTTATATTTTTAAATATAGTTTTCAGAGCATCTTTGCAATTTCATTGTAACACATAAAGCTAAATAACGCCTCTCGAAAACTTTTTTCCCTCTCAAATTCCAAGAAGTATCTTGGCCAAGAAACCTAACAAGAAAGAAAATAACAAGGTCAACAGTTTAAAAAACATGCCTCTGCCTATTGGTGACTTACTGTGGGATGGAAAAGACAGTTTTAACTTCCAACTAGGCAGATAATCTGCATGAAAGTCGTTTACTGTGATTCAATCATCACAAATTCATTTAAATGTTCATGGCCTGGACTTGGAAGGAAACAGGGCAATTGTAAAATGCAACAATGGAAGCACCAGGAAAGTCAATAATTCATCTTCTGCTTCCAGAAACTTCTCTCATGTTTAGAGAACTGTGTGGCATCGTGGAGGCAGCAGACTGGTGTCCAGAAGAGCCTGCATGGTCTGGTCACTGAATGAACTCATTGCTCCATCTGTTTCCTACTTGTGGGTCATCTTAGCCTCCACCAGGGATTTGGAAACAAATGCAAACATTAGCACCTTCAAAAGGCCCAATCAAAAAAATTAGAAACGGAATGGTCAGAGTCTGTAGCTGAAAGGCCAAAGCAAGCCACCTCTGGTCTGCTTCTTATTACAGAGAGCCAAGGGCCATGCTGTAATGTTTGGACTCAAGACAGTTTCCCTCCCTCTTCTCATGTGGGTGTTTGAGGCAGGAAGGTGGATCTTCCCTGGATTACTGGGGTTGTGAATATGGGAAGCGGCCTCCAGGGTCACTGTGTCCTTGGATGTGCCCTGGACATGGCCTGTCACTGGATGTCTTGGTGGTCAGGGGCTTCACCGGAGTTTGGGCCCGCTCTTGGACTCGGGAACGTCCCTGGGCAATGCCTGCCCTAGATCCTTCCTGATTCCCCTTGCTTCTCCCTCTTGCTGGTTTCAGACCCCCGAGACCTAGCCACTTCTCCATCTGGCCAACTGTCCCCAGGTGCTTCAGGGTCATCTCTTCCAGACCTGGGAGGTCCTGCAGCAACAGGGCCCACATGCTCATACCCAGGCCAGCAGACAAAACCAGGTCACCATGGGGTCAATCTGTTGAATGATTCTTTGGCAGAATGTGTTTCTTTCTGTTTTTTGGGGTTGAATTATTTTCAGGTTAAGAGCACATTAAAGAATGTCCACTTTATTTGTAGCGGCTCCCTGCTACTGTAGCTGGAGGCTGAAACGAGACAAGCTGATGGGATGGAAGAGAAATGCATTCACATGAATGTGTTCATGAATGAGAGGATTTCTTCTCAGTGGAGTTTTCCCATGGATATATTCTCCTCATCAATGAATGCTTGTTATAGGCCTTATTCACAGATAATGTATACATTAGGAATGTATTCTCAAAGAACACTCTCTTTTATGTATATATGTATCCTCAGTACACTCTTGAGCGGGAAGAGCATCATATGAATGCATTCTGATGAAAATAAAAAGAGAGTCTTAAGCATTCATCCTATTCAATAATCTTGTGAATACATTTCAGGGCTCTAGCTCTCTTTCTATTCTTAAGTCTCCAGAATCAGGGTCAGGGAGGCAGTGACAAATCAAATGTTCCTTAAAATACTATTAAGAAGGAAAAATGGAAACCAGTTAAAACTACAGGTGAAAGGAATTGGTGAAGTTTGGCACTGAGCTTGTCTGATGAGCTGCCACCTGGCTCTGCTCAGGAGCTGAGCTCTCCTAGTCCCCAGGAACAAGGTGCCCAGGAGTGCCCTGTGGGCTCTTCCGTTGCATTCCATAGAGCAAGAGCTGGAAGTTTCCCTAGTCTCTCTCTTTCTTTCCTCTGGAGACATTCCTGGTGTTACTCTTCCAAGCAAACTGAGACCTCAGACAAACTGGGTGAAGTTCCACAGTAGGCAGTTAGAGGTGACAATTAGATCTACCTGTTGTCTCTCTAGGTACCTAACTACCATTGTCCCTCTGTCTATCATCTCTCTATCTATCATCTATCTATCATCTATCTATCCATCTACCTATCATCTTTCCATCTATCTTTCATCTGTCTATCATCTGTCTGTATCTACCATTGTCTTCCATCTATCTATCCATCCATCCATCCAACATCTATCTATCATCTATCTCTATCAATCAGTTGTCTCTATCATCTACCTATTTCTCTATCTAATCAAAGTTGCAGAAATTTCAATAATTGCATATTAAGCAACTAAGAAAAAAG
This sequence comes from Mustela nigripes, assembly GCF_022355385.1. NCBI lineage: Eukaryota > Metazoa > Chordata > Mammalia > Carnivora > Mustelidae > Mustela > Mustela nigripes. The sequence continues at coordinate 92,004,815 of NC_081560.1, read as the reverse complement.
CAAAAGAGAAAAAAATTGTTACAGGTAAAGACATGTTTTATTGGGTTCTGGGCTTATTTATTCTGAAAATAAACCCATAACTCCTAATTGGTTCTTTCCAATCTAAGCTGTATATTTTAATTGAAAGTAGTTGCATATATAGGGAACTCAGTTCCAGGAAAATAAAAATATGGAAAATGCCAACTTATTAACACAGTTTCCTTAAATTTACATTCCTGTGTCAGGAGACATTTATGGAATAAAGTCCATTCTCTGTGACAACATACATAATACATTTAATGTCAGGCCCTGATATTAAACTTAAACCCTCACTTGCTTTTTATTCAAGAATTGTTTAAGGAAAGTACCTGGGCTTTCGTACTGGATATAAATAGACAACCTTTGTGTGCAATTTTAGATAAACATCTTTAGTGTCCTATAACGCAGTTTTGTAACTAGCATCTCAACTTTGGAAAAACAAATAGTCTTTGAAAGCCATTACCACAATGTGTTCAGCACTCCCGGAGGGCATGCTCTGATTTCCAAGCTTGGCAGTGATGCTGAAAGGAATTGCATGGTCAGGCTGGCTGCTAGGAAAAAAATACCCAGACGTGCTGTGAAAAATCGACTTTGTGTGATGAATTTTCTGGTTTAATAAGCAAAGCATTACAAGTATACCACTCTAATATAAAACTTGGTGATTTGATATAAGGCAAACATACCACCTAATCTACTCACGTAATGATAACACATGCATTGTATGAACAGATATCAGATGCCGGCTTGCATGCTGGTGCCCAAAGGTCAGGATTTGGAATAAACATACAATTTCTTTCTTCTGTTTAGCAAAGCTCTAGCGTTCTTACATTTCCTCTTTTGTCACATCTGATGGATAGCACCCAGCTCAGCTAAACTCTTGCCTGTTAGGAATATTTATACCTGCCCTAATGCAGACGCAGCTCACAAGCTATCTTTGACCAATGAGACCCTGGTTTGAACTGTGCATTGGAGCCTGGTTCAGGGCCTCTCCAGACCCCTGATTTGACATCCCAGTCTCATGGGCCACCTGCCATATTCAGTTGCTCCCTGCTCCGTCTCCCTACAAGGACTATGCTCTGCAAACTCTTCTTTAAGATTTTCCACCAGCTGTCTGCCATTCGCTCCTTGATGCTGATTCAAGCCTCCTTGTCTTTGAGATCATCTGTGCAGTCCAATCTCAGAGCAGGCTCTTGGAACATTTCGATCCTGTTCATTTATGAAAATATCCTGTAGACATGTGATCTTTCCATCAGAATGAGGGACTCAGATACCCAGAATGAAAATGTGACTTAGGTCAGTCCGTGAGAATGACAATTCAGGAGTCAGTGAGCCAACAGATTCTCGAGGTTTCATTAAGCATATAAGAGCAATGTGAAGGCTAGCACCAGGGTTTCTAGTTTGGGGACAGATACAGTCACAAATAATAACAACACATTTTTAAAAGATTTTATTTATTTATTGGACAGAGAGATAGAGAGAGATCACAAGTAAGAAGAGCGGCAGGCAGAGGGAAAGGGAGAAGCGGGGCCCAATCCCAGGACCCCAGGATCATGGCCTGAGCTGAAGGCAGGTGCCCAACCATCTGAGCTGCCCAGGCACCCCGATAACAGCAGATCTTGATAGGTTGCTTAAAATAGCCTAGGTGCTGCTTTGCTATATTTTGACTCACTTCACTAACATGAACGACTCTATGGGGTGGGGTCTTACTATGTTTATTAATTATTAGCATTATGTAAGTAAGGAACCTGAGGCCAAGAGAGGCTAAATTAGCTGTCCTAAGTCAGTCATTTTGAGGTTGAGCATTACAAATCGATTAGCAGACTCTATCACCATATAACCAATGGTCAGTTCAAGTCAGATCACTCGACTCACCCTGTAGTCTACTCCAGTGATGGTTTACATCACTTTACATCGATGAGTGTTTATGTGTGGCTGTGAGTAGTCCTACCTATATTCTGATTTTAGGCAAACACAAGTTACGCATTGTATCAGAATAGTTTCTAGGGCAAAACCACAAATCATGAGCTAGTGTCAGGTTTCTCCAATACATTTTTTACCTAGATGTTTTGTGTGTGATGGAATGAAGAACTTATTAAAAATATCTGATTCTTCAAGACCAATTGTCAAAAAAGTGACATTATACATTAGCCTTTTCCCTGATAACAGAGCTTCTTTGCTAATATTTTCTTTCTAAATTATCTTTCAAGCCATTTCCTTCATATACTTTGCTTTACAGTCAATTATGAGGTATGTCAAGGCAAGTGAATATTTGAGAGATAAATATTCATTGTGGATTTTTTTCCTAAAAGACTGAATTATGATTCTGAACCTTTACATTGGTATTCATTGAAAAAGAACCTCTTTATCTTGTGGAATACAACCCATCACAAACTTCATGCAAGTTATGGCAGATACTGGGTTTATTTAGGAGGAGGTTTGACAACACGTCTGCTTGATCTGTGTGTGGGTCTGCTGTGTGCATGCACAGTGAGGTTTCGCTCACGTATTAGAGTTGCGATTCCTTCTAGAATCCCCCCATGACCCACGTGAAAGTGAAGTGACTACAGCACAGATACTTTCTGAGGAGAAGAACATTAAGCTACTAGCAACACTGACATGAATCCAGTTGATTTGGTGCCTCTAGCATATTAATTATCTCCTGGGGCTGCAAGAAAATGGGACACAGGAATTTTGCGAGGAGGAGAAGGAATGGCTCCCATCCCCAGAAGCCGGCCAGGTGGAACAGCACGTGGGACCTCAGGCTTCAGCGGGCCATGACGGGGCCACTGGCCACAGTGGGCAGGTTGGTTGTACTAAACATACTGAAGAGTGGGGAGAGTGGAAGAAAAGACAGGCTCTCCATGTAATTTTCACGTTTATACTAGGAAACATTTTTGGTGTCTTACACATAAAAAGCTCACACATCGCACTGGGCAACTCAGAAAATGTCTGCTTGGTGTTGGGAACTGTATTAACACACATCCTTACCCTGCCCTTGAGTCTGAAACACAAAGTATGAAAACATGACGTGATCAGAGTCTATGAAGTGGACCTAGGAGGTTCCTCTGTGAGCTCCATGAACTCATGGCAGTCAACAATGGGAAACACCTCTCCAGGGCACACTCGCCTCGACTACTGCGCTCAGAATGGGTCATAGTTCCCCAGGGGATCTGAACACATGAAGGCCACAGAACGGTGTGGACAAGTGGCCAAGATGGAGGAGGTCTCAGAATGGAGTCGGATGGAGGTGGTTGAAAAGCAAGAGGGAAGGGATAGATGGGTGGAGGCAACAAGATCTGCATGAAGAAACCGGCCATGAGAAAAATGAATGGAACTTGTTTACATCAGTGGCAGGTCATGTATTAAAAGTGCAAATCCCTTTTTGATTACAATTTTACTGTATTGCCTCCGTTTTGATTTTCAGCCACTTTGTCGCACAGTCACAGAAAAGATAACAATTCCATCATCTAAAACACAAGGTCAAAAATATTCTTTTGTGCAGTGTTGGGGGTTGAACAGGGTCTCCCCACCATTCATGGCCACCCAGAGCCTCAGAATAAGACCTCATTTGGGTACAGTCCTTGTTAATGTAATTAAGATAAGGATGGAGATGAGATCAAATCGGCTTAAGTTATAGTCTAAATCCAATGAGTGTGTCCTATAAGAGACAGAGAAAAGACACATGAAGATGGGGAGGAAAGCCCTGTGAAAATAGAGGCAGAGATAAGGATAATGTGCTGGAAATCGAGGAGTCACCAGCAATCACCAGAAGCCACGAGGAGCCACCAGGAGCCAAAAAAAGCAAAGAAGGACCCTCCCCTGGAGGCTTTGGAGGAGGCAGGGGTTACCAGCACCCTGATTTCGGACTTCTGGTCTCCGGGAATATGCAAATGAATTTCTGATGTTTGAAGCCACCAACTTTGTACTACTGATTTTTCACAGCAGCCCAAAGAATCTGATAGAGGCAACTTCTGTGGAAAACTGACAGATAAACAGATATACATGGAAAATAAAAGTAATTCAGACTCAATTGCATAAACCCTTAAATCCATATAATCGCAAAATATAAATTTTAGTATCTTTTATGGAGGAAGGGGCCCACAAAAGCAAAAGTTCCTAGGACCAGCAGAGGTCACAGTGAGGCACCAGGAGAAATGTCACCTACATGCCAGCAACCAACAGACATTCTTACTAAATGCTCCAAGCACCGGCTAATGCTATTTGGTGATTTGGTTTTAGCCCTCCCCCCACCCACCATCGTTTTTTGCCTTCTGACAACCGAGCCTCTTCAAACTAGGCAACATGCAGCTGCTCACCTTTTCCGTAAGATGTAACTCCCGCACCTACCATCTTCTGCTGCTGGAGAATCTGAGCCCCCTCACACGGGGGAGTTTTTCCTCTGACAGGTCTCGGCATAGGGATGAAGGGCTCTGAAAGATCTCAGCAGCCATCTGAAGATGTGGGATACCCTTAGTCTTTTACTGGGGTTGTTCAAGTCTCTGTGTGTGCCACACAGCTTACTCATCTGGCTTCATGAAGCGTGTGCCAGTCTCATAGGAGGGAGGACACACCTAACTGCAGCTGGGTCTGTCATACCGGAGGGCAGGCAGAGCTAACAGAGGGGCCACCGTGTACAGTCAGAGGACAGAGCATTCTAACTGGGGAGCTTGTGTTTGTAACAGAAGGCTGAGCTGGTCTGGCAGAGGACGTGCATATTCAATAGGCAGATATGGGTGTCTAGCTGGAGGGCTCACATGTCTGCCTGCGGGGCGTGCTTATCTGACTGCACACATATCTGATTGGGGGCCACGGGCATCTAATAGGATTGCACTCATTCCTAACTGGAAAGTAGTGGATAAAAAACAACCCTGGTGTTGAGAATGGAAGTTTCCATGGATATGAGAATGATATGGCTTTTATTATGTGGGATTGGGATGAATACAGATAAAGTGTTTATCCTCAGAGAGTTTTCTTCCTCACCCAGAAACATGATAACTAAAGCTACAAAAATCAGCAGATTCATATGCAGTGATCTACTCCTGCCTGGCGTATTATTATTTTGTTGTTATGTGTTACACAGAATGAACATTTCATTTAAGTATTAGGTGTTTTGGGGGAGGCTTATAATAATTCCCCTAGTCAATGTTCTTATAAGCAAAATTATTTTGACTTGAGTGAATTAACTGAACATTTCACCAGTTAACGAAGAGAAGCAAAAAGGAGCTACAGAATGCTTCATGATCAAGGCCTTCCCCATCTCTCAGTGAAGTGAGGCTGCATCTGTATTCTGGAACGGCCTTTCCCTGTATCTCAAAGTTATGTTTCAATTCATTAAAAAAAAAAATCCCAAGACACAAGAAACATTTAAAAATAACTGAACTGACAATATACTTTGGAATACTCCTGGTAATTATAGCAACGTGAGGGACCAACTGCTAATGGTCTTTGTGTGACTCTCAATGTTCATTCAGATCTGAAGTTAGGGATGTGATGGTGAAGTTGGAAAACTTTGGCATCATTGACTTTGTGAGATGTTTCAGCTTGAGAAATCGACTCTCTTTAGCTGTTAAACCTCCTTTGTTTATTTCTTTGCTTGTCTTCATTGGGTTTTTGTTTTGCTTATTTATAATAAGGATAACATTAGAAATGGGGTTTAACTGTGCCCTAGGAGTCTCCCCAGTTGGGCAAGGCCAGGAACCATGAAGAATAGGCTGGAAGGGTTCCTCCCGTGCATGGGGACATGCCTATCTGGAAGCTGAAAAGGACACAGGCGAAGGAACTCTGCTCTATTCTATTTGGTCGTTTCCCATCATAATCTTGTAGGGAAGACATTGAATTTCAGAAAATATTTTACTCATCGCTAGAATGCACATTTGGTTCTCTGATGTGTCTGTCCCAAGCTGCAACAGAGCTTGGTTTATGGTAGATCTTACATAAATATTTTTGTAGGGGTGGAGGGAAGGCAAAAGGAAGAGAAGAAAGGGAGGGAGGGAAGGAAGGAAATATTTGAATATGTGTTTATGTATGTTTGTAATACTGATGGAAAATCGAGAGAATTCAACTTTATCTACTTGGAATTACAATATTACAGAATTTAAAATTCTTCTACCCATATATGCTAACAGTGCACAGTTGGTGGTATTTTGTTATTTTAAAAAATACGTATTTTTATTTATTCTTATTATTTTAGAGTTATTATATTATACATTTAAATTGGAGAGAAAATTTCATAATGAATTATATGTCAAAAAATAAAAAAAATTATATGTCTAGAGAGATCTAACAAGATATAAAATATAAAGAATCTTCATAATTTGTGAAAAGCAGTGTCATCTGTCCAGAACTGTAAACAAAATAGACCAATTTGAAAGTCACTCTAGACAACTGGTTCCCATAGAATTTGCTGTGATGACAGAAATATTTTGTCACCTGGCTGTTGAATACATTAACCACTACTCCCTGTGGCCATTGAGTCCTTGAACTGTGACTGGTGCGATCAGATAACCAAGCTTTTAATTCCAGCTAATTAAATTTAAATTTAGATATTCACGTGTGGCTTGTGGCTGCAGTATTGGACAAGAAACCTCAGATACTGGCCCATGCAACTCTAGATGATGGACGAGCCCTTCACGATTATTGTGTTCACCCTTAAGAAAAAGTCACCATTAGCAGAGGCAGACAGACTCTAAAGGTGTGTCCTATACCCCCCACCCCCGCCTCCTGGTGTTCTCATCCTTCTGGGATTCCTTCCATTTCCCCAAGGATGTGACCTGTCACATGCTAATAATCCATAGTATACGGCAAAGGTGATGGGAATGTGTGACTCCCCGTTGCGATATCCATACATAGGATTGTGACTCCTCTAATTAAGGGACTCACATTCCTTCTGCTGTGGATTCTGATGAAGCAGACAGCATTATTACAGATCCCACAGAGCAAAGAACTGGCTGTGGCCTTGAGGAATAGATGTAAACTCTAGCCATCAGACTGCCAGGGTTTTCGGCTTACAGCCACCAAGAAAATGGGATCCCGTTCCTACAACTGTGAAGGAGTGAATTCTGCCTGCAGACAGACTGAGCCTGGGTGCAGGCCCTTCCTAGCTTGGCCCAGAGTCCTGGGGAGAGTACTAGCCCTGCTGGTGTCCTGTAACCTTGCAGAGAGCCTAGCTCAGCTGGGTTTGGGCTCCCCCAGATATTCTGACCTAATACATGTGCGCCCCCAGGTCTGTGGTGATTCACTGCAGCGCAGTAGGTAACGGATACAAATGTTCTTCGACAGACTAACCCATGGAATTACAATTATTACAGAATTTAAAATCCTGCAATCACTTTTGCTATGGCTTTGTTAACACGCATGATGAGCTGCCTTTAGGCACACCTCCCAAAACTTTATTAGCTTTGTTGGTCTTTCCATCTGGGTTTCTGCTTGTGCTCGTGGGAAGGGGGGTTCGTAACGCTTCACCCTTAGCTGTTGACAGAGTAGCTGTCAGCCTCCACTCAGCTGAGGCCAAAGGGGCACGCCAGTCACACTGCCCCGGTGCTCCCGTCCTGCCACGGGCCCCACACTTGTGAACCCAAAGCCATGTAAAATGCATCTGAAAGATTTCAAGTCAGCCGAGCTTTTCTAGCAAAAACTGAGCTGCAGTAAAGGGAAGGGGGAACGTCTCCTTCTACATGCTATCTAAACTATTTATGATTTAATCAGCGGTAAGCCAGGCTGTCCGAAAAACTTCCTGTCATCATTCAGGAGATTGCTTGATACACTTTCCTGCTTATTATAATTAATTGTCGTTATAATAAACTTTCCTGCTTATGTTATCGAATGGAAGACTTTTTTGGAAATACATTAAGACAATCTAATAAGCTTTTTAAAAAAGTTATTCATGTCTACGGGAGCACACTGATCCCCTCGCCATTCCCTACATGAGCACAGCACATGGCAGGACACGACGTGTCTGTCCTGCATCAAAGGGAGAGCCTCAGACTCCTCCTGGACAGTCCGAAGGGAATTAACCTCCGGTCCCTTCATGTGTCATCTGTCACCAGCTACAGCTTCCGATTCTTCCTTAAAGTTTGTTTTATTTTATGTTTTGGAATGAAGAGACGGTACTTCCTTTGCAGAACTGATGTGAGAACAGCTCAAGAATCAGATGAGCCTGAGACATCTGAAAAGAAGTGTGCAGCCGGCGAGCTGTGAGCCGAGACAGTTATGAGAAGCCTTCAACCTGTTCATAAACCAGAGAATGACTTCGAGATTACAGGGAAGGAGTAATGTAGATTCAAAATCCTCCACAATGCTGTTCTGGAAATTCATTAAGGCTCAACAACCTGGTTACGAGACACTTACCTTCAGTTATTAAGAAGTCTTCAGTTACTAATGAAGAGCCCATCTTGAAAGGGTGATTCTGGAAATACCTGGCAGCTGCCTTCTCGGCGAAGGCAAACAGTCTGGAATTCAGGATGAATGAAGCTACAACCACTTGCTTGCAAAATGCCCATGGCTTGTACACTGAGCAGGAGCAAATGGCAGGATTTCAGAAACAACTAAGTGCTTGTGCGTCTGCGAAAAAGGATGATTCATCTCAATTGGGACCTGGTCTCTCTGGTCCTGGAACGTCACCAGACTCTTCATGCCCCAGCCTTGGCCCATGAGCCCCGGCTTCAGGAAATGCACTTCTCTGGCTCTTTGCCTAGAGTGTGATCACCTTCAGGGAAAATTCCTTGAGTACCGGAGTTTTTTTCTCGACAGCATTTGTCATAACTTGCAAATACACAGCTGTTTGTGTCATTGCATATTTTTAATTAAAATCTACTCTTTAGAGTTTCCAGCTCACAGCACAGCTTCTGGGAGGGTACTGAGGCTTTCCATAAATCCCCAGTCCCCACAGCCCCCTAGCTTCCCCATGATTGACATCCCCTGCTGGAGTGCTGCATTCGTAGACCTGTGTGACACAGTCACTCTTCGTCTGTAGTGTAATGAGGGTTTGCTGCCTGTGTGTATGGGATTTTCTCTCCTCAATCTTCTAGGAGATTTACAGTTTCACATTTACATTTAGGTCTATGATCCATTAAGAGTTAATATTTGTGAAGGGGGACAGGTCTGTGTTCAGAATCATTTTTTGCATGTGGACGTCCACCATTTGTTGAAGAAACCATCTTTGCTCCACTGGATTTTGCCTTTGCTTCTTGGTGAAAGGTCCATTGACTACACTTATGAAGGTCTCTTTTTGAGCTCTCTGTTCTGTTCCTTTGATCTGTTTCCTGTTCTTTTCCTAGAATGACACTGTCCTGAGTATTGTAGCCTTGTAGTAGACTTGAACTCAGATAGTATCAGTCCTCCAACCTGTTCCTCTCCATCAGTATTGCATCATCCGTTCTGGGCTTTCTGCCTCCTTGTATAGATTTTAGAATCAGTTTGTGAATATCTACAAAATAACTTGCTGAGATTTTGTCTGGAAATACATTAAATCTATAGATTTAGTGGGGAAGAGCTGATTGCGTGACCGTATCCAGCTCCATACTTGCTACAAGAATGGAGGGATGACTTCCAGTCTCTTTAGATACAGAACCAGTGTCATCTCCTTTTAATATCTGAATTATATATGTCCCAGGAGAGTAGGGGTGTATCTGTTTTCACCCCTCCGTCTGTAGCATTTTGTACATAATTGATATTTCATAACTATTTGTTAAACAACCAGCTGCCTAGCAGAATCAGGTCAACCAGAAAAGTCACCTTGAGCCGTAGCTACAGTCAAAGCACTGAAGAAATCTGATGCTGCTCAGAATGTGGAGAACATAGTGTTTCTTCATCTTTATTATTGATTTTTTAAAAAGATTTTGTTTATGTATTTGACAGAGATCACAAGTAGGCAGAGAGGCAGAGAGAGAGGGAGAAGCAGGCTCTCTGCTGAACATAAAGCCTGATGCAGGTCTCGATCCAAGGACCCTGAGATCATGACCTGAGCCAAAGGCAGAGGCTTAACCCACTGAGCCACCCAGGTGCCCCTAGAATTTATTATTGATTTTGAAACATTAGATAATTTTATTTATTTTTTATTTTTTTTAATATTTTATTTATTTATTTGACAGACAGAGATTACAAGTAGGCAGAGAGGCAGGCAGAGAGAGAGGAGGAAACAGGCTTCCTGCTGAGCAGAGAGCCCGAAGCAGGGCTCGATCCCAGGACCCTGGGATCATGACCTGAGCCGAAAGCAGAGGCTTTAACCCACTGAGCCACCCAGGCGCCCCTGAAACATTAGATAATTTTAAACACCCAAAGTCTTCAAGCTAAAATAAGTTTAAATACTATCAAAATGCTTCAGTGATATTTATTGACTCAGCACGAAAGGTCTAAATGTCTTCACCATTGAATTCTGAAAATAAAAGAGCTACCTAATATGTAGAAATAATTGTGGTACACGTGGTTCTAAATACATGAAATTTCAATCAAATCACAAAAAGTTCCAATTATTTTAATCTATGAACAAAGCCATAAACTAGTCGGAAATGTTATATTCTCTCTATGAACCCAAATTCTACAGGTGACTTAATAGAACAGAGCTTCACTTCTGACAGTCTCGTTGAGGTTTAATTGATATATAATAACACATGATGCATTACACTTGATCAGTATTGACATGTGCGGCACATAGCACAGTGGCAGTCGGGATAGCTCTCGAATTCCTATTGGTAATAACTGCTTTCTTTGAACCCAAATTCCTCCCAGAGTCTAATAAGGATATAATTTTATTGTGTGTATCCCAGTTTCCAGATGGTTCTATCTGTGAGGCAGGGGCTTTTCTGTGGTGTCCCAGCATCTTACAACGTGGTTGTCAGAGTCTCTGCTCTCCAGAGGGCACAGGTCACCATCCCCATCCTGCACTGGGCTGTGTATCAGTAAATGTGGCAGTGAGGGGACCCTGGTGAGTCTCCAGGCTCCTCTAACAGTGGCCTCCGACTGGAAGCTCCTTAGCTGATGGGCGGGTGGTGTGGTGACTTTGAATGACAGCAGGGAGGGCACCTGAGGTTTGCTCTTCCCACCCATTCCAGGGAGTGTCTGCAGATGGCTCTTGCCCACAGCTTTGTGTCCCCAGGCCACCCTGTATGAACCTTCCCTAGGGGCCGTTCCTGTCCAGGACCTTCAGGAGCCCATCTTCTGATCACCTGCCATCTCCCACTTCCACAACTCAAGTCCAGCACTACGTGTTTGGTTGTTTTCTATTAAATTTTTATTTATTTGTGTTTATGGAGCACTCACGTTAAAGCTCAGCACAGAGCTGGGATCCAGTAACTGTTTGATCAAAGAATGAATGGATTGTAAACCTGGCAATTCACAGACCTGTACCCCTGGGGCTAATAATACATTTTATGTTTATAAAAAAATAAAAAAAAATATATATATAAAGAATAAATGAATTAGTGAGTCTTTAAAATGCTCCCTCTTAAAGTCCACAAAGATTTCCTTCTGGAGTTCTCCATCGTCAGACCCTTGATGATGCTTTATGTGGTAACATGAAAATGTGCAGTTGTCAGCACCCGGGGGTCTCGAATCTGTCCCTGGGAGCCCGCTTTGTCTTGAGCACATGAGGGGGCTCCTTCCTTTGATCTGATCTTCACAGCTGCTCTGTGAGGCAGGCGTGGTGACAATCACCAGGAGGTGGAGGTCAGCGACTTGCCAGGGTCATGCATCTAGTAAACCCCAGCATACATCCAGTCTCAAACCCAGGCAGTCTGAGTTTGCAGATGAAACTCTTAGGCTCTGTGTTATTACAGAGTTTAAATACTATCCCCACTTTTAAGATGGTAAATAATGTTTTCCTTTGGTAAATATCAAAGACTTTTCAACCGAAGAACAAAAATTGTCATATTTTCATTTGTGAATATTGCCCTTTAGGATTTTTGAATGACTGGTGTAGGAAAGTATGGAGTTTCTATAAATGCTCCCACCTAGCATAGGGAAGCTCTGGAAATTAGTAAGAACAATATTAACAGCTAAAGAAGAGAAAATACTTCCTGGGGCACCTGGGTGGCTCAGTCTGTTGGACCTCCAAGACTCTTTCAGCCCGGGTCATGATCTTGGTGTCATGAGATGGAGTCCTGCATCACACTCCATGCTCAGTGGGAGTCTGCTTATAGTTCTCTCCCTCTTCCACCGCCCCGTGGCACTGCTCATCCTTTCTCACTCTTTCTTAAATAAATAAATAAATAGATAGATAGATAGATAAATAAATAAATAAATCTTCAAAGAAATAAATCTTCCTAGGACAGCAAACATGGGTGGGGAAGAAATGATATGCTGAGGCCTCATCATTTAAGGCAAAGAGCACTCTTGCCCTCAGAGACACTCAGAGAGCCTCAAGTGAGTGCCTAGTAGCAGGTTCCATCAACTGAATCTCCACTGAGTCCCTCAGAAGCTTTCATCTATGGTCCCAGAGTCCCTCTCCAGTCACTGTGACGGAAATGGAGACAAAGGATGATCCCGTCACTTCCAGAACCAGGCACTGAGTCACTAGAAGTTGATGCCCAGCAAACTGAACAGTGGGTGAAACCCTGAGCCTTGCTGCCAGGACCGAGCCATCAGTGTGCACCCTGGAGCCTGCCCCTGGGGAGAATGGGGCATGGGAGAGGAGCTGCATGGAGCACAGGGAGCACACCGTGTTCCCCCAGGGTCAGGAGCTCATTGACCTGGGATGATTTGAGAACAATGTAATGTGTGTCATTTCTTCATCTTTCATTTGGTTTTGGACATGTGAATCTAGGATTTACTGAACATTAAAATATTATTATTTACTATTTAAATTCTATATGTATTAGAAATTATTTTCATGGAAAAGATGATGCAAGTTATGTAAATTAACTTTGGAAGGTCAGCTGTAGAAACAGTTTGCCTCGAAACTGGAAAGTCATTTCCAACAACACGGACTGTGGTCTCTCCCACACCATCAGGATGATCGCCGCGTAGCCAGACTTCGCATACCCCATGGCGGTTACACCCCATCAGACGCCCTATATATGCATGGTCTGAGCTGCTCATTTCAAGTTTCTTTCTTTGCCTATTTGGCAACTGGAAGCTAGAGAATTCACATTGTGGGGAACGAGACTCAGAGTTGCTTGCATTCATGGAAACCAGAGAGCTTCATAACCAAGACCTGGGCAATAGTTTCTCTGGAATAGCAGCTTTGAATTCACAATTTATTAAAGTTCGTTTGAGAGAAGTGACTCTTTATGTCCAGGAGGTTATGTTTGTGCCTGGGAGCTACATGCCGAGTTTTCCTTAGAGGACTCCGTAGAGTTTTTTAAGTGTTAAATATTGTTCAGCTGTTCAGCTGTTTTGTTTTGGCTCCTGGGGAAGGAGGGCTGGTTATCACAGACACAGTCCATACACTGCTAGAGCTGATTATGCCTGGGTGATATGGTACGGGAGCCCATGTCCTATATGTGAGCCAAATTTACCCGACTCATCTGGCTTAAGCCACAGATGGACCTATAGTCTGATGTGATACATGGGGCAAGGAGACTAGGGGGAGGAAATATGCCCTCCACAAAACAGGTCATTGTTTTCACTGCTCTGGGACGCATGGGAGATCAATGCTGTCCACTTCGAGCCACAACCAAGAAGTCAGACTTCATGTCTTCAAAGTGTTCAAACTACACACCCATCACCGAATTCAACTTCTCAGTTTGAGAGTCTACCAAGATGAGAACAATTCATCTTGATAAGGATTTTGGTGAGCTTCTGAAGTTAGGGAATGGTTGTAAATTTTATCCACATGTAGTAGGCAGCAGGAAATTTTGTGACTATTTTAAGAAAATGAAACTTTATTAAGAATAAAATATTCTTTCATGAAACAGTTTGAATGGAAATCCAGTATGAAAGCCTGTCATTACATGATCATATATCTGAAGAATCTGGTTCCATTATGCACACAATTTTGGGAAATCTGCGCACAAAATGGCAGGTTCACTGCAGGCATCTAACTCACCTTCCCCAGGTCTTATCAGACTCCGGTACAGTGACAAAAAGATCAAAATATGGATAAACTTCATCCATAGAAAAATGAGAAAAAAGAAGACTGTCACAACGGGGTATTTTCTACTTTAAAGACTCCTGTTTTTACTCTTCTGTCTGTTCTGCATTTTACAACTGCTGAGGCACTTTTCGTTGTGAAATAGCTGGGATCACAGTAAGGGGAATCTGTTTGTGTCTAACGGCCTTCTCTGGCCCTGTCTGGCCAATCAGGCAACACTAGATTCTCCTGCGTGTGCCTGCTCTTTATGTTTCTGTGCTTGTGTGGGCTTTAAGCTCCCCGAAATCCAAAGTCTGATGCAGGCAATGATTACATACATTTAATTCTGGATAAACCAGAGAGTTTCATTGCTTCCATGAAGTTTTATGGGGAAAAAGCCTCATAACTATACATTTGTTCTCCCGCATGTGGATATGTCTGGGAGGACTGGCCCTAGGGGCTAGGCCCTGGGACACGTGACTGTGATTCTGCTCTGATGAGACTCTACCTGCAGGTTCCCAGGGGACCACCCATGCACAGATCTGAGCCCTTCCCTGGTGGTCACCTCTCATAAGAGGACCTCATCCTTCCCTGAGCTTGGCCGCCTGCTGAGTCATCTGGTCACGTCCCCCCTGCTGTAGGACAGAGCACCAGCATGCCACGTTCTTCCCAGGGCTCTTGACTGTGGAGTCACTCTTGTTCTGAACAAAATGAAAGTTGATTGAAAAGAATAATTAATTGCTCAGGATGGTCTAGAGGATGTAAAATTCAACTATTTCTGTGCATCTGATCATTTGTTTCCCATTAAGCAGGGTGAAGGGCAAGCTTAAATGGGAACCGGTTACTTTGGCCCCATAGAGATCTGCTTTTTCTGGAGTACATCTTTGCATTATTATTGCCATCTCCTGACTTGGAGAGGGATGTTTTATGAACCTCGTGAACACAAAGCAGATTTGTCCAATGACTAAAGGAAAGAGATAAAGAGGAAGGGAAAGGAAGGAAAGGAAACAACCCCATGAGTACACTTAATTGTTTAAAATGTTGCTCAGTATTGTACTCAAGGTCCATTCTGTGAGGTCTGACAGAGGACATTTACTTGAGAGCCTGCCAAATACCCAGCACCTGAGGACCTGGTCACATTACAGGTCAGCTGTATAGATGAGACTCCTCTTCACCATAAATTCTGGAAAATTGAAAGGCAAGTTGACCACTTCTGCACCCATTGTAGAGCAGACACCATCTTGTGTTTTATACGTCTGCCTTACTTTTGTCAGATCATCATCCTTTGTGTGAGGGTTGTTGATGTTTAAATACAAGACAGGACATGAAGAAGAGGACATTCAAAGGACACCAAGGTGCTAAGTGGGCATATTTTACACATAAAAGCAGGAAATATAAATGCTGAGACAGGGAGAAATCCTCTCTCCACACAGCTGAAGTAGAGATAGGTTTTGAAGGAACTGAATACATAAAAGTCACACATTTTCAATACAGGAAATAGGAAATTTTTGTTAAAAAATCATGGTATGAGAGGAAATAAGAGAATTTTACTATAATATCTTCTCTGCTTCTACCCCTGTCATTTAGCCAGTAAACAGAAACTTTATTGAAGGACATTATTGTTTCTGAAATGTGTTTAATGGGCCCTTCTATTCAAGAAAGGACCTTTCTGTTTCAGACGTCTCCTGCAGACCCTTTACCCACCGCCAGGTGCCAGGCAGCAGAGTCTGAGGGGACTGGTGCCCTGGAAGCCAGTCTCTGTGTGTCTCTGAGTGCTGGATCCTTGGGCACTGGGATACAGGATTCCCTCCTGAGAAGCGATGCATTTCCCACAAGGGAAAACTAGGGTCTTGAGGTCATGTTGTCTTGGAACAATTCTGCTATGGACAGGTACTGTTCATGGAAGCAGTGCTCTGGGGAGCACCAGTGCTCCCCTTCCCCATGAGCCCTTCCAGGGACAGGACATGAGCCGCTCAGGCTGGGTTAATCCCAACATGCAAACTCCTGAAAGGGTAACTGTAGTATTTTCCCTCATTTTTTCCTAGAAAATCAAGAGCTAAAGAGCTACTCTTATATCTTATAATGTAAATTGGTATTCCACAGTGATGTGGTAGAAACATTTTTGAGTTGCAGTCTAATTAGTTTTAGAAAGGACTGTCTGTATTTTGCCTTTACTGTGACTGATGGCATGGACAGATCAAATGAGCTGAATTATTCTGCTGTGGCTGGATGCACATGGCTGTCCTCTACACTTAGCTCCTATAAGATATTTAATATAAAATACAGAAATAAATATGTGCAGTTTGAATAGATTTAGTAAGGACCTACAATGCCTGGGCTCTATATTAAGAAAAGTGTCAGTCATGAAAGATTAAGAAATCTCATGGCCAAGGGAAAATTGCAATTTATGAAAACTTGGCTTGAACCATAAACTTGGGTCCCCAAAGGTAGATGTCAAGACAGTTTAAACTTAATTAACATGAGTTAGGGAAAGAAAAATTGAGAACATGGATTTGTGCCCAGTTCCTGGGCATCTAGTGCAAGTAAAATGCATTGCTTACAGCAATTGTTACACTGAAAGATCTGATCCTTAAACTAAAAATTGGTTTGTTTTCTCTTTGAGTTACAGTTTTTACAAGACACATTTGTAATTTGGGCATAAAATAAAGGCTACAAATGAAAAATTCATTTGAGATCAAATAACCATTGATGTTATTTTTAACAATCTGACATTAGCCCATTGTCAATACATTTTTAAGCAAACTGAGCTCAATTTTCCATGGGAGTCTGTTTATTTCAGCGATTCTGTTCACTTGTATTTCTCTTGAATGTCCTTGCATGTTCTAACACCAGCACAAGCCCCAGTGTGCTCACACATTTTGGATTTTCTAGAAAGTCAAATAGGGATCCTCTGAGAGGACCCAGAGAGGTTCCTGAGGCCACACTGCTCAGGGCTCTGGGATTACTGAGTTCAGTGAAGTTATGATGACTCCATGAATCCAAAATTCTGTATGAATTAGCTATCGCTGCAGCAACAAAGCACCCCAAACCCAAGGCTTGAACCTGCATCCCTTGGTGTGTCCTGAGCCAGACGACTTAGGATTAGCTCATTTTTTTCTGGGCTTGGATCATTTCTTACCTAGCTATCTATAGATTGGCTTGTTTTCTGGGTTTCTTATAAATACCTCTGTTGACATTTATGCCGGGATTGAAGGGAGCAAAGGTCATGATGCAAGGACCTTCTAAAATCAGTCTTCTAGTACTGTCATGGTTCCTTCCCTTCCCCGTTAGCACAATCCACCCCTGTTGCTCAGGTACGGGAGTGTGTGAGTGTTGGGGGAAGAGGATGGGGCCTGCGTCCTGTGTCAACTATGTCCTCCAGCCATCTAGCTACAAAATCCAGGGGGTACCAGGAATTCATCAATACCACAATTGTCATCCCAGTTGCAGACTGGATCCCTCTGTCCATCATCTCTGTCATTTCAATAGGAAATTGGGAGGAAAATGAGGGGGGGAAACCACATGTCCACCTACGTGTTTAATTTATTATTTTGAATTGGGAAACCAAGGTTTAGCTTCAAAAAGAAGCTCACCATTTGTCATTTGGATTTAATAAGTTTTAAATTATGACAATCAGTATCTATGTACCCAATGTTTTTACTAGGTCACATCTGTTATTTCTGTTTTCACTAAGCTTACCAAAAATGGCTTTTCAATTATTCATAAGATGTAGTCACCACATTCTCTGCTTAATCAAATGAGGTATTCAACAAGCTTCTCATTCCAGGGCTTTCTACTAAAAAGATTTTGTGTGTGCAAAATGATACAGAGAAGAAACTGAATTTAAAAGAGAAGAGTTTGCCATTCATAAAAGCATACTAGGGAAAGTGGTTCTCTGTGTAACATTCAAAGCACCGTTCCCATACTTCTGCCTTGGTAATATCTTCTTGAGCCCACTTGGAATCTTACCAAGGTTTAATCTGATTGTAACTGTGGCCAAGGTAATATCCTCTCAATCAAATGTCCAAGTCTATTTCAGCATCTCTTTATACAATTAACAATTCCTTGCAGCTATCCAGAATTCTCAGCCCAGTTTTTAAAAAGTGGTTTGAGTGCCCACACACATACACATATAACACATTCACTTGTGCACACATACACAACACACTCACTTGTCCACACACACTCACACACAACACACTCACTCATGCGCACGCACACACACACACCACAATCAATTGTGCACATGTTTTTAAAATGAGTCATGCATGATGGTATTCAGCAATTTGCTAATTCACTTAAAATATTCTACAACTGTCCTTAAGGAAATATGGCTCTATTGACCATCAATGGTATTCTGTAACTCTTAAGCAAACAGTGATGCTGTGAACTTAAAGCACATTTCCAGTAGAAGATGGGTGGCTCTTTGTGTAATAGTGTGGAGTTAATTCTGCATTTCAGTACTCGTTTCTCAGACCCATCCTCTATTTCTTACTTTTTACGGTATTAACAGCTGTTAGCTGCTTCCAACAGTGGTCTTATTCTAGAAATTTGCTGTGTGTTTAATTGTAATCATTTGTCTTGGTATGCATGTGTCTAATACAGAGATGCTTTTTGGTTTAAAGGCAATAGTGTTTGAAGGCAATATTGGGGTCAGATTTGACCCTGACGGGAAGCTGAATTTGATGAACGCCTTCTGCTTCCAAGGACCAGAGTGGAAAGCACGAGCTCATCCACCTGTCATCCTGGATGGGGAGCTGGCAGCTGTGCGTTCAGAGACTGTGACCAAGCCTTTTGCCGAGTAGCCCTCGCACATGGTGTCATTTGTTTCTCGTGAAGACCCTCTAGGAGTAACAGACCCCAAGTGCCTCAGTGGATATTGTGAAGACTTGGATAGGGCCAGCCATTGATCTAAGGGATAGTACTAGTAGGAACTGAAGGAGCTTTAAAAGCCAAGTACGTCTAACCCAAATGTGAATATCTTCTAAAAGCAAAACTTTTGAAAGCAAATTTTCTAAGGCTGCCCATTATTTCTCACTTTCTTTGTGAGAATATAATTCTCACAGGTTCGGTACTGTCTTTTCTTGATACTCCTTCCTGATCTTCTGGAGAACTAGAAATGCCCAGTGTAAGTGAATACCCAGATGGCCGCACGGTCTCCTCTGTTCCTTCGGTTGGCTGGGATGTGACAGAATGTGAGTCTGAGCCCAGAGAGTGGGGAAATGTGCATCTATGGTCCCTGTGGTTAGGAGGTATTTTCTAAATCTTTTCTTCTAAGCGTGGGGTTAATTTACAGTAATTCAGTTATGTTGGGCCTGCGGGAGGAGTGAAGATCCTTCTCACTGTTCCGATGCCTGCTTGGGAATAAGTGAGAAAAGGCTTCAGCTGCTGAGTTGACCTCAGCTTGTTGGGCAGAAAATCAAGGCTCTTGGAGGCATTGTTCCAACAGATCGTCAGGGAGTGAGATACCTGAGCTGTAGCCTGACCCCGTTCCTGCCTCCCGGGCATCTCCCTGATCCCGGGTGTTCAGAGGATCTTTCTCTTATGCTAACTTGAGCTGCTGTCTGGTTTCTCCTGGCACCAAGATACACACCACAGGGGAAGTCTGTGGGTTTGCTATCGTAACCCGCACACACCGCTGTCCTACTCTGAGGTAAGCAGCTGTCAACAGTGTTCTCCAACCATCCCCCCACGTCATATTTCCAGGTACTTCATCTTCACTCAGGATTTATGTGCTAAGTTAGCTGTGAGGGTATTGAGCAGTGCTTGTTGTTTGAAAAGACAGCTCTACCATCCCCTTAAGTCTTGGGGCTGCTTCTCACCTCCAGCTGCTGATGCTACCAAGAATTTCTTTATACTGGGCATCTCCCCAGTATTCACTGACTGTTGTGATGAGCATCTCTGTGCTGTCTCTACATTGGCCTAGACTGAGGACTGACTGAAATTACGTTCACCAGATAAAACTGAATGGAGTCTGGTAACACATTTGAGAGGAATATATCCAAATCTTTACCATCCATCTACCCCCTTCACAAAGTAACGACTCACGATGTAGAGACCAGCTCTGGAATCCACCTAGGGCAATGTGGCTTAAGCTCTGAAAAGAGCTTTTTGGAGGAAAAAATGTTGCACTGGACAGTTGCTTGGAGGGACTGATGTAGTAGTAGCATTCTCCTGAGGGTCAGGCCAGGAGAGGGCACAACGGTGAGTGGCATGCTGGCTTTGGAGATGGGGCTGTGTGTCCTGCCTCCTGCGACTGCCTCCAGCTTTGGAAGGAAAGAGCAGGTGGGCATCAGAGGAGCCCTGGAGACAGTGAAGCCATTCACGGTGCCCCAGCAATGTCTGTGACTGACAGATAAAAGAGCATCACATGGCAGAAGCCATCATTCATGCAGAATTCCTCATTTAAAAAAAGCTGGAGTATCTAGGAGAGCCAGGTTGGTAACCAATGCTTCTAGGGCCACCCTTGTAAGTTTGGACAGAAAGCTAAGATCCAGGTTGCATAAATAGTATTAATAGAGTGAAATATAAATATTATGAATGGTATGCTCATATAAATAACCTTTTTCTGGGGAACTCTGCAAAATGATGGCATATCCAGTACTTTATAAAATCACTTAAGTATATTTTAAATGTTTAGATGTAGAAAAAAATCCATCTAATCATAAAATATAATTTACTTTTCAAGAAATTTAGAGAAGAGAAGACAAACCACAGTGGCCCAGAGCAGGGATGTCATTGAATTTTAGACGAACAAGGGAATGTATTACATATGACTAAGACGAAAGTTTGAGCAACTTTCAATGGTGATTAGCACATGCTGTGAAAAGTGAAAAGAAGAGGAAAGAGATACCAGAAGTTGTAAGAGTACAGCACCACTCTGGGCTCAATTAAATGAGGCTCCTTGTGCTGAATTAACCAATACTGTGGTCTGATTTTATTTTTATTTTTATTTTTTTTACAGATGTATTTATTTATTTTAGAAATATAATGTGTGTGCCCAGTGGGGAGGGTCAGAGGAGGAAGGAGAGAGAATTTAGAGCAGACTCCCCCATTGAGCATGGCGCCAACAGGAGTCTGGATAGTCTGGATCTCAAGACTACCCTGAGATCCTCACCTGAGCTGAAATCAAGAGCCCGAGGCCTAACCAAGGTGCCACCCAGGCCTCCCTATCTGATTTTAAAGACAGAGAAGGTTTTACTGCAAATACGAAGGTCAAGCATGACAAGTGAGTTACCCCTTATGAAATTCACAGGCTCCCATCCGCGGAATTCTCAGGGCTGGATGCACAGGGTGATTTCAGTTGACTTTCAACTACCGGGAGGAGAGCAAGGGAGGGGTGTACTTTGGGATGAGTCACAGAGCGGCGGGAACTCACGTCTGGTGCAGAGCCCTTTGAAGCAGTCGGCCCTCACTGGCGTCCATGGCCATGCAGCACCAGACCACCCCCAGGTAAAGTGGCTGAGGGACACATGTGCAACACACGTGCCCTTGAACCTGGCAGGAGTGAACACGCCCCTGAGTCTCCCCACTTCTCTCTGCCTGACTTTGCTGCCTGTGGAGCTCTGTGACTGACAGGAGTGATGATCACATTCAAGCCTTGCTGGGACGTGCCGGAGGCTTAGAGCAGAACATCGTACATAGTCTGTGCTCTCCTACATCATTAATCTATTTCATATTTTATCTGAGATTTTGAAGGATAAATATTTTATTAGCATTAGAGCTGAAAATTTGCTCACCAACTTTAAAGTGTCTTGTACTGGGAATACACTAATATGAATTTCTTTAATCATGCCAAATGCCTAATGTGCAGGAATGGTGTTATTATCCTGTAAATGTCTTTCAACTGTATTCTTTTGGAAACATGTCTAGCATCTCACTGAACTCCAGCCCTGTGAGTTGGAGGAGCTTAGGTTTACAGGCCTAACCAGCCATGGAGAGCCCTTTGGTACATGCCATGGTTCTTCCTTCCTTACCGTGTAACAAAGCTGGCCCCACTGCAGTTACAGGGGCAACAAGCTGGTTTGGGATTGTGAGTGTGTGTGTGAGTGAGTGTGTGTGTGACTCTGTGTGTGTGAGGGTGTGTGAGTGTGTGTGTGTTAGAGGTGGCTGGCATGAGTTTTCTTTCCCAGCAGTTCACAGTGGCTTGAAATCTTTTCCCTATTATCTCCAAATCTCCTTGCTGTGCAAAGGTGGCTTTGTTCAGGTATTTTACCAAAAAAGAAAAGAAAAGGGAAAGAAAAATAAAAGAAAGTTAAGGCATAAATTCTGCAGGAGAGATCCTGATTAACAGATTTGTCCACCCTTAACTGACTCCCCTTCCTTTATGTGCCTTTCCTCCAGCCCAGACAGTTTTCTGAGTCTTTTCCATCTTTAGAATATTGATTTCAAATGCGTGAATGGGGCCACCTGCTGGGCGATCACTGGGGGGCACTGAACGGGCTCATGCCCCAAGAAGCTCTGTTGCTGGTGGAGACACTTGGTGGAACATTTGAAGGGCCCCAGGCATGAGCACAGCTGCCATCCAGTCAGCAGGTGTCTGCTGCCACAGCAAGGACGAAGGGTCGATTTTGCACCAGGTTGATTTGCCCTTCAGCAGCGATACTACAAAGAGAGCTGGGTCCTGGTTTCCAGGACAGCCTGTTTTCAGTTGTGTGCAACTTGAGCACCATGTCCTGCATCCGGATCAAGGCTACGAGGATGCCAGGGAGTCTTAAATACACAGCAGATGCCCCCAAATGGCTGTGTTGCCCACGGGATGGGGGGTTCCCCGCATGGAGGGAGGCCCCAGATCTCTCCACCCTGCAACTCAGCGGCACTGAGCATGACCGGGAGTGATCCCCCCAGGCTCTCAGGTAAGCAAAGACAAGAAGTGCGTGGCTAGGAAGCAATGTTTGCTCTCCTTTTTTTCAAACTTGCCCCTGACTGTGATGATGACCAATGCTGAGTGCCACCCACAGCCCTGTGTGTGTCACAGGTGAGATGGTCAGGGAACCTGAGAACTTGTGGACAGAGGACTACCCCTCACATCCTGGGCTAAAGAAGACCTGCACTGGCCCCAGACACCCCACAGGACACCCCATGCAGAATCTGCCCCTTACCCGCCAACAGCCAGGCTGGGCTCAGCTTGGAGGACCCTCAGCCATGGCCAGCAGTTCTGTGGCTGACTGGGGTTGAGTTGCCCTGACAGGCAGAATGCCCAAGAGGATGGGAAAAAGGGGCACAGACCCTTGCTCTCCTCATCCCATATGCATGGAGTTTCACAAGGAAGATGAGAATCAGAAGCAGACGGTCAGAGCTCAGGCTTTGCCTCTGCCTCCTGGATCATTCCCAAGAGGGGTGCCTCTGGAGGGATAGGGTTCAGCCCACCTCTGGGACCACTTGCATTCTCCAAGGGTCTGCAAGAACGGAGGTAGAAATTAACTGGGAGGTATAGACAACTCACAGGTGGATGAGAAGTCTAGGGCTCAGCCAGGGTTCCCCCCGTTCTATAGGAAACCTGTCTGTGCAATGCCACAGGCAGGGGTGAGGCAGGGGCACAGCCCCACAGTGATCGGACTCGTCCCTGCCCCCAGCATGAATTCCAAGTGCTCTGTGAGCCTCCTGCTTTGGAGGCATCCAACTGACAGAGGTTCACTTCCAGGTATCGGAGGGTGGGGGTGGGTGCATGGGGAGGCCATGCCTTCCTTTAGGCTTCTGAGGTTCACACTGTTTCAGGGTTCACAAGCAAAGGGTGACAGGTCACATACCGATAGCCACAGGACACAAAATCCCCACCCGCATTATCCCAGGGAAAAGAAGACAAAACAGCAAGGAAGATTTTTAATTAAGTCATGATAAGTTATAAAAAGAGCATAGTCTAATTAATGGTCTTCATATGCCTGGAGACAAGATGTGTGAACACAGGGACCTGGTTGGAATAGAAGCTAAACTAAGAGGCTGAGAAATAGGGACTCGTATGCTCTCCTGCTCTGTTTGGGGAGGGGACCCGGGGAAGTGGCGGGTCTTAGCCCCAGAACCCAGCTGGCCAGTTCCTCCAGGAGAGGAACTTGGAGAAACAGGTTAGAAAACCATTCAAACCAGGGCACCTGGGTGGCTCAGTGGGTTAAGCCGCTGCCTTCGGCTCGGGTCATGATCTCAGGGTCCTGGGATCGAGTCCCGCATCGGGCTCTCTGCTCAGCGGGGAGCCTGCTTCCCTCTCTCTCTCTGCTTGCCTCTCCATCTACTTGTGATTTCTCTGTCAAATAAATAACATCTTTAAAAAAAAAAAAAGAAAGAAAACCATTCAAACCATCCCCTTCGAGCATGTCTGAGCTGTAAGCACAAGGTCTGGGTCAGACCTGTTCTCCAGGAGGCGAGGCTGGTGGACGACCTGGGGAGCCCCGAGGCCCTTGTCTTATACCTGTCATGACTTTGCTGAACTGAATTTCCTTGGATGTACTTAATTAAAGAGGTTTCCTGCATCTGCCTGGACGAGCATGAAATTGTGGAATAATTAGAATTACCAGCAGTAACACCAGAGCAACTGGCATTGTTTGTACTGGAGAGAACATGGCGGAGAAGAAACAATATGTTTATTCTCTAACCTGAACCCCACAGGTCACAAACCAGCTTAAAATAGAAATCAGAGCTCTTTACCAGGCAAATTTAGTAAAGGTTCACTATTTGAATCACAAGCCAGTCCTCTGGTCCCACCTTCAGTCCCACTTGCCTCCCCACCCCCACGTACACCCACACCACACAGCACACACCTACACCCACCAACCCACCCATACCCACACACACGCCCACACACACATGCATCCTTCATCCCCGCCTTGACTGAACACCCCAGACACACTGACTGAATGAACTGGTTTGACCTTTCTGGACGGACCCCCAGGCTCCTTGTGTCTACAATGTCATCTGCATTTTCTCTTGTCAGTGTCCACCTCCTCAGGAGAAAGCAGGTCCGTGGGATGACAGGGCATGTAGTGTCCAGGCCCCTGTGAACCCAGGGTTCTCCATACCTCCTGGTCCATTGGAGATGTTGTAGGGATCTGCCCAAGGCATTAGTGAACAGGAGCACATGTGCCTACTTGGACGGACATGGCTGCTTCCTGAGCTGGCTTCTCTGAGAAGGAAGCAGGAGTCATTTCCCTTGGGGTGCACAGCTTAACATAGGGATAAGCTTCCTGGGTCCAAGCTGATGACACCAACCTCTATGCTGCCCAGGCTGCCCTTGCCTTCCTAGTATGACCAGATAGATAGCTTTTCCCTGGAAAATCTTTTTAGGTAACTCCTGCTATTAAAAAAAAAAAAAAACACAATAATAGTTGTCATCAGAGCCAAGGATTCTCTCTCTTTCTCTCTGTCTCTTTCAAGGTGATGTAGTGACTTTTAGCAGCTAACCAGCTTGTTGGAAAAATCTAGACAGAGGCAGGGGACAAGGGCAGCTAACTTCAAGTCCCACCTCCCACTGGACCCACTTATCCCGAGGCAGGTAGAATGTCACACAGCAGATGGAACCAATGAAAGGTGAGGGACCAAGGGAGAGTGATGGCAGCCGGAAAAACAAGGTGGGCAACTCCTTAGCCTGAAATGTACCTCCAAAATGAGAGGTTGACATCACTGAAAGACGGACAAGTCCTACTGAGTTTCCATCACATCTGACAAAGTCACTGCCGAGTCAGGCTTGTATATAACTCTGTCTACTACAGAAAGATATTCAAACTTTTCCTCTAGAGCCCAAAGAGATTTTTCTCCAAACATATTATGTGTGTTTGTAGTAGCACAGTGGTTAGGAGACAGAGACAATTTAAACTGAACTAGACGTATTTGTGCTCCTTCACAGTGTCAAAGAGAAAGGTCACTGCACTGCTGGTCTTCCCTAGTACAGCGTTTTCTTAGGGTGTGTGGATCAGAAAGGCTGAACTGCACATTCTTCACTTTGTAAGACACGGTTTCCCATGAATCATGACTTTTAAAAATATTAGTGAATGCGATTTACATGAAATTAATGAGAAATGCCTTATGCTTCATAACATAAAGGACAATGTTTCCTCTTACAACTTCAAATAGTTGTGCTTTAAAGACTATTAGCAAAAAGTTTAGAGAAGATGACTCATGTGGTTATATAATATTTAGTTTAAAATTCTTTTCAAAATGTTGCGTGCTAAATTGAATAAAATTATATCAGCTGAAAGCTATCTGCCACCATTGGATGATTTTCAACACTTATAAATTCTGAAGTAGAAATTATAGAACTAATTAAATCAGAAATTCATTCCCCAGATACCACCAGAAGGCTGAATGTAATTTATATCCACTTTTAGGTATGTCATATATAATATCCTATGAGTTAGCTCCTAACCATTATTTGCATAAAATTTCATGACTATCTAGCTATTTAACATGCTCGAAATTGGTACATTGGAAAACTAATTCTCTCTCTACACATTGTTGGAAGCAAAATATATTTGACTACTTTTAATTAATATTTCATCAATATGAAGAAAGCTGCTGTGCTGGGCTTTCTTGGTGAAATGACACTCTTATAAGATACATATCGATGGGGGACTCATTGCTTCTCAGATTAAATCAGAACAAAATGCATCACCTTAAATCAAAATTAATACAACCACTATTTGTCTTTGCAGAGTAAATGCAGTGCAAATCAGCAAACCTTTAGAATTGTTTTTAAAGACCACTATAGAACAATCTATAGTCAAATTATAATGGATTTGCATAGACGTGTGGCAAGTGGCATTTTTTATTTCGTAATTGTATTTTAAGAGTGTTTGAAGGAATAACTATAAATAGAATCTAAGACTAAAAAAGACAGGAAGGCAGGAAAAGGAAGAAACCTAAGGAAAAAAAAAAGGAAAATGAGAAAAAAGAAGTCGGCCTTGTGAAGTATTTCATTACAGTGAAAAATTGTCTCATTTACTCTGTTGTTATTCAACACAGACACAGGGAACCATTCAGCTTGGCATTGTACGTATCCTAACCCTGGCCAGACAGTGTTCCTGGGTGTGCATGCGTGAGGTCAGAAGAGTTCCCCAGTCGCCATGTCTTCCACGAGAACCCAGAAGCTGTGTCCACGTGACTCAAGAGCAGGGGGATGGAGCTCTTCTTTTGCATATTATGGATTTATCATCAAATGCCATTTTTGGTGTCCAATAATCACTTCTTGTGTCCAATAAAGATGATTGGTCATGAGACCCTTAAACTTTTTCCACTGTATTTATGACACAAATAAAATGTATTTGCCCTTACAACAGTGACCAAAACAGGAGCAGATGGGCAGAATATGTCTTCTGATATGGCGTACTGTGGAGGACACATGGCTTTTGCTGTTACTTCCAAAATCCATAACATTTTGACACTCATGAGAGGACATCTGACCATCATCCCATGAGGGACACTCCGCACAATGGCCTGTGATCTTTGCAAATGTCAAGGTCAAGAAAGGCAAAGGAAGGCAGACGAGCTCTTCTGAATCGAAGAGGAGCGAACAAATAATGACAATTTGTGATCATGTGTCGGGTGCCGGACAGGAAACTTAAATACTTATGAAGGACACTGTTGGTCCAATTGCCAATGTCTGCAGGACAGTGCATTAGTTAATAGTATTGTATCGAGTTAAATATTCTGATTTTGATAATGGTACAGTGTTGGGCTCCTTAGAAACATGCAATGAAGAATGTAAAGGAAGTGGGGCAAATACAGCATTAGGATCCAGAAAACAAAGACTAGCAATAACAATATGGGGAGAGAGTAATTTTTCGTCTTACTCTCAAAACTCTTCCCTAAGTTTGAAATTAAATTACAATGAAAATTAACCAGAACACTGTGCTTGAATTGTCTTTGCCCAACGGGGCCTTTCAAGCCATTTGTCAAAGTCCTTACGCCAGACCCTGGAAGGCCTAGGACACACTGTGTGAGCCTGAAACAGCCAAAGAGAGCAGCTGTGGGAGCACCTGCCCAGCCCAACGCTCACCCAGGGCGTTGAGAGGAGCAGAGCACACCTGACTCCAGCAGTTTCATTCGAGGGTGAACTGTGCAGGCGGCCAGTGCACCACCGTTAGCTGCTTTGAACTAATTCACACTGGGACATGAGTGATGACTCTGATTTTAGGTGCCACGCTATTGCGGATTGACGAGACACTTGTTATCACCACCCCAAAACCAAGTTGCTCCTCCACGTGCTTTACTGACTTTGACTCTTAGATATTCAGTTTTAAGGACTAGAACTAGTTTTGACATGTTTAAAGCACCAAAGAGAATCTGTTTTCTGATTCACCGCAGGTTAATGTTTCCTCATACAAATCTAAATTACATCTATACCAGAGTCGGACCGTGTCATTTCAAAGATCAAAGGCAACATTGTAATAGACAGCTGTGTGAAGCAATACTCTGTTAAAAAGAAAGGGGTAAATAGTGACTGTTGTGTAAATAAAAAGATAAACATGTGTCCAAGTTTTTTTTCCCACAAGGGAACCAGGTTAATGTAACAAGTAGTTAAACAGAGAATTCAGCACACACAGGCATATTTACAAGTATCAGGAATGGTAGAAGCAGCTCAATGTCTGCATGACAATTCTCAATTGCATTTCCAGGGACAAATTTGCATTTCTAAGGATAGGAAGACTTGCCTTGCTATAAAAATATGCTACAACTTGCAGCATTATAAAGTAGTTCATTCAAAGAGGTAACCAAAAATGTGTTAGAGATGACACCCAATAATCTTTTTTACCCACTTGAAAGTCTTTCTCCACATTTCCTGACAGTTGCTCTTGGGAACTACCTGCATTCTGGAGTAATTATTCCATGAACCAACCATGGATCAGTGCTTGGTGTCATCATTTAGCCATCATGGCTCAAAAGAAGTAAAAACAATTTTTGGAATCAAAGCACCTTACTCTAGAAATATATTAACTTCAAGAGGTGAAGACGGTGTTCTAATGTTTAGATGGCTTTCTGACCTTTATCTATTTTTATTCATAGCATTTTTAAGGGCTGAACTACTGGTTTATGACCAAAGACACTGTAAAAATTTCATTTCACTTTGGTTCAGTGAAATGAAAGCCTATAGTACCTTTTGGTACACGACTTAACTACATCATGGTAAAATGGTAAAATTAAATAATAGAGACAAGTATTTTGATAAAATCTAACTTGGAAGACAATGTCATTTTATCCGTTTCCCTGGGTAGGTGTTAGAGCCCTGGGGCCTGGAGTCCGGCTCATCCCTGTTACTTGAAGGGGCCGTCACTGTGGTTGAATCTCTTCCCGGGCCGCAGCTCAGCTTCCCCCTCTGTAAGATGGACATGAGAGAAGGACTACTTCACAAAGGGACTTTGAGCCCTGAAATAGTCTATATGCAAGGGTGGCCATAGGTCCAAGTTAGTATTATTGAGTGACACAGGAAGCGGACAGAGCCTTGGACAGCTCGACCTCCAGCTCCCCTCTGCATGGATGAGGTGCCCCTCCAGCAAACAGTCCTCCTCATCCAGCAGACCAGGCGAGGTGGCTGCTCTGGCCTGAGTAGCAGGTTCCAACTCCCTGACAGGCTGCAGGATCAGCCTCCGGCGGGATCTGGTGCCCCACCCTCTTGTCACCACAAAGCTGCCTCCGGCAACCTGCTGACTCTCTTGGATTCTGAAGGCATGCCCCATGTGCTCTTCCCGGTGTGTGCACTGACCTCCCCTGCCCAGTCCGTGGGTGCTGAATGCTGCCTCTCAGGTCTGTCCAGGCTGTGTGTGCGGCCATCCCTGCCACCCTAGGGTGGAAATCCCTCCCTCACCAAGGGGGTGAAGAGGAGATGATTAAAACAGCATGACACATGACAGGTTCTCAACAAGTGATTGTTTTTATCGTATCTGGAAATGTCTTCAGCCCCGGTACTGTGCAATGTAGATTTTAGCCTAGCGTGTACCTCATTAACAGTAAATAAATTTACTCTGAAATAACCCTGGGGTGGTATTTTAACATTTTAATTTTAGGTCCAGCTGACTGCCACAAAATGCTCTGAATTCTCTGAGATGCAGGAAGTCTGGATTTCATGGGCCATCGTGTGATATTTAAATTTTGATGGCAAACTTAAAAATGAACAGAATCCCCTATGGGACAAACAGCACACTTGGAGCTTCTAAGGCCTGGAAATTTTCTGTTCTTGAAGTAAAACCTCAGATGCTCAGGTGCTATAGGGCAAATACTAATTTAAAAAAAAAAAAAAAAGAGGTGTTTTTCAGCTGTCCCAGGTGGAAAGGAGGACAAAAGAATGTCCTCCTTCCCTTTTCTGAGAACATTTCCTTTAGAAACCCTGTAATTATCAATCCTTGCCCTTTGCTTTTCAGATGAGTGGAAATCCTTGTACAGACTACACAAACTTCTGGCCACTTTACAACCCAAGAGGCTTTTCTTGGGGACCCAGGAACTGTCTCTAAAATGTAATCATCGAGAAAGGTGAGGTCCAATCTCCCAGTCTCAGTGGGAGGGTAGGAGACTAACCCAACTGCTTGGCAACAAAGTGTACGAATGATCTCTTATCGTTAAGACACGAGAAGTTTCTTTTCCCCTGGGATAAAGGCAACTAGCAAACACAGGTGGCTTCCCGAGGGCCAGGAGTGCTGAGGATGAGCTGCATGTGATGAATGGCACTTTCTAGTCCTTGTCCTCGTGGGCAGCTTGTCACTTACTCCGAGATTATGCATGTCCTGGCTCAGTTGTATGGAAGGGTGAGATTTCCTTCTGTTTTGGCAATCCCTAACCCTGACCCCGACCCTGACCGTGACCCCGACCCTGACCCTGATCCTAACCCTAATGCTGACCCTGACCCTAACACTGACCCTGAGGTTTTCTCTGCCGGCCTCTTAGAAGTTTTGTGTCTAATTACTTTTCCCAGAGTGCCTCTTTCCTGCCTGATTTCCAATGGCCAGGCAGGCAGGGTTTACCAAGGGAGCCAAGACCCTTTTGGTGGCCTCTGTGGCTTGACGGCTCGCTTTGCTTAGCAACGGCTGCCTAATAAAGTATGTCTCCGTGGTGGGTACAGCTGTGCCTTTCACACTGCTTACTCCCTTTTTCAGTGTTGGGCCTCTGAGCTGTTCCCTGAGCCCAACGTGACGGTGGACAGAGCAGCCAGGAGGAGATCAGGTGCTCACACATGCTGTCCCAGACAGAAGCTGTCCTGCAGGGCATGCAGAACCTCTCTTCCTCGCTTCCAACTCCCCTCCTCCAACAGGCTCCACAGTCCCTTCTGCTAATCATGGGGGCCTCTCCAGTTCTCTTTTCTTTGTCTCTCTTCCCTGCTGCTGACTTTTAACCTCCCAAGTTTTAAGATCCTTCCCTCTCTGGATGGCTAACAACTCTTCTTTTAAATATGTACACACGGATCATAAATGGGTTCCAGCTAAGGGGTGACTGCACAACTGTGTGTCCTGACAGAGATCTGTCCTCCATAATGGGGAGACCAGCAGCTTTGGGGAGGGGGGAGCCTCACCTTCTCCTCTTCTTCTGGGTAAAACCTTCAGCCTTCCTTCCTTCCCCTTGTCCTCCTCTGATCATCCTTTTTATATCAAGGATCACGTTCACAGACATTGTTTTCTTATTTTTCCCATTCACCCCCAACAGTAAATGTTTACTTTATTGAGGCCAGATAAAGCCTCATCCCTCCATATCTCCTAGATTCCAAAACACCATCAAATAGAAGATACAACATAGAATAAGTAAGTTTTATTTATGAGTAAAAATCGGAAAATAGACATTACTTTGAAATGCAAGTATTGTTTGAAAGAGGCATCCTGTTTGGGAAACTGACTTACGGATACCTACTTTATCATCATGGAAATGTGTCCCCTTCTTCTACCCACTAACCGGTAGACAGCAGCCCATGGCCTTAGCTCTATTCTCTCTCCACCACTTGCAACGGAGAAGAGGCTATAAAAGGATTTTTAAATTTGAAATCTTAGAAACCAGGAAAAGGAGATCATAGTTCTGTACTGCAAGGGGGAGGGAAACCATGCCTTCCTGGCCCCACCCTCACATAACTTGTCCACCAGGGTGCCCCGTCACTTCCTGGGGTCTGGTCATCTGATGGGGGGACAACTCCTCAACAACTCCTCCCCGTTGCTTGCTGCTGACTAGGTGGGGCAGCTCAGTGGCTTCGAGTGGGGCAGATCCAGGCTGCGCTGGCCTGCAATGCAGCCAGGCTGGGGTGCGGCCTGAGGGCTTCCTCCCATCCAGAGGTGGGGCTGCAATTTTCTTCCTCCATTTTTAAGTTAATTAGAAGCACTGTATTTTCAGAAGAGTGCTAAATAAAGTAGAGATCAGAGAGCTGGGCTATTTTTTTTTTAAATACAAATGGGCCTCACTGACGCTGGTTCCGCGGCTTCCATAGGACCCTCCTGTACTCTTCCTTTGGGTTAGACTCACATCTGCTCCTGCCCCGTTGTCTCCTGTGGGGCACACCAAGGCCTTCGAGCAAAGGCTTTTGGATGTTCTGTAATTTAAGTTACACCAGCCCTGTGTAGGGGGTGTTGAGGGGGGCAGGTGTGCTCGGGAGTGGTGGGGGCTGTGCTTTGTCTCTGACGAGGCCCGCCCCCTAAGTGTCCTCTCCGCAGCTTCCCATCACTGGCCTCCGTTCTCCATCCTATTCTCTTTCAGTGTTCTCTTCTGCTCCTTGTCCAGGTTTCCTCCCTTCAAAGTGCTCTCTGCCAGGGGGAAAGCAGCGTTCCTCTGTCGCGCAGTAATCCTAGCTTCATTCAGAATTCCTCTGTGCATTCGTCCATCCTTCTACCAATGAAGCAAGATAACCTTCATGGCTCTTCCCGTTTCCCTTTGATAAATTACCCGGCCACCTCTAAAGCTTCATGTGGGTTTTGGTGAATCAACCAGGCAGAGACTGCGCCATACCCATGCTGCTCTTTAAAACGAGCATCATTTGTTGGAAGAAGTCATTAATTACGATGGTGGAGGCCACATGATTCACTTAGCATGGTCTTCTAGCTTTGCGGGTTCTCCACAGAGGAAAGCGGAAAAGCCACCATGAAGAAAGGACCAATCTTGAGACTCTCACTTTGACGAGAGAAAAAAGTGAGCCTTACAGTGGGGGAGGGTCCAAAACTGCGGGCTTGGCCGTTGCTCAGCCGATCTCAGAACCACATCAGATACACTAGAAGCCGATGGTCTGGACCACGAGAGGATGCCCAGAGAGGTCAAGCCTGTACATTTTTTAGAGTCATGATAAAAAGTTTCACCTGGCGTTTTGGAACATAATGGTTATCGGTAAATAGTGGGTATTATTATTACAGCAGTGATAATTAACCAGCATAACAACCCAGATTATTGACGGACTCATGAACTTCAGCACAATATGATCCACCATTACAGCAGAAGGACAAATGGAAATAATTGCACGATGTCAACATGCCAAGTTCACAAACCTTGAACTTTTATCTGTAACTCTTAAAATAGCTGTTCAGGAGTCTGGGAGTCTGAAAGTCAGTCCATTGATCTGAGAGGAAGAAATCAGTCAGGTGAGTAACAACTACCTACAGTGTAAGGTTTTCCTAGCATCTTCATTTTCTGCTTGAATGCCTTTTTCTATTATTTTCTCCAGTCTCCATCTCTGACAAAGCTCTGAAAATTGCATTTAACATTTCTCATTTCTAAGGCTGACTTCACTTAATTCTTACCGAAGATGGTCTTTTCTCACATTGACTCTCCCTCAGGGAAGACGATACTGACGGAGGTGGCCAGCCCCCAGAATGGCCCCTGATGATTCAGCAGCCAGGTGTTACTGCCCCGTGTCACCCTTTGGTCTTCAGACACATTCCCTGGAGCGGGGTTTTGCCGACGGCCCCATTGCCTGCACTTCCAGGGACATGGGCTATCTCTAGCTTCCCAGCTTCCAGGGACTCTCACAACACGGATTTAAGTGTCCTCAGCTTTCCATCTCCCAGCCTGAGATTGGTTTCTTTGGGTTTGTTGCTCACTTGCAAAATTATTTTGCTATTATCTTCTCTATTTTATTATAGTCCTGTGGGTACATGTCTTTCACAAATCCATTTACTATCCTTTTAAAAAGATATGATGAGAGAGGAGAGATAAATATTACAATCCTTTGAATTGAATTGGAAGCCCTTGATACTCCTCCCCTACCTGCCCCTCATTTCCCTGATGTGTATATTGATGATTTTGGACATACACCTACTAGAAACACAACCCAAAAGCAGACACTATTCCCAAAGTCTCTATTGGGGAAGCAAAATGTCAAAGTAATGTATTTCTAGATTTTTCATTGAATTTTACCTCATTCCTTATGTTTACATTATCTGCTCAATTCTGCATTCAGAAGATGCTACTTCTGACCTTATCCATGTTTTTCATGTCTTGGATTTTTCTTTTTTTCAGCTGTGTTCTTTTAAGATGAAATAATCTCTTGAGTTTGTGATTCAGGTGAAATGCAAGCTTTACTGCTTTTCCACAAAACTTCCATTTTCCAAATTTACTTCCAATTTTAAGTAAAAAAATCCTGTGAGTTTCAGTTTATTAAATAAATAATCTAACTAAATAGAATAAGTCTTTGTTTATCTTATTTAAATGCATCAAGCATCAAAGTCTCTCAAAATTGTGCATAGTCATTGGAAATTCTCACATAAATTTTACCTTGGTACTTATTCTAGTATTTTATAAATATGATGCAAGTTCATGGAGAGTGGGAAATGTCTGAATAGCATGGGTATAATTAAGACAAATAGTGCTTTCTCTGCATTTCTTTCAAGAAATCAGAGCCCCAGCAAAGGTTCCAACAGGAGACACCTTGTCCCTATGAGAACAACATCCAATTTCTCTCCCAGCCAATGAGTGACTCACCATTTTCCAAGTCCAGTGCCATATTTTTAGCCCTGATTTTTATAATTATTTGAACATGTTGACACTCTCAGTTACTTTCTTCTGCATGGTGTTTAGAGATCCCTCTCTTTGGCTCTTCTCTTTCCCCTGAATCATGAGGTCAATGTCCCAGATGACAAAAACCAAATAAAGTCAAGATAAAATTATAAAACCAGACTTAATATTTACATTTTTAAAATGCGTTTTTAATTTTAAATGTAGTTTCTGTCTTCTTAGTTCTCTCTGGATTAAAAGAGCTGACTTTTCATTTTCTTAGATGCAATAGATATATTAAATTGATTTTGCCGCTATGTTTATTAATCTATTAATTTATATCTATTAATAAATCTATTAATTTATATCTATTTATTTCCAAAGGACATCTATGGTGGTTTTACAATAAGAGGCACAAAAATGACAAAGCCAATTAAAAATAATTAAAGTAAAAAAATAAAAATAAGAAATAAAAGTGATTGAAGTAATAAAATCTATTAATAAAAAAAGAGAGGTATAAGTATAATTGATCATTAAGAAAGGAGAGAAAATGGAATCATATTAAATGTTTAAGCCACACTGTGCAGAAAATGAGTGGAAAACAAAGCCAGGAACAAAGAAGGACAACAAATAGAAAGTAGTAACAAATATGGTAGATAGTAATCCAACTGTATCAATAATTAAGAGGCACCGACCATCAGAAGATCAAAAAACAAAGCCCAATTATATGTTGTCTGGAAGAAACCCACTTTAAATAAAAGACACATATAGATTAAAAGTAGAAAGGTGAAGATACATATACCATGCTAACCTTAATTAAAAAAAAGCAGAAGTGGCTCTATTAGTTTCAGACATAGCACTTCAGGACAATGAAAGTTTACCGGGGATAAAGAAAAGCACTGGGACATCTGGCTGGCTCAGTCAGGAAAACATGTGACTTTTAATCTCAGTATCATGAGTTCAAACCCCACACTGGGTGTAGAGATTATAAATGTAAAACAAATAAAGAAAAGTATTACATAATGATAAAGTGTATTTTAGAGCATTTAAACATAGGAGACAAAAACTGATAGAACCATAAGAAGAATAAGATAAATCAGTGGACTTATTACAGTTGGAGACACCAACCTTTGTCAGTTAGAAGTGGGTGTGTCAGCAGGCAGAGAAGCAGTAAGGACAAGGTTGAATGCAGCAGCATCTTCCACCAACCAGACATACTGGACACCTACAGACCACTTCATCCAACACCAGCAGAGCACCCATCACTGTCAAGCTCGCTTGGAACAGTCACCAAAATAGACCACATCATGGGCCATAAAACAGACCTTAACAGATTAAAAAAAGGGTGGGGGGAATTATACAATGTCTGTTCTCAGACCATACTGAAGTCAGAGTAGAAATCAATAGCTAGAAAATTTCAAATTACTTGAAGATTCAACAACACACTTCTAAATACCACATGGGTAAAGAAGACATCTCAAGAGAAAGTTTTGAAAATTTTCAATGAAGTAAAAATGAAACCAAAGCTCATCAAAGTCTTCAAGGTGCAGCCAAAGCTGTGCTTCAAAGGAGATGTATAGCATTCACTGTGTGCTTCAGAAAAGAAGAAAGATCTAAGATCTAAGAACCTCCTTCTTCATAGATATATATTTAGACCTAATATCTAAAAGCCAATGATTTAAATTTTCACCTTAATCAACTAGAAAAAGAAGAGTAAATTAAATCCAAAGTAAGGAGGAGTAAAGGAACAATAAAAATTAGAGTAGAAATCAATGAAATTGAAAGTAAGAAATCAACAGAGAAAATCAATAAAAAAAAAGCTGATTCTTCGAAAAGATCAATAAAACACACAAGCTTCCAGCCAGGCTAACTAAGAAGTCATACAGTCAAAAGTCTAAGGAGAAGACTTCCATGAGTGTCTATAAATTCAGAATCTCCACCACTAACTCTATCAGAATATTATAAAAACTAAGAATTATGTGTTTTAATTCCATTTGACTTTATTTTAAAAATGATGGCTTATTATTGGAAAGAAAAACAACAAAAACATTTTACCAGAAGCTTAGATTAGATTGTAAATAGTACATGTAAGAATAAAATGTGGTTTGGAAATTTCTTCTAAAAGAAAAAACCCTACTGGATACTATCTCTCTTTCTCTGGTGCAGAGCCACAAACATCTTTTTTAAAATTTTATTTATTTACTTTTTAAATTTTTTAAGGAAACAAAGTTTTTGGTGTTTCTTCAGTGACATCAAATTGTGTTCACTTCTCTCCTGATTGTCTAACTTCATGTGAATAGACCCATTACGTTTTAATCATTTATTTTACATTCTGTGTTCTATTTTTCAATGAGCTGTCCCTAGATTAATTTTAAGGTTGTGAACCTCCAATTTTATGGAAAAAAAAGTGATTTTAGAAATCATGGTATTTTATAGCATGATAATTCATCATGCATTAGAAACTGGATTTAATCACAACTAAATTTTCACCCAGAAAGTAGTACTTTGTGAACTTTCTCTTAACTATTCATCACTAATTTGGATAGGATTCTTGACTGAGTGATTTATGGTTTGTTCAGTTTGTGAAGTTAAGAAGTTTTACTGTTTTCTTTGTCTCTGAATGGCAGGCAGGGTTTTTCATCACTCTCACACACAAAACATAAAGTTGGGTTTTCTCTTCTTTTGCTTTCTCCATCTCTCCCTCTAGCTTTCATTTCCCTCAGCTTTGCTTCTCTTTGCATGAAAGCATATGGTTTCAGATGTTGATATTCTCCTGATCTTCTTCATTATATCTTGATTTAGCTTCTGGGCCCTGGGAGTTTTGAGTACCGTGCATATCTGTTAAATTCCTTAGAATGACTAATATGTAATCTGCTTTGATAAGCAACTTTTGGGATTGATTTTTTAAGTTAAGAAATGCAGCCAAATGGTTATGTTTGTTTCCTGGATTCCCAGTAAATCTCATGATGCTTTAAGTACAGGGGCAGAAGAATGAAACAGGGTGCATGCTTTACCCATGGACTGCTGAGTGCTGTCCCTTGGAGACTGTCACTGGGCAGCTGGAGCAGAGGCTGTGGAATCTTCCTGGAATGGACTGGTGTTTGGATTTCACAGAAGAGAAATCTTAGGTGAGACTCTTTCATGTCTGTCATCTCTAACAGAATGGACTCACTTTTTCCTGCTGGATGATGGAAGTCATGGTCCCCTTGAGGCTGGCTTGCAACATGGCCAAGAAAAAAGGTCCCTCCGACCACCTTAGTCAATCCTGGGGTGGGACTCAACACAGAGCCTGGTGTTCTCCCCTGAGGCTCTGTCTGCTGTGACTCCTGGAGGCTGTCTCACAGCGTGGCCGTAATCCCAAGGCTTTCCCAGAGATCTCTGCTAGCTTTCCTGGCTCCTCCTCACTGAATCTGGGCTTGGCTTTCCCTAACCCTGGGCTTTGGCTTTCACTGAGCCAAGCATGAACTAAGTGCAGCCAGTGTTTACCCTCCGTCCGCATTATTTGTAAGCTCTGTTTCCTCCATCGCTCTAAAACTTAGATGAGAAGTCTGCTTATGTCTTGTCACCTCTGCGTAGAGTTGTCATTCATGCCAGGGGCCTCTCTAATAACCATCTGGCTGCTCCCTGTCAGCACACAGCCCTCAGCAGCTATTAAGTAGGAGACAGCTTGTGCACACGCCTCAGCAAAGCCCACTCATCCTATGGGAAGAGGCATTATGAACAGGAGGAATTTGGTTAAGTTGATGAAAGATGGACTCCATTATGCTTCCATCTGTGTCACAGACCTTGCTGTAATTCTTCTGTGCTCATCTATTGATTTGCAGATGTTAATACTGTTTGACAACTACCTAGCATCTGAAATAAATCATGACCTCATTTTTTTACCTAAATGTTATTGTAAATGTATTTGTACATTCATCATGCATTTAAAAGGTGACCATTTTCTGTTCATCATCACTGGCCATCAGAGAGATTCAAATTAAAACCACATTGAGATACCACCTTACACCAGTTAGAATGGCCAAAATTAACAAGACAGGAAACAACATGTGTTGGAGAGGATGTGGAAAAAGGGGAACCCTCTTACACTGTTGGTGGGAATTGCAAGTTGGTGCAGCCACTTTGGAGAACAGTGTGGAGATTCCTTAAGAAATTAAAAATAGAGCTTCCCTAGGACCCTGCCATTGCACTACTGGGTATTTACCTCAAAGATACAGATGTAGTGAAAAGAAGGGCCATCTGTACCCCAATGTTTATAGCAGCAATGGCCATGGTCGCCAAACTGTGGAAAGAACCAAGATGCCCTTCAACGGACGAATGGATAGGGAAGATGTGTTCCGTATACACTATGGAGTATTATGCCTCCATCAGAAAGGAAGAATAC
Organism: Mustela nigripes; assembly: GCF_022355385.1. NCBI lineage: Eukaryota > Metazoa > Chordata > Mammalia > Carnivora > Mustelidae > Mustela > Mustela nigripes. The sequence continues at coordinate 91,965,540 of NC_081560.1, read as the reverse complement.
CCAACTTCTGTAGCAACATGGACGGGACTGGAAGAGCTTATGCTGAATGAAGTAAGTCAAGCAGAGAGAGTCAATTATCATATGGTTTCACTTATTTGTGGAGCATAGCAAATAGCATGGAGGACAAGGGGAGATGGAGAGGAGAAGGGAGTTGAAGGAAATTGGAAGGGGAGGTGAACCATGAGAGACTGTGGACTCTGAAAAACAATCTGAGGGTTTTGAAGGGGTGGGGAGTGGGAGGTTGGGGGAACAGGTGGTGGGTATTATAGAGGGCACGGATTGCATGGAGCACTGGGTGTGGTGCAAAAACAATGAATACTGTTATGCTGAAAAAAATAAATAAATTAAAATAAAAAAAATAATGCTGTACTATATGTTGGCTAATTGAATTTAAATTTTAAAAAATCAGAAAAAAAAAGGTGACCATTTTCACTAAACATCTGCTTGGGAAACATGGAATCGATGATTGTAAATATAAAATAACTCTTATGGCTTCAATAAACTCTCTCAGTGGAGATGTGCTGATGACTTATTCCCCCCAGCAGGTCCCACAACCATGCAGGGATGCACGGGAGAGACGAAGTGGCAAAGAACAGTGACAACCCACAGCAATCCGGGTTTACCACGGGCACCTCTTTCCAAGCTACACAATTACCCAGATATTCACAGCAGAGATGAAACTGGCAGAAAGGGTTCCCCAGGGGGCCCTGGGTGGCTCAGTTGGCTGAGTGCCTGCCTTTAGCTCAGATCATGATCTCAGGGTCCTGGGATTGAGTCCTGCATTGGGTTCCCTGCTCTGCAGGAAGTCTGCTTCTTCCTCTCCCCCACCCCCACCCGCTTGTGTTCCCTCTCTCACTGCCTCTCTCTCTGTGCCAAATAAGTAAGTAAGTAAATAAATAAATAAATAAATATCTTTAAAAGAGAAAGAAAAGAAAGGATTTTCCCAAAGAGCAGTCCCCTCACTTTGGAAGAAGTAGTTTCCATGATGGAACCCTCTTTAAAAGCTTCTATAGGACAAGAGACAAACTAGATAGAATTTGTCCAACTTTAATACAGATCCAGGTCACACAAATGTAGATTTGCCAGCAAAAAGCCACCAAAGAACAAAAACCTCCAGAGAACAAAGCCTGAAAAACTGGTTTCCACAGAGCCCAGCCCCTAGATAGGGGTTAGGGTGACTTAGCCCAGGCAAGATTGACTGGAAAACAACACAGCAGGCCTCTCCCCTAGAAGAGAAACCCAAAGACCCAGAGGACAACAACCACAGGGTCTCCATAAAACTATAAAACCCCAACATTGGGAGAAAATAATATATTAAGCTTCCAGTATTGCCCCCAGACCTGTATATTTCATAGATACAACTTTCTTTAAAAAAATTCATTCTCATGGGGGCATGTGGGTGGCTCAGTAGGTTAAGCCTCTGCCTTCAGTTCAGGTCAGATCTTGGGGTCCTGGAATCGAGCCCCGCATCATGCTCTCTGCTCAGTTGGAAGCCTGCTTCCCCCCTCTCTCTCCCTGCCTCTCTGCCTAAGTGTGATCTCTCTTTCTGTCAAATAAATAAATAAAATCTTTAAAAACAAATTGTTCTCACAATTCTCATTTCATTTTTTAAACCTATTTACCATTACAACTTGATGTTTAATACAGTATATTACATAATAACTTTTTAGCTTGAACTTTTTTCATACATATATCTATGTTTCTTTTTTGTTAAATATATACATAGATAAAAGCTTCAAGGTAATCCCTTTCCCCTATTTAATACCACCCCTATATATAAACCAGTTTTAATTTCCCTGTATCTCTGGAATGTTGAGTCCTTTAACAAGGATAACAAGATACACCCAGGAAGAACCAATATAACCTTCCTACCCACACTGAGAGTTTATAACCACCTTCCCATCTTATTCTTCTATCAGTGTTTCTGTGTATTTGTTTTTTTGTTTGTTTGTTTGTTTTTTGTACTACATAAATCTTATTCTTGGGGTTCATTTTGGCTGGGCTTTTCTTTTTTCTTCGTTCACTTTTGTCAGTCTTTTAGTTTGTTCATTTTATTTACCTTATAAATCTTACTTATGGGGCTCATGTTGCATGGGTTGTTTTCATTTTTTACTCTTTTTGTCTCCCTTTTTACTTTCTTCTTTCTTTTTGGTGGTGACTTCTGATTGCTCTGGAACTTTCCAGGGTGCATCTTGCTTAGATCGTGGTTGATATATTCAGCTATACATCCCTTCAACCACCTCTCACCAAAATGATTAGGAGAATGAACACCCAACAGAGGAAAAATTCAGAGACTGTGCCCTCTGCTACAGAACTATTGGATATGGATATAAACAATATGTCAGAAATGGAATTAAGGGTGACAATTATCCAGGCAATAGCTCAGTTGGAGAAGATCATTAGTGGCAGCATAGAATCTCTAAGGACAGAAGTGGGAGCTGATCTGGCAGAACTTAAAAATGCTATCAGTGAGATCCAATCTAATCTAAATACTCTAACAGGTAGGGTAACCGAGGCAGAAGATCGAATTAGTGATCTAGAAAAAAAACTGATAGCAAAGAAGGATCAGAAGGAGGTCTGGAACAAACAGCTTAGAAACCATGAATACAGAATTAGGAAAATAAACGATGTCATGAAATGTTCCAATGTCAGAATTATTGGGATCCCCAAGGGAGTGGAGAGAGAGAGAGAAGACTAGAAGATATAGTTGAACAAATGCTGGATGAAAATTTCCCCAATATGGACTAGAACAAGTGTTCATGTCCTAGAGGCAGAGAAGACACCCCTCCCCCCATCAACAAGTCTAGAAATACTGCCAGGCACATAATTGTGAAATTCACGAGACATAAATTCAGAGTGGATGTCTTAAGGGCAGCTAGGGGGAAGAGTTTCCTTATGTACAGAGGAAGGACCTTCAGAATAATGTCAGAACTGTCCACAGAAACCTGGCAAGCCAGAAAGGGCTGGAAAGACATATTCAGGGCACTAAATGAGAAGAACATGCAGCCAAGAATACTTTACCCAGCAAGGCTGACATTCAGAATGGATGGAGAGATAAAGAGCTTCCAAGATTGGCAAGGTTTAAAAGAGTATGTGACCATGAAGGTGGCACTACAAGAAATATTAAGGGGGAGTTCTATGAAAGAATAAACAACCCAGGAGTGACATAGAACAGAAATTTACAGAGACAATCTATAGAAACAAGGACTTCACAGGCAATGTGTTGTCAATAAAAACTTATCTTTCAATAATCACTCTCAATGTGAACAGCCTAAATGCTCCCATAAAAGAGCACAGGGTTGCAGACTGGATAAAATGACAGGACCCATCCATATGCTGTCTACAAGAGATACATTTGGAACTTAAAGATACATCCAGACTGAAAGTGAAGGAATGGAAAACCATCTTTCATGGCAACAGGCCTCAAAAGAAAGCTGGGATAGTGCTTCTCATATCAGAAAAATTAGATTTTAATCTAAAGACTGTAGACAGAGATACAGAAGGACACTACATCATTCTTAAAGGGTCTATCCACCAAGAATATCCAACAATTATAAATATTTATGCACCCAACATGGAAGCAGCCAACTACATAAGCCAACTGTTAATCAAAATAAAGAGTCATATTGATATGAATACATTAATTGTAGGGGATTTTAACATGCCACTCTCAGGAATAGACAGATCATCTAAACAGGAAATCAACAAAGAAGCAAGAGCATTGAGTGACACATTGGAGCAGGTGGACTGTATAGATATATACAGAACATTCCACCTTAAAACAACAGATTACTCATTCTTCTCAAGTGCACACGGAACTTTCTCCAGAAAAGACAACATGCTTGGTCACAAATCAGGTCTCAACTGATACCAAAAGACTGAGATTATTCCCTGCATATTCTCAGACCACAATGCTTTCAAAATGGAGCTCATTCACAAGAAAAAGTACGGGAGGAATTCAAACACCTGGAAGCTAAAGACCATGCTGTTCAAGAATGTTTGGATCAACCAGGAAATCAAAGAAGAACTTAAACAATTCATGGGAAGCAATGAGAATGAAGACACTTTGGTCCAAAACCTATGGGATACAGCAAAGGCAGTTCTAAGGAGGAAGTACATAGCCATCCAAGCCTCACTCAAAAAAATTAAAAAAATCCAGAATACACCAGCTCTCTTTACACCTTAAAGAACTGGAAAATCAACAACAAATTAAGCCAACCCCAGGCACAAGGAGGGATCAGTGAGTTAGAAACTAAAGATACAGTAGAACATATCAATGAAACTGAAGCTGGTTCTTTGAAAGAATTAATAAAATCTAAACCACTGACTGAACTAATCCAAAAGAAAAGAAAGAGAACCCAAATTAATAAAATTATGAATGAAAGGGGAGAGATGATGACTAACACTAAGGAAATGGAAACAATCATCAGAAATTATTATCAACAGTTATATAGCAGTAATTTAAACAACCTAGAAGAAATGAATGCATTCCTGGAAACTTATAAACTTCTTAGACTGTAACAGGAAGAAATCGACAACCAGAATAGACCAGTAGCTAGTAACGACATTGAAGCAGTGATCAAAAACCTCCCAAAAACAAGAGTCCAAGACCGGACGGATTCCATGGGAAATTGTACCAAGAGTCAAAGAAGAAAAAAACACCTATTCTCCTGAAGCTTTTTCAAAAAATAGAAACAGAAGGAAAACTTCCAGACTCTTTCAATGAAGCCAGCATTATCTTGATTCCCAAACCAGGCAAAGACCCCATCAAAAAGGAAAATTTCAGACCAATATCCTGAGAAATATGGATGCCAAGATTTTCAACAAGATCCTAGCTAATAGGATCCAACAGCACATTAAAAAGATTATCTACCATGACTAGGTGGGATTTATCCCTGGGATGCAAGGGTGGTTCAACATTCACAAATCAATCGATGTTACAGAATAAATCAATAAGAGAAGAGAGAAGAACAATATGGTCCTCTCAGTTGATGCAGGAAAAAGCATTTAACAAAATACAGCATCCATTCCTGATTAAAACTCTTCAAAGTGTAGGGATAGAGGGAATATTCCTCAATGTCATAAAATCTATCTATGAAAAACCCACAGAGAATATCATTCTCAATGAGGAAAAACATACAGCCTTCCCACTGAGATCAGGAATACGACAAGGATGCCCACTCTTGCCACTGTTGTTCAACATAGTACTAGAAGTTCTAGCAACAGCAATCAGACAACAAAAAGAAATAGAATGTACTCAAATTGGCAAAGAAGAAGTCAAACTCTCTCTCTTCACAGATGACATGATATGGAAAACCCAAAAGACTCCACCCCCAAACTACTAGAACTCATACAGCAATTCAGTAATGTGATGGGATACAGAAATCAATGCACAGAAGTCAGTTGCTTTCTTATACACTAACATTGAAAATATAGAAAGGGAAATTAGAGAATTGATTCCATTTACTCTAGCACCAAGAGCCATAAGATACCTTGGAATAAACCTAACTGAAGAGGTAAAGGATTTGTACTAGAGGAACTACAGAACACTCATGAAAGAAACTGAAGACACAATAAGATGAAAGACCATTCCATGCTCATGGATTAGAAGAATAAACATTGTTAAAATGTCTATACTGCCCAGAGCAATCTATACTTTCAATGCCATCTGGATCAAAATTCAGCATTTTTCAAAGCGCTGGAACAAACAATTCTAAAATTTATATGGAACCAGAAAAGACCCCGAATTGCTAAGGAAATGTTGAAAAAGAAAAACAAAGCTGGGAGCATCATGTTACCTGATTTCAAGCTTTAGTACAAAGCTGTGATCACCAAGACAGCATGGTACTGGCACAAAAACATGGTACTGGCACAAAAACTGGCTCAGATATGGACCCCCAACTCTGTGGTCAAATAATCTTTGACAAAGGAGGAAAAAATATCTATTGAAAAAAGATAGTCTATTCAATAAATGGTGCTGGGAAAACTGGACAGCTATGTTTAGAAGAATGAAACTTGACCACTCATTTACACCACACACAAAGATAAACTCAAAATGGATAAAAGACCTCAATGTGAGGCAGGAATTTATCAAAATCCTAGAGGAGAACATAGGCAGTAACTTCTTTAACATTGACCACAGCAACTTCTTTCAAGACAGATCTCCAAAGGCAAAGGAAACAAAAGTGAAAATGAACATTTGGGACTTCAAAAAGATCAAACACTTCTTCACAGCAAAGGAAACAGTCAACAAAACAAAGAGGCAACACATGGAATGGGAGAAGGTATTCACAAATGACAGTACAGACAAAGGACTGATATCCAAGATCTATAAAGAACTCCTCAAACTCAACACACACAAAATAGATAATCATGTCAAAAAATGGGCAGAAGACATGAACAGACACTTCTCCAATGAAGACATACAAAAGGCTAACAGACACATGAAAAAGTCTTCATCATCATTAGCTATCAGGGAGATTCAAATCAAAACCACATTGAGATACTACTTTACATCAGTTAGAATGGTCAAAATTAGCAGGACAGGAAACAACAAGTGTTGTTCTCCACAAGGATGTGGAGAAAGGGGAACCCTCTTACATTGTTGGTGGGAATGCAAGTTGGTGCAGGCACTTTGGAAAACAGTGTGGAGGTTCCTCAAAAAATTAAAAATATGAACCTGCAATTACACTGCTGGTATTTACCCCAAAGATACAGATGTAGTGAAAAGAAGGGCCATCTGTAGCCCAGCATTCATAGCAGCAATGGCCACAATAACCAAACTGTGGAAAGAGCCAAGATGCCCTTCAACAGATGAATGGATAAAGAAGATGTGGTCCATCTACACAATGGAGTATTATGCCTCTGTCAGAAAGGATGAATACCCAACTTTTGTATCAACATAGATGGGACTGGAGGAAATTATGCTGAGTAAAATAAGTCAAGCAGAGTCAATTATCATATGGTTTCACTTACTTATGGAGCATAAGGAATAGCACAGAGGACATTGGGAGAAGGAAAGGAAAAGTGAATTGAAATAAATTGGAGAGGGACATGAACCATGAGGGACTATGGACTCTGAGAAACAAACTGAGGGTTTTGGAAGGAAGAGGAGTGTGTGGTGATGTGAGCCTGGTGGTGGGTACTAAGGAGGGCACATATTGCATGGGGCACTGGGTGTGGTGCATAAACAATGAATCTTGGAACACTGTAAAAAACAAACAAAAATCAATAAATGTAGCTTTGCATTGCATAAATTTCTTAAACTACAGTAACATAAGAATCAATCTGCTAAGATATGCCAAATTTTAGGCGCTTCTCTTGGTGGTTATGAGTTTCCCTCTTGCCCAGTAGAGGAGGTCAGGTAAAATGCCTGACCTTCCTGCTAACCCCTGAATCCTCTCTCTCTGAGATTCTGTGCTACTTTGTGGCCCCCCACACACTGCCATCCTCCCAGAGTGACGTCTGGTTCCTCCCCATCCAGGCTGCTTGTGTCCTACTAACTGGATTCCTCCCCTCAACAGAACTCCGTTTGATTTTCTCTACACCCCAAATTTGGTCTGGATGTCAAAACTGATGATGCCACGGCATCCACCACAAGGAGCCGAAATGTCTGTTACTAGTATAATGAAGGTTTCTCCAGAAAGAAAGGCAGCTCCCAGGCAGAAATGAGAATTGCTGGAGAAAACCAGGAAGAGAAGACTGACCTGTGGTTCTGACAGTTCTTAGGATCTGGGGGTTAGGTATGGATGTTCAGGTGTATTTCAGCTCCCCATGGGCACAAAGGAAGGAGCCCCGGGACTTTCTTACAAGCTTGTGCAGATGGAGGGCAGAGGGGGAACCAGGACAGTGAGATGTAAGTGTTATCGGTAGTTGAACATCAAACAGTCAGACTTTTTATTACATATTTTTCTAGTTTCTTGAAGGGGAGCTTAGGTGGTTGATTTGAGCCTTACTGTTTACCTAACATTAGCATTACATATATAGGTTTTTCTCTCAACCCTGCAGAAACTGTACCCCACAAATTAGGACAGGTCATGATTTTACTCTCATTCAGTTTAAGCTCATTTCCAAACTCTCTTGTGAAATTTTTTGAATGGTCATTTAGAAGTGAGTTCTTTAATTTCCACCTATGTTTAGGTTTACCCCCTTTCTTTTTGCCATCAATTTCTGATTCTATGGCAGTCAGAAAACATCCTGTCTTATGATCCTCTGTCTTTGCACTCGCCATCACCTTTTGTGATAAATTTATTTCATTGCAGCATTTTAAAGACTATGTTGATTCTTAACTATATTTTCGAGTTTTTTTGTTTTTGTTTTTGTTTTTAGTGGTTGCTGTAGGGATTACAATATTTCCTAATTTTTACAACCTAGGTCAAATTAGCAAGAACTTAATTTTGGCAAAATATAGAAACTTTTTCTCTAATATAGATGCATTTGCATACTCACATCTGTGCTATCATTGCCATATATATTCCATTTTTGTGTAAGTCTAATAATACTGTGTTATAATTATCAATTGCACAATCTCATGCTTTTTAACATAGGTAAGAGAAGAAATGAGAAAAACATCGCTTATAAAATATTTATATTAACCCACACATTTACCATTCTCATGGCTTTTTTTTCTTCCCATGGTTTCAAGTTGCCATCTGATAGAAATTTTTTTCCCAGACAAGAAGTCTTCTTTAATATTTCCAGTATGTCCTTTTTGCTGGCAATAAACTATTTCACTCCATTTATCTGGAAATATCTCTATTTCACTTTTGGCTTTGAAGGATCCCTTTTCTGGAAATAGAATTCTTGGTGGACTATCCCACTTGTCCTCCAGCACTTTGGTTATGGTATTCCAATATTCTCTGCCTCACATCATGTCTGGTTAGATGTCCATCAGCCATGATGAATCCCATCGATACTTCCCTATATGTGACAAGTCATCAG
>NC_081560.1:91932767-91956590 GCF_022355385.1 Mustela nigripes | reverse complement strand
TTTCTTTCTTTCTTTCTTTCTTTCTTTCTTTCTTTCTTTCTTTCTTTCTTTCTCTCTCTCTCTCTTTCTTTCTCTCTCTCTCTCTTTCTTTCTTTCTTTCTTCTCTTCTGCTTCTATAATTTTCTTTTTACCTTTGACTCTGTCTTTGACTATGATGTGCGTAGGTGTGGCTCTCTTTATATTTATTTTCCATGGGATTTGTTGAGTTTCTTGGCATGTTGTTAGCCATTCATTCTTAGAAAATGTTTTCTACATTTCTTCTCTGTTTTCTCCTTTGAGACTTGTATGACAGGTCAGTGCACTCAGTGGTTTCCCAGGGGTCTCTCCTGTTGGGATTTATTCTGTCATTTCCCATATTCTGTAGATAAGCTAATTGTTGTTTATCTAGATGCTATTTCCCCGCTTTTCTTTCTGCTATCTTGATTTGATGTTGAGCCCCTTAGGTGATTTTTTTCATTTCAGTTATTCTTATCCAACTGCAGAAATTCCCTTAGATCATTTCTCTAACAAATAAATTGTATCCCTTTTAGACTCTCTACTGGTTTATTCAAACAGAGATTATTTTCACACTATAATTCCTTATGTCTGGTTTTTTTCACTTGTTTGAACATACTTGTCATGGCTGCTTTAAGTCACTCCTACAAGTATAACATCTGGGCATATATGAACGGATTTGTTCCTTTTCATTTCGAGCACGGGCCATGGCTCCCTCTTTCTTTCCACTTCTCCTAGTTTTGGTTAAAAACTGAACAGTTTACATAATGTACCAGAGTTCGACTCTGACTTTCCTCTTATTGGTTTTGTTCTTATTGGTTTCCTTATTGGTTTTGTTCACTAGCTGGTTTCTCTATTTATTATCCTGTCTTGACAGACTCTGTGAGTTCTGTGGCATGCAGGAGCTGATGTCTCTGCTCAAAAAATTTTTATATTCTTAATTTACAATTCTGACTTCCCTGCATCCGCATTGCTTAATCTGAAGCTTGAGCGGATTGTGCTCCAAGACCTCAAGCCCATGAGGTATTTACCTCTGCCAGTGTATGTGGGTTTGGAAGAGCAAGTTCAAAGTTTGGGACGTTTTCAAGCCTGGCTTATACATTGTGCTTGCTCATTCCCCTCTTTTCTGTGCCTGAAGACAGCCTTGGGATCTGCTGTATTTGTGGCTAACTGGCGCCCTTTCTTTCTGCCAGTGAGCTCTGTTTACCATGGGAGAGAAGTTGGTGGTTGTCACCGCCCGCCACTTCATGTCAGCCTGTCTGCACCCACTGAGCCCTGGGCTAGAGCGCCTGCGATTCCTCTGTTCTGACCCCAGACTTAGCACTTTTCTGAGAAGGGACAGTTCTCAGATTGTTTCAAGACTTTGGTTGAGTTCCCAGACATCTGAAAGAATTGTTTTGTTACTTTTGTTCATTTATAGCTGCTTTTGTGGGGAGGGAGTGGCAGACCTTCTTCCTTCCTCCATTAGAGCTGGAAGTTCTGGCATCATTCAATTTTACAAGTGAAAAAGAAGTTCCAAAATGAAGTCATTTTAGAACATGACTTATAATTAGGCCAGACATGTTTCTTTGCTGTGGAAGTTCCCATAGCCTTTCATAGGCAGACTGATTTCCCAATTTGTTTGACCGTGGATTTGTTGTGCTTCATCACAGCCTCTGGCGATATCCTTTTGTATAGCACGCTTTGAGCAACATTTTTCCTTTTAACTTCTACTGCCAGAAAGGAAATCTACAAGAAAAGAGAGACATAGTACAGATCATAAGGAAATGTGGAGGAGATCTCATTGCCAGCTCAAGAACAAAATGAACCGAGGGACAACAGAGCGTGTAGTTATTTCAAAATTGATATGTATTGTGTTTTGGAATTAGACAGACAAGATAAAATAATGCCCCCTTCTTTGCTATTCTCTACTTTTCAAACTCCAGTAACTTAATTGGTCTATCTTGAGTGACATTTTCAATCTCTTTTAAACTCTTTTATTTAACTTTCTATTTCTTAATATCACTGTACTGTGTTCAGAGTATAGTCCTTATTCTAGCTACATTACATTAAACCTCATTTCAGAATAAATGAAATTTATTTTTCAATAAACTTTAAAATTATTAATTCTATTATAATTGACTAATTCTGGTAATTTTCTACTCATCTCTTTTGAGGTTTACCTGGTTTTCATTTCAATGTCATTTCACATTTCCAAGATGTCCACTTGTCTATTTTCATATTTTGTGGCCCAGTATTGCTATGACAATCTTGTTATTTCCTCATTAGCTTGATTGCTGAAATTGAGGAAGGGAATTAGTTTCATTTATGACTTAATATATATGCATCATGGATACAAAGTGATCTATGAAATGAAGAAACAGAAATTCTCATCCAGGAAGACAATGAGATTTTCTATCATCTGGAAAATTTCATGAGTTTGGAGGAAAGTACTGGGATTCCACAGAACATAGAATTGAGCATTTCATTAAATTTTATCTAACTCTCCAGAGAATAGGGGAGATCCCTCTAATAGTTCTCTTGTATTGTAATTTTAATTATTATGCCAGTTTTTGCTTCTCATGTGGACATGGAATCAGAATGGGGAAACAAATACTGGGAATTCACAAAGATGCCAGTCTTGACAGAATAATATCTTAGTGCCAGGCCTGAAAATAAAAGCCATTCTGCTGGTTTTGTACAATGTAAGAGCCACATGAAGTCTCCTTTTACTCAACCCTTAGGTTCACAAGGCCTGCAGGTGAGGTTTGTGTATTGTCCACAGCAATGTGACTTTTTTATAGGACAGTTGACGACTCCACCTTGTCAAGCTACTGCACCTGTAAAGCAATCAGGCTTCAAATTCACACCAGCAAGCTTTAAATCCACATCTCCAGCAAGATAGAACTCTTAGATTCCAAATGTGACAGTCTCTGAGGATGTGACTTGTGTCAAAACCAGCCAAGCCTATCTTGAATTAAAAAATAAACCTTTCTAAACCAACCAGTATGTCAGTCTTTTGACAGAAATTATTATTTATATCAATGTTGAGAAATGTACCCCCGAGGATCCATTGTCAAAGCCACATGTGGAAAGGATTAAAGGAGTCACCCCTTCCCCCACAGGCAGATGTGGTCTTACGTGGACCAGTAAAATGAGAGCTCTGTAATGATATTGTATTCAGTATGAATACTTTTTTTTTTCCAAATGAAATTAAGATGTTAATTCTTCAGGCATTGTTCTTGAAAAATAATTTTAATGGAGAAATTTCCAGACTTATCTGTTGACTTTGTTCATTACCAATTTTGAAAGTATGATTTCATTCATTAAATTTAAGCTGACTTGCAGAAAGCAGAAAACTAAGGCTCACTTGCTTGTGTTTTAGTTTTAGCTTTGCTGAGTACAGATATTTACTGAAAAACTCCAACAGTAGGTAGTATTTTCTATTTTATTTGTCTTGATCTTTTGTGACAGGAAAGCAAAACCAAAAACCAAAACCAAACAAACAAACAAAAACAAAAAAGAAGACAAAGCAAAAGTCAAATATTTTGTAAATCAGAAAGATATTTTGTTTTCTTTTCCTTTCTCTGTCTTGTTGCTGTTGCCATTGGTAGTGGTGGTGGACCTGTGGTCTTCTGGTCTATTTGTTCAAATATAAACAGTCTCCAATGTTACTTTATGAAATTACTATTCACTGTATTAAACTCTTATCCTTGCATTGCTTTTGGTAATCACCCAGAAGATGACCATCAATTGCATTCTTCACTTACTCCACCTGAGGAGGCAAGCTCCGTGTGACCAGCAGGCCTCTTCAACCTTTTCTTATTATGCTAAAATCTTTGATGTTCCCCACAATTCTAATCAACTCTTAATGCAATATGGAGTACCAGAATAATAAAAAGAAATAAAAAAAAAAAGATAAACTGGTGAAATTCAAACATAGTTGTAGGTTAGTGAGTATATCATACCCATGTACCATACCCATGTTAGTCTCTTCATTTTGGTTTTGGCAAATGCTGGTTGACTAAGATAACATGGGGGAAGCTGGGCGAAGGGTAGATTGGGACTCCACTATCTTTACAACTTTACTGCAAATCTAAAAAAGTTGGAGGATTGACACTACCTGATTTAAAGACTTACTATTATGGCACACTACTACTCACGGCAGTGTGGTATTGATGTAAAATAAAAAGCTATTAAAAAAATTCTGTCTTCCATATATCTACTTCCAAAGACTAGTGCTAAGGCCCTGATGTTTCTTTTCACTTCTCTGTTGTTTTTAATTTCTGTAATGAAAACCTCATAGAAATCATTTGTCATCTGGTTCTAACAACCATTAACATTTTGCCATAATGGTCTCTGCTAATTCCTGTCTTTGAAGCAATATTTTAAAGGAAATTACAGACATCATGGCACTTTATTTCTAGATATGTCAGCTTGCAACTATACAACATAGGACTCTTATTTTTTTAATTCAAGATACCTGAAATACCATTATCACTTCACTAAAATTAGCAATAGTTCCTATCACCTTTACTAAGTTGTTATCCCTCATATATCTTCTTATAAGTGATTTGTTCAAACTGGGGTTGATCAAGGACCTCATACTGCATTTATTGATTATATCCTTTAAGTCCCTGTAATATAGAACAGTGTGGTGGCCACTGTCCTAAGATAGCCCAGAAGCGGGGCGCCTGGGTGGCTCAGTGGGTTAAACCGCTGCCTTCGGCTCAGGTCATGATCTCAGGGTCCTGGGATCGAGTCCCGCATTGGGCTCTCTGCTCAGCAGGGAGACTGCTTCCTCCTCTCTCTCTCTGCCTGCCTCTCTGCCTACTTGTAATCTCTCTGTCAAATAAATAAATAAAAAATCTTAAAAAAAAAAAAAAAAGATAGCCCAGAAGTTCTCACCCTTGGTGTGCATGCCCATGTAACTCTGTGCCTATGTATGGCTGGACCTGTGAATAGGATGGGGTATCACCCCCAAGATTAAGTGGATTTACGTGTATATGGCATATTGTCAAAATGTCAGTTCTTCCAGCTTTGATTATGGATTCGACACAGTCCCAGTCAAATGTGTCAGCTTATTCTGTGGATAATGACAAACGAATTCTCCCATCCAAGTACTAACCAGGCCCAACCCTGCTTAGCTTCCGAGACCAGACGAGATCGGGCACGTTCAGGGTGGTATGGCCGTAGACGACAAACGAATTCTAAAGTTTATATGGATACCTGGAATAATGAACACAGTTTGGAAGGGGAAGAACAAAGTTGGGGGATTGACAGTACCTGATTTAAAGACTTACTATTACGGCACACTACTACTCAGGGCAGTGTGGTATTGATGTAAAAATAGATCAATGAAACAGAATACAGAGTACAGAAACAGACCTACATAAATGCACTCAACTATTGACACAGTTGGTTCCTGGTAGGTTCATGGATTGTAGCAAACGTACCACTCTGGGGCAGGATGTCAATAATAAGGGAGGCTGTGCATTTATGGGGATGGGAGTGTACAATAATTCTCTGTACTTTGTGTTCAATTTTGCTTTGAACTTGAAACTACTCCAGAAAGTATATTTTTAAGTCATACATTTTTATTTTATTTAACGAGAATGAGCACAAAAGAAAACATAGCAAAAGATAATGAGCTATAATAATACGGTATAATTAAGATGGCTTAAACTTATGCCAATGAGATAGTAAAATTATTATAATGTACATATTTTAAATAAAATCATTAGGTAAATAAGAAAACAGTAGGTGACATGCAACCAGAAACAAATCATTGAGAAAATAGGGTATTAAGACAAATGGTCGTGACTCATTTTACCTGATGCGCTTTTGCTATCCTCAGACACCCTCTTCCAGGTCCTAGAGTTACACACATGGCAGGTGGGACCCAAGGGTCAGCCTCCAGTCCAGTAATTGGAATCTGTAGAATCAGCCGCCTATAGATTCTACCTCTGGAGCAACCACAGGAATTGGTTTCATGGATTTAAGAGCTCCTGAAATAGCTTGTCTCATGTATAACCTGAGCATGACAATTATAATCGGCAAGAACCCATATTACCCAGGAGAGATCAATTTTCTATGTGTGGAGAACTGCCTTTTTACTCCTGCCATTGATTGGATGTGAGATTCAGGCCCAGGACATGTGCAAGTTCACACAGATACAGATCTGCATGGGACTGTGAGACATGAGCCCCACCCACAATTTTCCCACAAGAAAAGTCTCCTTTCTTTGGGTCCTTCTGCTTGCTCATCTCTGCTTCCCCAGGCCCTGCTTTGTCTTTGATCTGCTGTCAGGCTAGGCTCAGTGCAGTGGGAAAGGATGGCCTCTCCTGCTCCAGGAGCCCAGAAGCTCCCTGGCTTCAAGACACTGAGCTCACTGTCTCTCATGCCACAGTGACCACGGGGTGCAGAAGTCAATCAGTTCTCATACCATGAACAGTCCCGTTCTGCAGTAGAAGGGTTAGGATTTCAACCCAGGAATTTCAGGAGATGCAATTCAACCCATAACAAATGAGGACCATTCCACTGATGGAGGCCTTGGGATCACACAAATCCTATTACCTTTATGCTTGACTCTCAAGCCTTGACAGACTCTTGTTTCTTCACACAACATTCTGAAAAGACCTCTTCGGTCCACATGATTTTGGCAGAGAAGAGACAATGTCAAGAGGTAAAAAAATAAACATCTAGGCAGGTTATTAAGAAGTTGAATTTATGGGTTAACAGCCACCTTTCCCTGCCATCCTTCTGTGGCACATGGTAGAGGCTAGGCTAAGGTGTAGATACAGGCTGATTCACAGGGCATAAGGTTTAGGCTAATTGTGTTGGATTGATAACAAACACCACCATAATCTCAGTAGCTTAATGTAAGAAAGTCCATTTTTTGCTTCTGCAGAGTTCTTTGTGGTTCCGAGCAAGTCTCCAGGGCAACCAGCCTCCCTGTGCAGCTCAGCTTTGCCAGGGGCTCTCAAGACACCCTCCTTTCACAGGACGCATCAGGTTTCCTCTGACAGAAGAATAATACAGGCAGCTTCTCTGACTTTTCAGTGCTAGGTCCAGAAGTGACAGAGGTCACTTCCAGTCATAACCTGTCGGCCTGAATTGTTCAGGAGAGTCAATCCATCCGCCCGGTTCTGGGGAGGTCAGTCTTTTATGCTTCAGGAAGAGGATGAGAATTAGAAACACTGAGCAGCTCTAGAAATACCATAACCTCACCCAAACATTCTTTATGCAGTTGTGAACTACTTCCATAAAACTCAATCCAACTTGCTGGGTCTATCACAGAAGATAATACCCACCCTCACCTCCTAATTACATGTGTGTGCAAACATGTGCTGTCCCTTTGGGAAAATGTCTACAATACAGAAACGGGCTATGTGAACCCAATATGACTGTTTCCACCATGTATCCTTAACATTCTGTCGAATTTGCAGCGTGTCTTTGAAAATAAAACAAAACCCTGTAGAGAGAGCTTGAGTTTCCATTTCAAGCTCTTCCACCCCATGACCGTGTGTTCCCCGTCTTTGTGAATCATTGCCAACAGCATGCAACCCCGCACAGTATCTACTGCATTAAAAAAAATTCTTTAATGCCACTTTTCCCCGCAGCTACTCCATTTCCCTGCTTGATTCTTCATGAAAATCTTGAAATAATTTCCAGCAGTTGCCACTCCACTGCCTCACCCGAGCAACCCCGCGCAAAAACCCGAGCAATTCTCCCTGCAACCCCGTCTCCTGGGTCCCCTGCCACGGGTGACTGGTCTCGTCTTTTCAAACCTCCACAGCTCTGTGCCATAGTAGACCACTCCCTTGGAATTCTTTCTCCTGCTGGTTCCTGTGATGTCCCAAACATCTGGCTGTCCTCTTTGCTGCTGGGACACTTGTCTCCACCTCCTTTGATGGCTCCTCTTCTTTTGTCCAATTTGCTTGATGGTTAGCTGTCCGAGAAGGAGGTCTGGGATCCTAGGCCCCTTTAGGAAATTTCTAAATTCTCCCTACTGTCGGGTGCTCTTCTCCACCTCTGCATGTCAGTTATCACTGGTGTCCTAACAACTCTCTCTCTTGTTACCTTATACTTCTGCATCCAACTCACACACCTGTCTACATGGGGATATGTAGTAAACATAGCCTAAGAATTCCTGCTTCCGTGTCCCCAGACCCAGTTCTCCTGCCACGTCCTCAGTATAACTGGACACACCCCCTTACCCAAGCCAGAAGCCAAGAGTTTTTCCTAATTTTTCTCTTTTTAGTGCTTTGGTCCAGAAGCAACAGAGGCCACTTAGAGTCAATTTGCTGGCTTGTGTTCAGGACAGTCAATCAATCTGCCTGGTTCTGGAAAGCACAGTCCCACCCTCTCTTAATTCAATTTATCCTGCAGTTTTCCAAATACCATGCCCATCTGCCTCTCTCCCTATTCAACCCTGTCCCTCAGGTTCAACCACTCGACCTATAATGTGGACTTTGTAATAATCTGCTAACCACTCTCTTTCATTTTCTTTCTTCCTCCCTTCCTTCCTTCCTCCTTCCCTCCCTTCCTTCCTTCCTTCTCTTTCTTTCTTAAAAATTTTTATTTATTAAAGAGTAAGAGAACATAAGTGGGGACAGGGTGCAGAAGGAGAAGCAGACTCCTGCTAAGCAGGTTTGATCCCAGGACCCTGAGATCATGACCTAAGCCAAAGGAGATGCATGACCTAAGCCAACGGAACCCCCCCAGGAACCCCCCTGCCATTCGCTGTTGTTCTTCAAGCAGCAGCCAGAGTGAGTCTTGAAAACACAAGTTATGTTCTATCATTCCTTTGGTCAAGAGTGTTCAACACCTCCTGTCGCACTTCAGAAGGGAGCCACCTCTCCTGGTCGGCTTGGCCCACAGTCACCAGACCTGGGCTTGGCCTTTCTCTCCCACTTTCTCCCTGTTTCTCATGTCCAATCCACGCTGTCCTCCTACCTGAGCTCCTGGTGCCTGCCTCTCCCTCTGCCTGCTGTGCTCTTGCCCTAGGTTTTAACGTGGCGGATTCCCCTCTTCTCAAGCTGCTTTCCAGTTGTTCTCCAGGTCCCCACTCTGAAGCAGCCCTGCAGTTTCCTTCGAGCACCCAGTCTTGTCTCCTTTCTTCTCCATCTGACACTGATCTTTGCTCACGAGTGTCCATCCACATCTGCACTCTCACATACAAGGTCCATGTGCGCTTTCCTGACCTCAGTGCCCTTTCCCCAAGATCGCATTAAATAATAGAGAATAAGTGAAATCTTTACTGCAGAAAGAGGCAACCCTATCATGAACTTGATGTCTAACCTTTCATTTATTTTAATACTTAGATACGTGGATTTTTTTTTTTTTAATAGGGTCCAGGCCCAGTGTGGAGCCCAGCATGGGGCTTGAACTCCCTACCCTGAGATCAAGACCTGAGCTGAGATCAAGAGTCTGACGCCTAACCATCCAAACCACCCAGGCACCCCGATATGTGGATATTTAAAAATCATAAATATTATTTTTATATTATGAATTTACAGAAGTTACATAAAAGAGCATCTTTTAAGGAGTGTTATGTTACTAAAATCTATTTGTATATGTATATATCTGCATAAACTATATATGTATAAATATACATATAAAAACATAAATACAACTAAATACATACATATAAACACATATAAATAAAAAATAAATATCCACATATAGGTATATGCATATAAATACATATATACATTTAAGCATATAGGCAAATAAAAATAAATATATAAATTATTTTAAGTGTTACCATGCACTCTGTTTACAATTGTGCCCTCATTTAATTCATCCTTTGCTTTGTTAAGGAATGTGTAAAGTGTTGCCAGTGGTTCATTGTTAAACATGAAGCCACTAGGGATATTTTTCATATCTCTCTGGGCTCATACAAGTGTTTCCTTGGGAAATATACCCCAAAACGGAATGGCTGCATCATAGGAAAACATGGAAATGCACAAGGAGGAAGACTCCCAAATGACAGGATCGTGTTTATGTGCAGGTTTCCCAAGATTACTGTGAACTCCTGGAGGGAAGTGGTGATTCACATTTTACTGATGCAAACACCCAGCGAGTCAGCCATGGGCCTGACAGCAGTCATTGTTCCATAAAAGGATATGGGATGTGGTTGGAAATATGCAAACCAACTATCAGTCAGTCTCAACCAGATTGTTCATACCATCCGGAGGTTAGCAGGCTGAAGCTTCTACTAGTCTAAGGTGTCTGGGAGCCATTATACTGCCTCTCTGATGCCAATTCCTCAGCCTACTTCCTTCCAGAACCTTTTAATTTCATCTTGTTTTCTAGGCTTAATAAAGGACATGAAGAAAGAAACGCATATTGTTGTGTCTTCTGCCTGCTGATGTCTTAAGTGATTTCCCCTTCACAACATCAGGTTATTGAAGCGACTTCTTTGTGGGTATACATCTCGTCATACAGCAAAATATTTATAGTTCCAGGTGAAAATCTACTAAAATTCCAGCTTCCAGGACCCACCAAAATGTATGGTATAATGTGAATATTTTAAGTGTTAAGAATTCAGTGTGGTTCATTTTCTGATAGCAAGAGGTGAAATTTCCCCTACTTCCACGACCCAAAGTTCAAGGTTATCACTTAAGTTCTTGTGCATGGCTTGCCAGAATTGCTGTGATGCTGGCTGAAATACAGAACAGGAAAAATGGAAAGGATGTTCTCCACAAGAGAGCACTAGATGAAGCTGTAATATATTCCCGTCTAACTTGAAAACCACCTAAAGCCAGTATCATTAACTTTAAAAAATAAGGCACACGAATCCATGAGGAAATATGAAGAATTTTAAGATTTTTTAAAAACATTTATTATGCCATTTAAAATAGAATTTGACCCTTTGGAATGAGGAAGCAAATGCATTTGTGAATCTTATTTTTATTTTATTATTTTTTAATTTTTAATTTTTTATAAACATATATTTTTATCCCCAAAGGTACAGGTCTGTGAATCACCAGGTTTACACACTTCACAGCACTCACCAAAGCACATACCCTCCCCAATGTCCATAACCCCACCCCCCTTATCCCATCCCCCCTCCCTCCAGCAACCCTCAGTTTGTTTTGTGAGATTAAGAGTCACTTATGGTTTGTCTCCCTCCCAATCCCATCTTGTTTCATTGATTCTTCTCGTACCCACTTAAGCCCCCATGTTGCATCACTACTTCCTCATATCAGGGAGATCATATGATAGTTGTCTTTCTCTGCTTGACTTATTTCGCTAAGCATGATACGCTCTAGTTCCATCCATGTTGTCGCAAATGGCAAGATTTCATTTCTTTTGATGGCTGCATAGTATTCCATTGTGCGAATCTTATTTTTAAAATGGTGAATGTCAGAGGGTTCTTCTCCCTAGGTCTCTGGCTTTCCCATCTGTAAATACACTTTTATCTTCTTTTCCTTTTCTTATCCCCCTTCCCCCCGTGTTTGTCACAATGAGACTGAGCATTCACTCTTTTCACTTATTAAGTTAATGAAAGGTCACATCTCCTGTAAGTCTTCATTCATCCCAGTGCCAAAAAATAACCTTCCCCTCTTCTGTGAGAAAAATCACTATTTAACTTGTACTGAAACTTGTACCTATAATTCTTTATTTCCTCTTAATCTATAAAATGGTTGAAAGCACATAAGTTGTCCAGTGAACCAGAGAAGTCAGTAAAGCTCACGAGAGAAAATAAAAGGCTAGTTCTGTCTGCTTGAGGCAAGTCCATTGGAATTGCAGAAAGAGGACATTGCTGGAACACTGGGTTCGATGTGCACACGAGGAAGTGACTATAGAGCATAGACTCCCCTTCCCACAGGTTTGGGAATGAATTGAGTGGAAAGCAGGCAGCACACACAGTCCTAAAAAAGCCATCTGTCAAGTTTGCCAATTCCGTTGTTTCATTTTGGTTTGTGTTTTCCTTGTTATTTTTTAATATAGGTGAAATTCACATAACATAAAATTAACAATTTTAAAATGAAAAGTCAGTGATATTTAGAAAATTCAGAGTCATACAACCAACACCTGTCTCAGTTTCTGAAATGTGTTCTTATCCATTAAATATCTCATACCCATTAAATAGCCACGCCCCACTTGCTTCTCCCGTTAGATCCTAGCTACAGTCAATATGCTTTCTGTCTTCGCAGATCTAATTAATTTGGAAGTTCCATAGAAACAGAATCATACAATATGTAGTCTTTTGTGGACGGCTTATTTTATGTCACATGTTTTCAAGGATTTATCTAGATAGCAAGTATTTGCAGGCGTCCATTCCTCACTCTTATTTATGACACAGTAGTATCCCATTGTGTACAGATACTAAACATTGTTCGCCTCATCTGTTATGGACAGCTATTTGGGTTGCTTCCCCATTTTTGTTGTTGTGAATAGTGCTGCCTTAAACATGGATGAACAAGATTTGTTTGGGTACTTATTTTTAATTTGTAACTAGGAGTGGAATCTCTATCAGCAATGTACAAGGGTTCCAATTTGCCCACATTCTCACTGACACTTATTTTTCATTTAAAAAACTATGTTATCATTATTGTAACCATCCTAGCAGGGTGTGACATGGTCTCTCACTGTGGTTTTGATCTGCATTTCCCCAGTGACTACTGATGTTGAACATCTTTTCATGTGCCCGTGGGCTCTTTGTACATCATCTCTGGAGATGTGTTTATTCACGTCCTTTGCTCATTTTTAAATTGGGTTGTTTGTCTATTTTTTGTTGCATTATAAAAATTCTTTATGTGGTCTGGATAAAAGACTTTCATCAGACATATTACCTGCAAATATTTTCTCTTATTCTCTGGATTATCGTTTAGCTTTCGTGACAATGACCTTGGAGGCTAGGTTTTGACTTGATGGAGTCCAATCTATCTATTTTTTCTTTTGTTGCTTGTGATTTTGGTGTCAGATCTGAAAAACCACTGCCAGATATAAGTTTTAAGTAGTCATCCTTCTGTTTTCTTCTAATAGTTTTATATTTACAGCTTGCATATTGAGGTTGTTTATACATTTTGAGCTTATTTTTGAATATGGTGTGAAGTAGAAGTACATTCTTTTTTATGTAAATATTTATTCTCACACCAGATATTACATAGCGCATTCTTCTCACTGTTGAATGGTCTTGATACCCTTGTTGAAAATCAGTTAGCCAAAGATGGATGGATTTATTTCTGGACTCCCAATGCTACTCCATTGGTTTAAATATCTACCCATTCATGAATTGTCATATATATGTCGCTTCAAATATTATTGCCATCTTAGTAATATTTAGTCTTCCAATCCATGAATATGGGATGTTTTTCCATTTATTTAGGTCCTCTTTCATTTCTTTCAATAATCTCTTGGAATTTTCAGTGTACAAATTTACATGTCCTTGATTATATTTTTCCCTAGGTACTTTGTTCTTTGGATGCTGTTATAAATTGAAAGATTTTTAGATTTCCTTTTTAAATTGTTCTTTGTTAGCACAGACAAATACAACTGACTTTTGTGTGTTCACCTTATATCCTGTAGTTTTGCTGGTTTCAATTAGATCTAATAGCTATTTGGGGATGCTTTATGATTTTGCATGTATATAAGGTCATACCATCTGTGAGTAGGGGTAGTTTTACTTCTTCTTCCTTTACAATTTGAATGTCCTTTATTGCTTTTTCTTGCTTAATTTTCTGGCTAGAACTTCCAATACTATTTTGAAAAGAAGTAGCCAAAGTAGACAACCCCTCCTTGTTCCTGACCTTAGCAAAAAAGCCGTTAGTCTAACTTTTATCACTGAGCATGATGTTAGTTGTGGGTTTTCATATATGAGCTCTGTCATGTTAATGCAATTTTCTTTAAGTGTTTTTATCATTAAAGGATGTTAGATTTTATCAAATACATTTTCTGTGTAAGTTCAGGTGGTTACGTGCTCTTTTTTCCTTTATTCCATTAATGTATTTCATTTATTGATTTTCATATGTTGAGCCATTTTTGTTTTCCTGGGATAATCCCAGCTAGTCATGGTATATAATTTTTAAATAATATTTTCTAAATTTATTTTTCTGGTATTTTACTGAGGATTTTTTGCATTTATATTGACAAAGGATACTGGTCTACAGTTTTCTCATCATGTCTTGGTCTGGCTTTGGTTTTAGAGTAAACCTCATCTCATAGAATAAGTTAGGTTCTCTTCCCTCCTCTCTAATTTTTGGAAGAGTTTGAAAAGGATTGGTGTTAATTCTTCTCTTGTTCTTTGTTCCTATTTTTGTCTTCCCCTCTTTTTCTGCCTTTTGTGGTTTCACTTGAATGTAATATGATTTCATTTTCTCTCCTAAGCATATCTGTTATGACTCTTTTTAAAACATTTTTTAGTCTTTGCAATATACACTCACAACTAACTCAAATTAACTAACTTCAAATTACACTACACCACTTCGCTAATAGTGCAAATACCTTGTAGTAACGGGAGATGTCTAGTTTCTCCCTCCCACACCCTGGATCATTGTTGTTAGCTATTTCACTTATTTAGAGGCATAAATTATAATAGGCTCCTATGTATACAAAACAAACATAATTCAATGCACTTCTCATTATTATTTTAAACAGACTTTTATCTTAAGTCAATTAAGGATAAGAAAAATAGAACTTTTTTTAACTTGACTTGTAATTGTTCATTCTCCAGTGCTCGCTCTTTCTTCATGTAGATCTGGGTTTCTGACCCATATGATTTTCCTTCTGTCTGAAGAACTTTAGGTGCTGAGAACAATATCCAGTTGACTCCAGAGAGGAAGAGAACTTTCAGAGAACTCAGTCTTACAACCACAAGGAATGATTTTGGCCAGTATTTGAATTAATAATAAGCGTAAAAGGGTCTGCCTTTGGCTCTGGTCATGATCCCGGGGTCCTGGGATCAAATCCTGCATCCGGGTCCCTGCTCAGAGGGGAGCCTGCTTCTCCCACAGCCTCCTCACCCCACGCATGCACGTGTGCACACACGTGTTCGTTTTCCCTCTCTCTCAAAAATAAATAAATACATTCTTTAAAAGAATAACCTTAAAAAAACTACTTCTCCCTCAGGTTCTCCAGAAAGGAATGCCGTCCTGCTGGCACCTCGATTTCAGCCTGGGAGAATCGAAGCTGAAGCCTGCATGAACCATTCTGTGACTCGACCTCTGGCCTAGAGACTACGAGACAGTAAGTCGGTGTTTGTTACTGGAAGCTTCTAAGTGTGTGGTAACATGCCCTGGTGGCAATAGAAATCCGGGTACCATTCATACTGTAGGCAAACACGCTTACCATGATGGAACAGAACTTGCTAGGACATTAACACGTCTCACAGGTTTTTGAACCACAAGCTAAGGCAAACAGATTCCCTTTCCAAGTTTTGTCTTTCATTATGCTTCTTTATATTCCCATACTTATGTCTGCTCTCAGGGTGTCTGTGAAATCAGAATTCATTTCATGGCAAAACCAACATGTTACAAACATAAAATGTGTTTATTGTTGTTATTTTCAAATCAATCAATAAAAAAAAGTGTAAGATTCTCAATTTCAGTTCCCAATATGGTAAAAATTGATAGTCAGAATCCACACAAATAGAAGTTTGTTAGGGCCCTTAGATTTTCAATTTCAGTTCCCAATATGGTAAAAATTGATAGTCAGAATCCACACAAATAGAAGTTTGTTAGGGCCCTTAAAAGGCATTCAGAATGTGAAGGAGCCTGGGAACTAAAGCACAAAAATTTCCTAAGTACTGCTACTTTAGGATAACAGGACTCTTGTCCTCTAAAAACTGAAGCACGGATGTATGTACATTTCACTGCTGCTCCTAGGGAAGTATCAGCCACTTAGAGTAATTATCTAATTTAACCAAAGTCACCAACTTCTATTTTACAGAGGAAACTGGAGAGTGGAAAATTGTAACCTGTATATCATACACCACCATTTTAACAGAACTGCCAGGAAATTTAGCTCAAACCTACTCATTGACACTTGATCCTTATTACAGAAATGAAGTGCTTCCAAGAGCCCTTCTGGCCTGTCCTGGTCTCTGAGAAACACTAAATGCCAGTGACATGGGCGCTTACTGTCTGTGACAGTCTGTATCTTCTGCAGTGCGTTCCTTCACAGAATGTTTATCTTAAAATAAAGGGTCTTTCTGCCAGGTGAAGTTTAATGAGGCTACGGCTCTCTCACTAGGTGCTTGCTTATTGCAGAAATCTATGTAAATGGGAAGGTCTGAGGTTTACTTCTGAGGTGAACGTTCTGGTTCAGGAATAACAGAGCTTTCGTAGGACACAATTCGCATTTGGAAAAAATTAAACTGAGGAGAACAAACAATGGCTTTTTTTTTTTTTTTTTTTTTTTTTTTTAGCTAGGAAGTTAATTAAATATGGTTAAGCTATTTCTTGAATTCAGGGATCCTGGTTGCTTCCTCTAGGCTGCTGGAACAGTTTCCATGGTGCTCAATGGCCCCACCTCCTGCTCATCACACCCTGACCTGGTGAACTCTGCTGAGTGCTCCCTGGGCTTAGTGACCCACCTGCAATGGGAGAGTAAGGGAGCTGGGGCTTAGAGACTAGACCCTACGGCTTCTCTCCCACCTGGTGTCAGGCAGCCCATGGAGAGGTGAGGAGCTGAAGACTCTGCCCGCAGCGAAGGGAGGGATGTGGGAATGGGCTCCTCAGCCAAATGTTCAAATCCCACAGGCCTGGACTCCATCTTGACTACAACCTCAGGAGAGATCCCAAGCCAGAAGCAGATTCCTCACCCTCAGGAGTGGTGTCAGCCCTTCTATATTTGTCGTCTGAATCTGCCACGTACGTCTTGGGGGTAATTTATTCTGCAGAAACAGCTAATTAATACACACATGGGTGACAAGAGGCACCACGACTGGTAGATAATCTGTCCTTTTTAATCTTTGAATTTCCCCACAACACGAAAAAGAGCAACAACTACATCTTTTATCCCCTTTTTGTTCTTCCACGAAGACCTCTAAGAGTTGTCCGTGGAAGTGCTCTTTTGCTAAACGCCTTTTAAACCAATGTCTATGGTGTAATTCCTGCTTGGAGAAACAAGTGTCTTTTATGGGGAGTAGAATAATGTGATTTCTATTCAGTGATCCCATTGCTGAGATGTGCTCCGAACCGGTGATCTGACAGAATAGTTTGTCTTTTGAACGAACCGAAACCACAGCACGTAAAGAAAATCAGAGCACAGATTTGTCATTTCTAAATGCTTCAACAAGGAAAACAAATAAAAAATTTCCCTCTTTTTCCCTCTTTTGTTTGTTCTTAATTAGGTTTTGTATGTAGCAACATTTCACAATGTTGAAAAATGTGAAAACGAGGATTTAAAAACAATCAAATAATTCCATATTCCTGGCACATCGCTCATGATACAAAGGGAAGTCTAACACATGTAGAAAAAACCCATTTATTTCCTTCTGTCGTTTACACCATAAGTAATAACTAGGTAAGTGGCAACTATTAATTTTAAGTTGGAACCCGTAAGTCTTAGGCCCCAGCAGAATCCTACAGTTTTAAAATTGTTTTCCCCTGCATGTTTGTTCAGTCTTGACTGATTTCCTAGTTACTTGTTTCCATTTTAATTTCAGCAGTTTTACAATGGAATGAGGAGGTGGCCTTCCTTTAATCTCACTGTATTTTAGATAAATGCAGTCACCCACAATCACATGGGGAATCTTACCAGGGAAAAATATTCTTTTCTTCAAATTGGCATTATCTGTGCTTAGGAGACTCAAGTTCTACAACCTTCCACTCACATGCATAGAAGTCTTTTACCACTTTTCGTTCTAGAAACAAGCTGTAGCAGGAGTTAACAGAAAGAGCAGTACTTAACAGGAAGATGAGAATATTAAATCTGAACAAACAAAAATGATAGAATAATCTGTCTAATCTCCTTTTTGTCACTTCTTAAATTTATTATTTTAAATAAGGACAATTTCTCTGTCAATCACTTTATTTAATTGTTCGGATGACCCCCGATTCTTGTCCTGTTTTCTTCCAAAAGGTGTCTATCAACCCAGGGAAATAGCATCAGATGGAAGTGTTAAACAATATACAAATTGAAGAATTACTGTATCGATTTATTCAACCTGAGTAAGAAGTCCCATAGCCTTGGGGAGACTCTCTCTTAATGTAAACAGCACACAACAACAGAAAAATCTTCTTCTGAATTTCAGTACTTTGATATTATTTTTACTTGTTAAAGCAGAGTATTAGTTAATCTGAATATTTGGCCTTGGCTTATCCAAATTTATGTGTGAATAAAACCACAACTTCCTTTTTTGAGCATATACTATGCACCCAGCACGGTCTCCAGTATTTACCCTCAGTCGTTCTATTTGTCATTTATCTACAAACAAAACTGATGAACTGGGAACTGGTGCCAGTTCCCATCATGACACCCTGCAGCTGACCCAGGGGCAGCATCTGACTCCCTCACCTACACCCTTGGATACATGGGACTGTTTGCTCATCGCTCCGTGACGATGGTTATTTCAGCTCAGTTCCTTGCCTTCGGGGGCTGTTCCCTCTCGATCTGCACCCGGTTCCCTTTACCTGTTCAATTTCTACCATTTTTAATGGGTGTTTTTGTGGCCTTTATTTTCTATCACCTGCAAATAACCTCCCGCAACCACTTGTCAGGCAATTGCTCTCGGGCTCAGCTCTGGGTAAGTGTGCCCCTGCTTCTCCCAGAGCCATTCCTCAAACTGAAGATCAGCGCTCCTCTCCTTTCCCAGCCCCGGCCCTGCTAATGCCTTGGGGTAGGAACCTAGAGCTAACACGTCTGCAGAAAGAACAAAGAGCCCCAACTTATGAAAGAATCAAGCTTCATTTCTCCTCAGCCACTGCTTCTCTCCTCATCCCTATTCATGTTAGCCCCTTTTTTCTGTGTCCTTGTCACTTACTTCATGTAGGGTCTCTCTGTGTGCCCTCGACCTCCTCCGTGGGTCCATCCATTTACTCTCCTGAAGGTCCACCTCCCTGGAGCCTCTTTCTCCGCTCACTGTCTCTCCCTCCCCCTAAATTCTTCTTACATATGAGACACCAGGTTCGTTAAGACCCTTGAAACCAGATAAGGCGTGGTGGAGAGTTCCTCCAGAGAGTGTCCTCATCAGCAGGCAAACTCAGCAACTACTACACACACATTAAGGCGTCCTCAGATGCTCCTCATCACTTAGAAGCCCAGTCGGGCCTCTGGGCTTCTAAACGCTGATCTCTTATCTGGGTTTTGTCCATTTGTTTGTTTGTTTTCTGTTTCTAAGGTTAAGAAGGACTAGTCACCACTTCTGGTTACCTTTTCTGCCCCCCAGTGAGTCCCATGAGCTGATGCCGATGGAGAAGGGGATTGGCCTGAGGCATATGGTGACATGACTGAAACATCTTCTGTTTTGAGGACAGTGAAAGGAGGATTCTCCCTCAAGTGTCTCCTGCATTTTGATAGAGCTGATGTCTTACAGGAGACCAACCCTTTCCTGATAAAGAACCCAATGGATTAAGATTGACCAAGCTCCTTTGAGTAAAATGTGCAGGCACAATTGTGCATTCTTCAAACCCAAACATTTGAGATATGATAGGAATTCTCTTTATTTGGCAATCCCGAGTCGAGTCTCCTTTTCCACAGGTTGGATGAGTGCCTTGATGTTTAGTAAACACCCACAAGCCAACTGCTGTGTTCTAATTTCTGACTCTTTTGCCCTCTGTAAACACGCACACCTTGTTTTACAAACTCCTCTAGACAATTTCTTGATTTCTTAAAAATCTGAAAAATAAAACCTAAACCCAGGCTTCCCTATCAATAATAAGGAAAAGGAATTAAAGATATAGTTTTAAATTGAGCTACAAGTGGGTTTTTTAGTATCTAAATTTATGCTTTACTTGTCATTGTTTTTTAGTTCATGGCACTATCTCAAAAATTGGAAAAACAATGCTAAACTAAGGTCAGTTCAGGTGAAAAACTACTAAACACCTGCTATATAGTAGATACTGGTAAAGGTCCTTGGACCCTGGGTTGAGGAGAGACTAGTCCTTGCCTTCAAGAGCCTCCAGGCTTTGCCTGCCTCCACATACCTCATGAGGAATTTTGGGGGAGATTCAGGGCTTGGTTGATGTGGAATGAGTGTCTCTATGCTCCCTTGTTGGAAACGTCCCTACTCTCAGCTTTTTCTGGACATAGAGACTCCTGAACAGGAGCAAGCATGCATTGGAAGCCTTCCTCAGCTTGGGTTGACTTCCTTCCTTCTGATTTGGGGTCCTTGGCAGAGCTGGCGCTGTCTGTGCTCACAGCTTTACTGGGATAAATTCATGTGTTACACCATCTACATTTAAGGCACACAACCCCATGGCTTTTAATATTGCAGAGGAGTGCCTGCTCGCTGCAGCTGCATTTAACACCTTTTGCCATCACCAAAACAAAACCCCTGTGGGCCATCATCAGCTAGTCTGCATGTTGCCCTGAACCCCCAGGCTAACCTTACGCAACCAGGAGTCTACTTGGTGTCTCCATGGATTGCACACTCCAGACATTTCCTGCGAAAGAAATCATGCGATTCTGGCCTATAGTGTGGCTGCCTTCCCTTTGCATGGTATTGTTAGAGGTTTACCTGTTTGGTAGCAGGTGTCCACAGTCATTCCACATGCCCCAAAGAACACCATGCTATGGGTATGCTACATTTCTTTAAATCTCTTCCCCCACTATGGTCATCTGGAGTCTTTCCACCTTTGGCTCTTGGCAGTACAAAATGATGCCATACATCAAGTATATAACGGTGCTTCATTATAATTTATGGAAATGTTCTTATTCATCAAATCTTGCTTCTAAGAATTTATACTACATGTCAATTTAAAAGCAATAAGTATGTTTTTGAAAATGTCAATGATATTACTGCCTCTTTGGTCAAAATAATAAACAGACAATAAATATCTAATAATGAGAGAATAGAAAATAAAAACAGTAAAACATGAAGCCATAAACTTAGAAAGTCATGCATTTATTATCTATGAAGATTCTTTAGAAGCATAAACATGAGAACTATGTAAAGAACAGCATATAAATCATAGTTTTACTATTCTTAGACAAGCAAACATGGACCAAGCAAAATTAAAAAGAGAGGTTTTGTTGAGGTTGTAAATTCATCACTTATTTCTCAGCCTTTAAAAAAATGTATTACTTTCTTGACTGTATGTGTATAAAGTTTCAGTTATGTGAGACAAACAAGTTCCAGATGGCATGGACTGTACGCTTGTAAATTTGCAGAGGGTAGATCTCACATTAGTGTACTTACCAAAATAAAAAAGCAAAATTATTAGAAACAGGAAAAGAAAATCCTAAATTTTTTTAAATTTTTTATTTTTTTTCAGCATAACAGAATTCATTCTTTATGTCCCACACCCAGTGCTCCATGCAATATGTGACCTCCTTAATACCCACCACCTGGGTCCCCCAACCTCCCACCCCCCGCCCCTTCAAAACCCTCAGATTCTTTTTCAAATGTCATGATTATACAATATGAGAGAGAGAGAGTGTACATGCGCATGTGCACGTGTGTGTGCGTGTGCGTGTGTGTGTGTGTGTGTGTATTTCTGTGGACCTCATCCAAGGGACATTCTGATTCAGGAGCTATTTCTGGGGGAATAGTGTCCTCCCTCAGAGATAATGTTCGAGCTCAAATATCTGGTACAATAGAATGCAATTTTATCTGAAAATAGTGTTGTTGCAAATGTAATTAGCTAAGTCAAGGTGAGGTCACACTGGGGTCGCCTGGGTGGCTCAGTTGGTTAAGAGACCAGCTCTTGATTTCGGCTCAGGTCATGATCTCAGTGTTGTGTGCTCAGCCTGGAGTCTATGTGAGATTCTCTCTCTTGCTCTGCCTCTGCCCCTCTCTGTGCTCATACACATGCTCTCTCTCTCTAAAATTAGAGGTTAAAAAAGAGGTGAGGTTACACAGAGTAGGATGGGTTCCTAATCCAGTGTGATGGGTGTCCCTGTAAGAAGAGGAGAGAGACACACGGAAGGATCAGGGCAATGTGAACACAGAGGCAGAGACTGGCCAAGCCGGGAATGCCTGGACCCATAGAAGCCAGAAGGCAACAGAGGGATCCTTTTCTGGAGGTTGTGGAGGGAGCAGGGCCATGCCAGCATGTTAATTTCAGACTCCTTAACTCCAGAATTATGCGACAATGGATTTCTGTTATTTTAAACTACCTAGTTTTTAGGATTTTGTTATAGCAGCACCAGGAAACTGATTTTATAGCTTTAGGGCTGTTGTAGTATTCAGCACGCAGAAGGCTATTGCATACATATGGTGCACCATAGCTACTAAGAGTGTGAGCAAACCTCACCTGGCAGCTAAGTGGTATAGCTAAGAAGCCAGGTTCTGGGATTCAACAGGCCACTTCCTCCATGTCTGATCTTAGGCAGGTCATTTAACTTAATCTGTAATTTTGTTGGTTATCTGTTAAATGCAGAAAACGTCGCCATAGATAGTAATATCTACCTTCGAAGGATAGTATGGGGATCCCATGAACACTCAGTACCTGACTCTAACTCAGGGCTCCATAATGTTATTATTAGTAACCTCTTAAAGGTGTAGATCTCACTCCTAACAGGGGATTGTAGCAATACCTATCCTGTGAGGGCACGTACAGAGTGCATAGGATTTGTGCCAAAGTCCATGGACTTATAAATGCTCATATCTTAGCTGTTACGATTCTGTAAGTTGCTCACATACCGTAGGTATTCTGAAAGTTTGCACTGAACAGGTAGGTAAATTAAGTGGAACACGAGTATATTATCACTTTATTCATCTATCATTCTGTGAATGACTTCATATTTCTGTGCTAATGTCTTGTGCATGTATTAGAGCCCTGAGTGTATTGTCTGCTGGAATGGCCTTCCCACTGTATGAAGGACCGATGAACTCGAATGCAAACTCTGCAATTTGGGGGGCGTATAACTCTTAGATAAATAAATTACTGGCCCTTATATCCTATCTTTTTTTCTGTAAAATGAGAATATTCTTCTAAATGATCTGCCGGGTCCTTTGTATTTCTAGTTTTAATGACGTCAACATCCTGAAGAGTAGAGTCTGAGACAAATTCCTCTTTGTAGACACACAGTCTTGATCACTGTAAGTGCTCAACAAAAGATTTGAGCTGACAGAAGAAAAAAATCATCAAGGTTGCAGATAAATCAATGGAGAGCTTCCAATATGAATAATAGAAAGGAAAAAATTAAAGAAAAAATAAACAGAAATTCAGAGTTGTGTGGGACACCATTATGTGTACAAATGCAGATGTAGTGGGAATCCCAGAAGGAAAAGAGAGAGAAAAAGAACAAATAATTATTTGAAAGAAAAAAAAAAGTTGGATACTTCCCAAATTCAATAGAAAACATTAACCTACAACTCCAAGAACCTCAGCATACTTCAAGTTCTCTCTAACATAATGAAATCTCTGTCTACACACATCACAGTCAAATTGTAGAAAGACAAAGTCTTGAAAATAGCATGAGAAAAAGAACTTATCGTGCACAAGAGAACCTGAGGAAGATTAACAGTTGACTTCTTATCAGATGTAGTGAAAAGAAGGGCCATCTGTACCACAATGTTTATAGAAGCAATGGCCATGGTCGCCAAACTGTGGAAAGAACCAAGATGCCCTTCAATGGACAGATGGATAAGGAAGATGTGGTCCATATACACTATGGAGTATTATGCCTCCATCAGAAAAGACGAATACCCAACTTTTGTAGCAACATGGATGGGACTGGAAGAGATTATGCTGAGTGAAATAAGTCAAGCAGAGAGAGTCAATTATCATA
>NC_081560.1:91931805-91932667 GCF_022355385.1 Mustela nigripes | reverse complement strand
ATGTGGTCTATATACACTATGGAGTATTATGCCTCCATCAGAAAAGACGAATACCCAACTTTTGTAGCAACATGGATGGGACTGGAAGAGATTATGCTGAGTGAAATAAGTCAAGCAGAGAGAGTCAATTATCATATGTTTCACTTATTTGTGGAGTATAACAAATAGCATGGAGGACACGGGGAGATAGAGAGGAGAAGGGTGTTGGGGGAAATTGGAAGGGGAGGTGAACCATGAGGGACTATGGACTCCGAAAAACAATCTGAGGGTTTTGAAGTGGCAGGGGGGTGGGAGGTCGGGGTACCAGGTGGTGGGTATTATAGAGGGCACGGATTGCATGGAGCACTGGGTGTGGTACAAAAACAATGAATACTGTTATGCTGAAAATAAATAAAAAAGTCAAAACAAAACAAAACAAAACAAACAAACAAACAAAAAAAGAAATAATGGAGCTCTGAAGACTTTGCAGTGACATGATAAATATCTTAACAAAATAAAACAAAGCAAAACAAAGCAAGCAAACTAAAAACCCCTGCTGACAAAGAATTGTCTAGCAATTCTTTGAAGCTAAAGAAGAATTAAACATGCCTTAGATACTCAAGGATCTGTAACGATGCTTTCTGAGTTTTCTTCCTGCATTGAACATGCTGTGGCTCACATTAACATATTATGTCTTCTTTATTTTTTAAAATTTATTTATTTGAGAGAGAGAGAGCACGCATAAGCATGAGCAGGGGGAGAGGCAGAGGAAGAGGGAGAAGCAGACTCCCCATTGAGCAGGGAACCTTATGGAGGGGGTGGGGTGGCTCAATGCAGGGCTCAATCCCAGGACCCTGGGATCATGACCTGAACCAAAGGCAGA
>NC_081560.1:91923416-91928805 GCF_022355385.1 Mustela nigripes | reverse complement strand
AAGGGAGGGAAATCCAAAGGGGGAGAAGTCACAGAGAGAGATGAACCATGAGAGACTATGGACCCCGAGAAAAAATCTGGGGGTTTCAGAGGGGACAAGGGTGGTGGTAACAGGTAACAGGGTGATGGCTATAAGGGAGGGGACGTGCTGTTAACACACAGTGTAATGTGGGTATTATGTATTATATATATTATGTAATATGCTGGTGTCACACTTAACTGATGAACCACTGAACACTGCATCAAAACTTAATTATGCACTATACAGTGGTTAACTGAATGTAATAATAAAAAATAAAAAAAAATTTAAAAAAGAAGGCCCGATCACTTGTAAATGCAATGATTATTGAATGCTAACTTTATACAATAGAATGAGATGGGAAACAACAGATATTCATAACCACTGGAAAGAAAATATACCATCTCTGTGCTAAGTGAAATAGGCAAGCAGAGGAAGGCAAATACCATATTGTTGCACCTATATGTTGAACTTGAAAAACAAACAAAACAGATAAACAAACAGAAACAGACCCATAAGTAAAAAGAACAAATTGGTGGTTGCCAGAGGGGAGGAGGTCAGGATGATGGACAAAGCGAGTGAAGAGGAGTGGGAGATACAGTCTCCCAGTTATGGAGAAAATAAGTCACGGGATGAAAGGTGTAGCATGGGGAGTGTCCTCAGGGGGCCTGTGAAAGCCTTGTGTGGTGACAGATGGGAGCTTCACGTGTGGGGACACAGCATGACATACAGACTTGTCGATCACTATGTTGTACCCCTGAAACTAATGCACATTGGGTATCAACTATAGTTCAATTAAAAAAAAAGAAAATATGATCTCCTAATAATTAATATATCCAGGAAAAATTCAAGTCAATCAATGAAGTTTTTCTTGAAACTGAGATGCATTTTACAATCAATAAGTCTACATCAGGGGCTGACTTCTCATTCACTCCCTCATTCGTGTTCCTTCACATCTATTCTTAACTTTGTACTGTTTTGGTCACAAATGATGTCTTCAAAGTCAAGGAACTTGAAAGCCCTGGAGAAGTGGTTTGGTTTTGGAGATCTAACATATGTGACTGGCAAGGCTGAGAACAATAGATAAATTGTAACATGAGGACTGTAGGACAGTGATAAGTGTAGGCAAGCATGGTGAGAGACAGGCAGATGCTGACCACGAGCCATGTGCCAGGCCATTAGATCAGAATCTTGCCTGCATATCCTACTCCCTTCTCTTAACAGCATCATCAGATGGGTGTCATTGTTGTTCTTATTAATACCAATTTTATAAACGAACTAAGTGGGGCTCCGGGCATCTAAGTGGTCTCTGAATTTACAGACCTCATGAATAGCAAACAAGTGCTCAAATTCAAGTCTCCATGACACCAGGATGGACAGCGCCAGCACTGGGGTTCCCGGTCAGTCTTGGTTTCGCATATAGGCTCCACTGTGTGACAGTGGGCAGGTGGCTAACTTCTCTGTGTCTGTTTTATTTAGGCAATGGTGATAACAACAGAAAGACTAAGAAATTATTACAGAAAAAATGCTTAGAGTGATGCCTGGAATAATCTAACAGTTTTCAAAGTATGAACTATGGTTATTGTTCTATGTTAACAAGCCTAGAATTTAGCAGGTTTTCAACTAATAGTGGTGATATTATTGGTAGTGGTAGATCATCTAAAAAATCTGATATTGTATAATAACAGCCATTGCTAGATTTCATTTTTATAAAAATAAATGTTTTTTAGAAAAAGAGTTTTGGAACTTGTTTTTTAAAAAAGAAAAATCAATGTGTATGCAGATTAAGTGACTTAGGTTTACATTATTCCAGTGCATTGATTTAACATCTATTAAACAATAATCCAGCACAAAATCTTAAATTATCTGTGATGGAATGAAAAGCCAATAGAAAGTAATTTTTGAAGTTCCTTACATTGATTCTAAATAATTTTAAACATTGATTCATCTAGACATAATGTTTTTATGCACCATTTCATATAGAGTAATTGGAACATAGTGTTACCTCATTTACTATCACTTACATGACCAAGGGGTTCCATATCCAAGTACGTAGGTGTCCAGATTTTTGTGATGATATTTTGCAAACTTTAGTGTTGTTTTATTCATAGCCTCAATATGATTGCAATTTGTTTAAACCCAATAATGCTTTAAAATAATTGTCCTTAAATTTATTGCTAAATAGATAATCAACTTTTCATTAGAGTTGCAATTATTTATATTATACTCGACATTATAATACTTCATAGACTTACTTTAATTTTTTAAAGAATTGTCATTTGTAATTTCCTTGAATATTTCCCTTGGGTGACCCATTCATAACCTCTAACACAGGTCTCCAAAGGGAAAAGACAAAAACAAAAGATTTTCAGTTAGACAATAATGGGGCATTCTGTGACACTGGCTAAAATGCAGAGCTGCTGTCAAAAACATATTGTTTTCCTGTAAGAAAGAAGGGGATTACCTTGTGGGGAGGTAAAATTATGCCAACAATAATCTTTTCCATAAAATCATACCACTTAGCTCTTTAAGCTAGAATGATTTCAGCTAAGATACCAGAAAAACCCTAGGGTCCCCTTACATTTCCATATACCAAATCTTGAGTTTAAACTTCGGGTACAAATTGCCTTGACTGGAACCAATGTCACATGATTAGCCAAAGGCAGACAGAAACCTCCACCTGCAGGCTCTGAGCTAGCCCCTGAAGATCTACAGTGATCAAAATCACAGAGCTCTGCAACACATATGACATGCTTCCGAAGTTCAAAATCTGCAAAGGGAAAACATTTTTAAAGCATTTTCAAATTGTTTATCCCACTCAAAAACATATGAAAACATTAAAATTGCTTCGTATACCAGTGATTGATTGCTGGAGTCCTGGAAACATAATTTAAAGATCCAGTAAGAAGGCTCAGTTGTCGTATTCTTTCTATAGATGAGGGAAGTTGAGTGACTTGTTCAGAAAGGTAGAGTTCTTAGAACTAGGATTCATGGATTTTGTTTTGTTTTGTTTTTGTTTTTGTTTTTCTTTTAACCCTAAAGGGGCTCCTGGGTGGCTCAGTCATTAAGTATCTGCCTCCAGCTCAGGTCATAATTCCAGGGTCCTGGGATCGAGTCCTACATCCAGCTCCCTGCTCAGCAGTGAGTTTGCTTTCTCCCTCTCCCTCTCTCTCTGTCCCTGCTCCTGTTCTCTCTCTCTCACATGCACTCTCTTTCTAATAAAAGAAATGAAATATTAAAAAAATATATAAACCCAACAAATGTAAAGTAGAAACAAGATCAAGAGAGCAAAGGTGTTGCTCAGAGAAGTTAAACTTCCTGCCTGGAACCGTTGCCGAGGTTCAAAGTCAAAGTGTTACAAAGGGGCTTCCTGGTAGTCTGGGGGACGGAGATCTATACTCAGACCCACCGGACTCGACATGCTGGGAACCAGACACAGGACATCCTGAAAACAGAAAGACACAAACAACATATTATGTACAAGGGAACTGCAGTAAAGTTAACAGGTCACTTCTCATCAAAAAGAGTAGAAACCAGAAGATAGGAATGGCGTATTTGAAGAATTGAAAGGAAAAAAGAAAAAAACAAAAACCTTAAGGCAAGAATCTTATATCACATGAGATAATTTTTCAAAAGTGAAGGGGAAATAAAGTCATTTTCTGATATACAAAAATTGAAAGCACTTGTTACTCAGCAACCTGCTTTAAACAAAACTCTAAAGGAAATTCTTCAGGCTGAATGCAAGAAATATGACAGTAATGTGAATCCATAGGGAGGAAAAAGACCATTGGTAAAGAAAATTATGTAAATAATTATACAAGACAATATAATTGCACATTTATTCTTCCTTTTTCTGTTAGCAGATTTAAAAAATATATCTGTGGTGCCTGGGTGGTTCAGTGTGTTGAGCAACTGATTCTTGATTTTGGCTCAATTTGTGATCTCGGGGTCGTGAGATCAGGCCCTGCCTTGAGCTCTGCACTGCTGCGTGTCAGGGAAACTGCTTGATATTCTCTCTCTCCCTCTTCCTCTGCCCCTCCCATTGCTTACAACCTTGCTCTCCTTCTCTCTCTCTCTCAGTCTCAATAAATAAATAAGAAGTATACATTATATATGTATTAGTGAGACTATAAAATATAAACTGTAAACTTTAATACATGTGACACAGTAAAAAGAAGGCAGGTGAGAACAAGATTGTATCGCAATGAGGAAATAATACTAGAAGGTAATAGTACTAGATGGTAATTTAGATACACATTAAGAAATGAAAATAAACAGTAAATAGAAGGTTAATACAACAAACTCTAGAAATATATACTTGCTCTCTCCTCCTCTGAATTTTATTAAATTTTATAAAATTATAAGCAATAATTATAAAAATGTGTCCATTATCATAATATATAGAGATTATGTGCATAATGACAGAGGCTATATAGGATCAAAATATTTATCTCACTGGAATTAATTTAGCTGAAATTAAAAGCATAGAGTTGAAAATCATTGAGAGAAATAATATTTTAAAACAAAAAATATCCTCCTAATGCTAAAGAAGTTGATAAATGAGGAACAGAACATAAAGGACATACTGCACAAAGGAAAAGAGAACAAAAGAGCCAATTTAAATTCAACCTTCTCAATAATGTTAAATATGAATAAATTAAACAATCCAATGGAATGGCAGAAATTTTCAGATTGGACTATAAAAAAGCAAGACCCAACTTATATACTCTCTATAGTAGAAATTCTGAAGATTGAGTATACAAGTAGATGGAAAGCAAAAGGATAGGAAAAGGTATACTAGCCACATAGCAAATCATAAAAAAACTGCAATGTCTATGTTAACATCAGATAAAATAGATTTGAAAGCAAGACATTTCATTAGAGATAAGGGGAATATATTATAATGAGAAAGGAATAAATCCTTCACAGAGATATAACAATGAGAAATATGTAGACACCTAGAATCAGAAGCCCAAAATATATTAAGGCAAACTTAACAGAATTCAAGGGATGAGTAGACAGTTCAAAATTAGTGGGTGGGGACTATCAAAGTGTCACTTTCAGTCATGGGGAACAACTTACCGGAGGATCAACTAGAATTCCTAGTCAGAAAAAACCAACTAGAGCTAACGCACATCTACAGAGCCCTGCACCAGACCCTAACGGAGTATGTTTTCTCCCGACAGGCACACGAAACCCTGTTCAAGTTGGGCCATCTGGTTAGCCATAAAAAAAGTCTCAATAAACTTCTAAAAGCTGAAATCATACATAGTTACATAGTATGCTGTCTACAACAATGAAGCTAAATTAAAAGTCAACCATCAGTTGGTTCAACATCCGCAAATCAGTCAATGTGATACAACACATCAAT
>NC_081560.1:91828297-91920416 GCF_022355385.1 Mustela nigripes | reverse complement strand
ATCTCACAAAACAAACTGAGGGTTGCTGGGGGGAGGGGGTTTGGTGAAGGGGGTGGGATTATGGACATTGGGGAGGGTATGTGCTTTGGTGAGTGCTGTGAAGTGTGTAAACCTGGTGATTCACAGACCTGTACTCCTGGGGATAAAAATATATGTTTATAAAAAATAAAAAATTAAAATGCAAAAAAAAAAAAAGTCAACCATCAACAGAAACTTGGAACATTCACAAATGAGTGGAAGTTAAACCAGATATTCTTGAATAACAAAAGGTTCAAGTTAAGAATCATGAGGAAAATTAGGGAATACTTTAAGATGCCTG
The DNA here is from genome assembly GCF_022355385.1 of Mustela nigripes. Taxonomy (NCBI): domain Eukaryota; kingdom Metazoa; phylum Chordata; class Mammalia; order Carnivora; family Mustelidae; genus Mustela; species Mustela nigripes. The sequence goes on along the minus strand of NC_081560.1, from coordinate 91,920,097 downwards.
AAAACAGAAATACAACATAGCTTAACGTATGGGAGGCCACAAAAGCAGTGCTTACAGGGAAATTGACAGTTATTAATGCCTAAATTAAAAAAGAAAAAAATCAATAACCTAAATTTCTGCCTTGAGAAATGAGAAAAATAAACTGAGCCCCAAACCAGAAGATAGGAAAAAAACAACGAAGAATAGTGTGGAAATAAAATTTAAAAAAGTGGAAGGGGAGGTGAACCATGAGAGACTATGGACTCTGAAAAACAATCTGAGAGGTTTGAAGGGGCATGGGGTGGGAGGTTGGGGTACCAGGTGGTGGGTATTAGAGAGGGCATGGATTGCATGGAGCACTGGGTGTGGTGCAAAAACAATGAATACTGTTAAGCTGAAAATAAATTTAAAAAATTAAAAATAAAAAAGAGGAAAAGAGACAAAATCAACAAAATTAAAACAAAAATTAAATTAAAAAATCGAAATTGAAAGCTTTTTCTCTGTCAGATTAACAAAATGAGCAACTTTGTCTAAACCAGCTGAAACATCGGCTGAAATCAGCAATGATAAAGACGTATTACAACTGATCTTACAGATCTTACATGAAGTAAGACTCACAAGGGAGTGCTCAGAACAACTACCTGCCTACAAAGTAAATAAACTTAGATCTAGTGGGAAACTTCCTGGAAACACACAAACTACCCAGATTGATGCAAAAGAAATACAAAGTCAGAATAGACCTGCAACAACTGAAGAACTTGGTCCGTAAGTAGAATGCATGGCAGCGATCTTACCATAAACTCCACCACTGGTGTGGCAACTCACAGCTGGGAGGGAATGCAATACCCAGAGTTCTCCCTCAAGGGTGAAGTGTTCAATCCCACACTGGACAGCTCAACTTGTAAGGCACCCAAACCATCTGACTTTGATAAACAATGGGGCTTGTGCCCATGAGACCTTCAGGGCTATGGCTCTTAACAGGCCAGCCCACGGACTCAGCCAGTCCAGGAACCTGGACAGCCTTTTGAAAACCACCCAGATTTTCTGTGAAAGGGACACATTTGCTATTTTTAGAATGTGAGTCTGAGGGTCAGGTACCTGCTGGAAGAAAATGCTGTAGGGACAGAGGCTCATAGGCACATCTTCTGCTTTCTCCCTGCTTCTCTGAAGCCAGTGGGTACCACCTTTTCTCCTTTTCCAGGGGGACCATAATTACAATCCAGCTGGTGGGTATAATCTCATCTTGCTCAAGCTTGACAGCCAACACCTTTCTTTTTCTCTTTTTAAAACAGTTTTTATCTCTTTTCACTTCTTTCTTTTTTTTTCTTTTCTTCTCCTTTTTCCAGAGGGTGCCATGTCTGTGTTCCTTCTCTTCTTTCTCCAGCCAGTAGGTCCATCTTTGTGCTCTTCCCCTGCTGTGCAGTATCTTCCAGAAATAAAATTTTACAGGTGTCCGGTGCCCTAGTATTTATGTCCGGTGACCTAGTTTTTGTGACTGCCACCTCAGGGTCACCCCTACATCACCTGGCTCTGAAGGCCAGGGAGCTTATGTTTCTGGGTCCCATGCAACAGTGAAAGAGAGTTCTGGGCAGGCTCCCAGTACTCTGCTCAGATAGACAAAACACACCCTTGCCTTTTGGAGAAAGGGGTCTATTTGCTTGTCCACAAGCTTTAGCCTCAGGAGCAAGCTTCTGTCATACTTACAGAAGTCTAAGGAGGTGTGTCCAAGAGAATGGAAGCCAGTGCACAACATCTTTGCAGTCTCCTCCGGAGAAAGGCATTTTCTAGGAAAGAGTTCAAACCCTTAATCTGATGCCCTGATTTTTGTAAATGCAGCAGGTGGATGCTTCAGTGGAAAATGCAGGATGTCGCTTACATCTCAATAGGAAGATAAGTAAGCAGAGGTGTGACAAAGGTCATGGGAACTACAGACACAGGAGGAAGACAGAAAGGCACAAAGGAAATATCTGAATTAATAATTGTCGAGAATTTCTCCAAGTTCATGATAAACATGGAGCCCCAGACCCCAGCAGCTCAGAGAACACCTGGCAAAGCAAGCACCCAGAACTCTATACGCAGAGACACCGGATCTGAAGCACAGGAAATCACAGAGAAAGAAAAACACTAAAAGAAATAAGAGGAGAAAAAACTAATTATGTACAGAGAAGCAAGGGAAGCATCATGGTGGACCTTTTCTTTAGAAATTGCACAAGCAAGAAGAAAATGAATTACTTAAAGTGTTGAAAGGAAAAATAAAAACAGAAGCAAAAAGTCACCCACCAGAATATTGTATCCAGCAAATTGATGCTTTAAAGGTGAAGGGAAAATACTTTCTCCCACAAATGAAAATCAAGATTTTTTTTTTTGCCAATGGACCTGCCTTGCATGAAATGTTAAAATAAATTCTTTAGGAAAAAGGAAAATATTGGTCAGAAACTTGTATCTACAATGTTGGGTCCATGGTCAAAGAAACGAGACTGATACAAAGCAAAGGTCAAGCAAAGCTTTATTTCATGCCAAGCATCGAGAATCAAACCGACCGGCCAGGGCCATGCCTCTTACAGAGAGAGTGACCTCTCTCTGCCCCACAGACTAGCTTTTAAGGGCAAAGACCATGTGGTTGAGCCTGGCCACACACAGGTGGCCAATGAGATTGCAACACACAGAGAAAACTGCACAGTCATGCTAGGTCACACATAAGTGACCAATTGAATTACAATTTACCCTAGTAGATACTTGAACTAGCCTATCACCTTGGTCAGAATTGGCACCCAAAAGGCGGGACCCACACTCCTTGGTAGCTAGGGAGACAGTGTGTGCCCCACTGATTGGATACCTCCACCTGGCCTGATCCACCTTTGTATTTGGGCTTTGTTACCTGGGACTGGTTTCCCAGGCTTACTTTTAAGTAAGTCCCCTGGTTGGGGGGGCGGGGCAGGGTCAGTTTAAGTTTTACTGCACAAACAACAAAATGACTGTCTAATCCAAGATGGAATCGCTCTGGCTAAATAGGCCCTTACAACATAAATAAAGGAAAGGTTCCAGTGAAGGAAATACAGATAAAATCTCTTATTTCTCTTACTCTTTTTAATTTTTTTAATTTTTATTTTTTTAAGATTTTATTAATTTATTTGAGAGAGAGAGAACATGAGTGGGGGAAAGGGCAGAGGGAGGGGGAAAGGAAGCTCCCTGCTGAGCAGAGAGCCCACAGCGGGGCTCCACCCCAGGACCCTGCAATCATGACCTGAGCTGAAGGCAGATGGTTAACTCACTGAGCCACCCAGGCAGCCATCCTCTTATATTTAATCAATTAACCAAATAATGGCTTCTTCAAATTACTAGTAATAGGATCTAGGAGTAATCAGTAGAAATTCAGGGAAGCTCCTTTTTACAGAAGTCTGTTCAAAGAATCTAGGTCAGCTGTTCACATATTTATTCCTCATTTTTGCCTATAATTTTCTCACCTAATTTAAGCCCATGAAACATATTCAGGCTTTCTACAGTGGCTCACCTTCCTATTCTTCTATTTACTTAAAACATGGGGTTGGCTCTTGACCTACTTCTATTTGTCTAGAAACAAAAGGCTGCCCTTTGGAAAGGGCACGTGTATTGTTCTTATCTGTTTTACTGAGGCTGCTGTAGATGAAGGTATCAAAAAAATATCACTCTCAGTTGATATAAAAGATCTTTATTTCCTCGGTCTCTCTCTTCTATGAGAATTTCTCTAACTAGAAGGCATCAATGATCTTCTAATTATCATCTGAAACTGAAGGTAGGAGAAACTAATCCTGGGGAAAATGGTTTTTGCTCCTTAGATTTTCCCCTGAGGAAGAGATGGACTCCATCTGGCATCTAGATACAAGAGTTGACCCTGGAAAACTGAACACAACCTGTGGCGTGAGGGGCATTACTGTAAACCAGCTTTATCCCATCTTGCTGTCTTCATGCTCTTTTACTGCATCAAATGGGCCTTTCTCATCGCCTATGGATATCATAAGCAGACTGCTCACTCACATCTCCTCCAACTCAAACACTGTGAGAGTGCGGGCATTTTGAGATCCCACTGGCGTGGGTCTGGACTTTGGTTTTCTCTGTGATGAGACCACACGATGGTCTCCATGATTCTTCAGATGATACCCAGTGGAGAAATTCTAATCAGGTACAACCAATCCTCCCAAACCCCAACCCAATTCATATGAATTCCATCAGGCTGATATTAAAAGTACTCCCCCGATTCTCTATAAGTCAGGGACTTCTTAATTTACAAAACTCAGGAATTTCTCTTAAACCAAAATTTTGTAGATAACTGAAAATACAGGCAGAGTCAAATGTTCTCATGTTGTAGTTAGAGGACAGGCAGTCCCACTGGAGCAAATGGAAGGAACGCTGGACCACGTGTTATCCTGAGTCAAAGTGCAGTAATGACAGATCAATAAACATTCAAGAAGCATGAAAAGCCTACATGTGTATGTACACACTTTCATATATCTGTACATACACACATGTCTCTGCACGTGCACACACAGTCATGCTTGAATAGTACACGTGCTTTAAGATAGGTGGTCACAACTAATGGCTTCCTCAAGCAAGAGCTCAAGAGACTGAGTACATGTATAAATTCTGTTCACTAAAGAACTGTCATGTCTGTGATTTGACTTCAGATTTTTATATGCAAAAGGCTTTTTGTCCCCAAACCCCGTCATTACCATACATGACAATAGCTGCCTTCCTTTGCCAGCACCTGTGCTGCCACCATCTTCTGATGGCACTGGAACAGGTACAAGAGACCTGCTCCACCCTTGCTCAGTCCCATGGTTGCTCAGGACTGACCCAGCTCAGTGAGGCATGGTGCGCTCATTCTGTTCTTTCCATAAAATAACACACAGTCAAAGTCCTTTGTGGAATTGCGATTATCCCCCAAATTTGTGACCTAATCCCCAGTATCTCAGAAAGCGACCTTGGAAATAGGGTACTGTAGATAGAGTTAAGGTGAGGTCATGTGGGGGTGGCATGGGCCCCCTAATCCGATATGGCTGGTGTCCTGATAGAGAGGGGATTTGGATTCAGAGACGAATATGCACATGGGGAGAATGTCATGTGAACTTGAAGGCAGAGATTGGGGTGACACATCTACAAAGCAAGGGGCACACAAGATTGCTAACAAACCACCAGGATCTAGGAAAGACACTGTTGGGCTGGCAGGAAGGGCTACCAAAGATGGCGAAAGTTCCCGCCACAAGACCTGAGCTCGGACAGGAGAACAAAGGCCCAAGCAGGAATCTGAGACCCCCGCCCCGGGCTCCTGTGGACCAATGGGATCCCGATGAGCAGGCAGGATATCCAAATAAGGGAGATTTGCCAAAAGACCCCTGAGCTTTCCCCAAGACCCCTTAAAAGCCCCCTCCTCCCTGCCTTGGGCGCGCCTTCCCCCACTCTGCTTTCCAGAGTTGGGGAACCTCGCCTGAGGGTGCCCACCTCCTCCCGGTGCAACTTTCTCGGCTCCCCTTCACCTGGGCCCTGAAACTTCACCAGAGAGAACCTTTAATAAACCTTGCTTTACACCCACTTCGCCTGGTGTGTTTATTTCGTTGGAAAACCTTACAGACACCTGACATAGATTTCCTCTAGCAGACTCAGAAGGAATCAGCCTTGCCAACAACTTGATCTTGGACTTCTAGCTTCCAGAACTCTGAGAAGATAAATTTTATTTTTACTTGCTTCCCTTTTTAAGCAAACTAGGTAGGTAGCTAGAGACAAGATAAGGAACGTGGTGTCAGTACGATCCTGCTGGTGTGTGGGTAGGTGTGCTGGTTTGTGTAAGGGGGGAAATGGCTGGGTCGGGCTTACCTCTGAAGAAGGATTGTGCGCAGGAAAAGGTGGGAAAAGAGACCACATTGGATTTATCTTTTTCTCTATATTGAGTTCATATTATCAGTATTACACTTCATATTCCATTATATTTAAAAAATACACAATTATCATATTTGCATCATAAATAAAATCTACTGAAAATGGGCACACGACAGTCCTTACATTAAGAAGTATATTCGAAGAACATGCTTTCTTCCTTACTGAGAGAAATGTTAAGTTGCAAAATATTCAAGCTATTCTGAAGAAGTAAATAAGCTTTGTGGCCTAATGATTTGCCTCAATTTTCCACTTTAGTTGCGGTGCTGAAATTTTCATTGCCAAAAGGTATATATGTTCTAGTTGTTAAGAAGAAAACCACAGGCCCAAAATGATGTGACTTAATGATGTTAAGGACCGAAGTCAGTCAGTGGAGTCTTAAAACCTCACCTAAGCACAGTATCACCACTACCCTCCCCCTCCCACCCCTGCCCTTTCACCAAGCAGACTGGAATTTCCTGGTCAGCACTAGGAGATAATTCCTCCATAGACCCCTTCTGTTCCCCTCGGAGGGTGAGCTCCCCTGAAACAATGCATTCCTTGCTAATAAATTCCTTTTTTTCCACCCTCTTTTTGCCTGTAAAAACCTTCCATTCTGCAGAGTTCTGTGGAACTCTCTTCTCTTGCTCCCCCACGGGGGATGAGGATGCTGTCCTAGTCATGAATCATTTAACACAGTTAACTGGCGCTTTACATTTACTCAGCGGAATTTTGCTTTTATAACACAAGTGTTTAGGTATTTGTTGATAACTGATCATTCCTACTCTTATTTTTAAGTGCCTAAGAAGTTTTCTATGTCAACCCTAAAAGCTTCTTTTGTTGGCTTTTAATTCTATAGCAAAAGTTCAAAAATAAATCAAAGGAAAAAAAAAAAAACCCTGAAGTTACTGAAATAACACCGTTGTTCTCCTGTATTTAATAATAAAGTGCAGAAACAACATTCTTAAAAACTCCCCACTAACCTAAGACAATTTGATCACAAATTGAAAAGAAAAACTGGAATTGCTAATTAAAAAGTGGGCTTTTTTTTTCCTTTTTAAAATAATTTTTAAATTTATTTATTAACATATATTATTAGTCCCAGAAGTACAGGTCTGTGAATCGCCAGGTTTACACACTTCATAGCACTCACCAAAGCACATACCCTCCCCAGTGTCTGTAATGCCACCCCACCTCCCTACCATCCTCCCCCCGTAACCCTCAGTTTGCTTTGTGACATTAAGAGTCTTTTATGGTTTGTCTCCCTCCCAATAAAAATGGGCTTTGTTTTAACAGGAACATCATTCATCAGTGTACGTTCCAGTCAGTGCCTTTACATTCGGTTATTTGAAAAGAGCCCAAGAAATGCATGTTTACCAGTTTCTTAAAGTTCAGCATTATAAGGATGAAAATGTCAATGCATATATTCTTTGCCAAGAATGAGAAATGCAGCTTTTAGCTTTTAAATTACACTTTTAAAAACACGAATATATATTGAAGAAAGATTCATTGCCTGGTTGGTCAAGTGGTATTAATTCCTTTAGATTTGCTTCTTTTTAGCTATACATCCTCTTGGAAAATCCATTTTTGATGTTTATCACTGGATGACAACTGATACTATAAACTAAAGATTTTTTTTATTAAATTAATAGAGTATGTAACTTTCTTGCACTTTCAAAGATGTACTCCTGAAACAGCAAGCAATATTTCTGAAATGACAAGTGAGCGGATATTATATTGCATTCAGCTATAAACAACTTCACAGTCCAAATAAAATCTACGTTATAAATTTGGTATTAAAATTGTCTATTGGAAATTTATATTTTCCCCAGAATAACTAAGGGCATTTTCTTCTGCTTCTATGATTGAGAGTTATATTAGTCATACATGGATTATCAACTTTCAGGTTCATACAATGATATTAAAACTCTGTCTAAAAATCTCATTGAAGGTAGTGTCACCTAAGGCTCTCTGGTTTTTGAGGTGGACATAAACTCTCAGCCTGTAGTGGATGTCTGTGTTGTGCAAGTGAGTGATTTGTTTCTAGGCTGAGTAAAAGGAGTCCACAGAGAGAGAGGGATGAGATATGTGATATCTGGGATAATGGATGGGGCACATTTTCAGAGTTGACAGGAGGAAATGATGAAGAGAACTGTGTGTGGAAAAGGCAGGCGTCACTGGAGATCTCCCTTAGGAAGAGGAGCTTCTATGGTAGGAGACCAGAGAGCATTTTGAAGTTGGAAGAATGGAGTTTGTGGAAACACTTGCAGGTCCAAGCTCATCTAAGGACATCTGGGAGCAAAGAAGGTCATGAGTTGGACGATATGAAGATGATGTCATTGGAATTACTTGGGAATTTAAAAAGAAAAAGAAAAACACAATGGAGACTGACTTCCATATGTTGAGCAAAACTGTGGCAACAGGTGATACTAGAAATTATAAATTTGCAGAGGATTGAATTTGCTGCAGTTGATATCTTATGGCATTTTTACCAGAACCCTATCGAGGAGAGACAGGGGGTCACTCAGGTTTGGGGACTGTCGTGATAGAAGCATCCAGAAGTCAGCAGAGGAAGTACTCTAGGTGAGACAGGCATCGCTACCAAAGTCCTGGCCGGAGATCATCCCAGTGGATGCAGAAGCCCAGAAGAGTGGAGAGACCCCCAAGTGCACCAGTCAGAAGAGGCTGGAGGCAGATTAGCGGAAACAACTGGAAGGGGGACAGGAAGCTTCTGCCCACAGGAGCCCTCTTGAGTGTTGATGAGGTTAAGGTGGTTCAGCCTGAGTTTGGAATGAAGTGTACGTCGAGGTTATTGAGTTAAATCCTAATGAGGACTATGCTATTTTAACCAAAAACTTTCCTCCATACGATTTAACCTAGCTGTGTACCTTACCCTCAAGTTTTGAAAATCTTCATTAACCATCTTGCTTACTTAGCATGCTTCAGAGCTCACAGGAGGCAGATGTCCCCTGTGGTGATGTCCCTCCATCACGCCGAAGCCACAGCTCCATTCTGGTTATTTCCTATTTGCTGATCCTACTCTTTGGGCTGGGCCTTCTCTCCTGGGGGGAGAGAACCTCACAGCTGTGGCTTGTGTCTAAGGAGCATAAAGCGAGGCACAGAGGTCTCCCACTCGGGCTGCATTAATGTACTCGGACTTCACTCATGAACCACAAAGACCATCTTTCAAAAGGTTCTGTGTCCATGAATCTGTCCCTTTATTATTATTTTTTCCAAATCAGTTCCATTTTTAAGTTAACTGTAGGAATGAAGGGGCCTACAGCAGCAGAGGCCAATCTTTCTCTGTGGTCCTTCTGATCCCTTGTTATGTTGACGGTCATGAGCAGTGGGTACGGCTGATTTATTCTGGGAGAGGACACATCGCTATTTGGGTTCTGATCATCCTCTTATGTTCACGACGTTTGACAAGCACATTTCAGTGATGAAAAACAATGATGAGCTTTTATTAATGGGGTGTTTATTAGTGGTGGTTGCAAATAATGGCAGCCTGTTCCTTTCAGGCGTGTGACACTGGATGACCCTCAAAGCCAAAGTCAATATTAGCTAATCGCAAAAGGCTCCTTCCCCAGGAGCCTTATGTTCCCTTTAACTATTAATACGGTTACTTAAATTGTTCTGGCTCTACCCCATGCCCCAAGGTATACAACAGTCCATCAGATAGTTTAATACATAATCCTTCACTGATATTCAAACTCCTGGAAGAGCAGAACGTGGAGTCCTGCCAGCCCCACACCCCTGGCATTCCCTGTAGCTGCTCTACATAAAAAATTAAGCAGCCTTTTAAAAATGCAGCAGTGTGCTGCAATGGCTTCCTGAGATGCCTTATTTCCCTTTCCCAGGGAGGACTGGAGCAAATTTCCAATAAATCAAAAAGTCAGGACAAACCAAAGGTATGTAGCCCTTGTATTGTTTCATTATAATGATCCCAAACACTCCAGATCTTTCTTTGTTCCAAGGAAACCACTTAGACACAAAGAGAGGGTGTGGTACCTTCATGTAGCTTGAACACCAAGTACTCCTTATGCTTGGAGTTGGGTTAAACAGAATTGGTTTCTTCGGTAAATCATATTATATGACAGGGGAGTTTAACCACTTCCTTAGATTTTCACATTTGTTTTCATAAAGGTCAAAGCACTGTTTGGGGTTTTAAATATCGATAATGATATCCTTATCATTTCCTATTTTGTACGTTTGGTCTTGTTCCTATTTTCTTTATCAACTTGGCTGGTAATTTGTCTTTTTTATAAATATTTCCAAAGCCAAGCATATCTCATTAATTAAGTCTGCTGTTTTATATTCTCCACATCACTAATTGTTTTTACTTTTATTTCCTTCCTCACGCCTTCTTCTGGTTTATTTTGTTGTCTTTGTCTATTTTTTCTTTTTTTTTTTTAGAGCTGGGAATTTAATTCATTACTTTAATTATGTAAATGTTCATGCTGATAAGGTTAGCGCTATTAACTTCCCCCTGATCACTGCTTTCTGGGGTGTGGCCTTCTCATCATTTCAGTTTTAGAAAATTCTGTAGCTTCATCTTTAATTTCCTCTTTCACCAAAGGGTTGTTCCGTAGGTTTATTAATTTCCAAGTGGAAAGGCCTTTGTATTTTAATTTCTAGTTTTATTGCAGATCAGAATATGCAGATGTTTTCTACATGATCTCACACACGTGTGCGCACACACACACGTCCCATGCACATGTGAGAAATGAGAGTAACTGTGAGGTCAGGGTGCACATTAATACATGTCCATGAGATGTATCGTCCTGACAGTGTTCGTCAGGTTTCTGACCTCCTACAAGTTGTTTGCTCACTTGGTCTGCCTTCTTCTGCAAGACGAATGGTCACGTCTATTAGCACGCATCCAGATATATTTTTTTCCATCCGCTGAAGTGGTTGCGTCATAATGCTGTACCGTATTGTATTATATTTATATAAACACTGTGATGTATCGTATTTGCTATGTTACTTGATTCATAAGCATTCACGTGCATTATACTTAGTGGATGGCAGCTTTGGGGTGAGAAAGTATGCTTCTGGATTACAGTTCATGCTTTTTGGCCTAAGCTTACTTTGTCTGATGTTGGGATAACTGCTCTCTTTGAGTTTCCATTTATTTTGTACAACTTTTTCTACTTCTTTGTTTTTGGTCCCTTAGAATCGTTTCTTTCAGGTTTGTCTCTTGTGTGGACCAGCTAATCGAGTCTTTCTTGATAAGCCAGATTGAAAATATCTTTTTTCCTTTCGATGGGTTAGTTAACTCCATCTACCCTTACTGAGACAACTGACGTATTCAGTCTTATCTTTGTCATAATATTTTATAATATCCAGTATCTTGTTATATTTTCTATGCTCTTTCTCTACCAAAGGTAATTGCCTTTTCTTCCCTTTCTTTTCTGATTTCAACCAACTCTCTTTTTAGTACTGCTTCATTTTTGTCCATGTCTGTCCTTTTTTTTTTTTTTTTAAAGATTTTATTTATTTATTTGACAGAGAGAGACACAGTGAGAGAGGCAACACAAGCAGGGGGAGTGGGAGAGAGAAGCAGGCTTCCTGCCGAGCAGGGAGCCCGAAGAGGAGCTCCATCCCAGGACCCTGAGATCACGACCTGAGCCAAAGGCAGAGGCGTAAAGACTGAGCCACCGGCGCCCCCATGTCTGTTCTTTGTTTTTCAATTTCTAGTTCAAGCTTCTTTTCTCAATGCACTCAGACGTTTGTTTGCATATATTTATTTCCATGAGGATTGTTGTCTGAGAGTTTTGCTCTTTCCATTATTATTTCTGTGAGGAGAGTTTTCTTCAGTTGATTTGAGGTGACTTTTTTATTCTAAGACCTGACAGTAATACCACCTTCTCCTTGTTAATCTTGTAGTTTTGGGGTATTTTACAAGATTCTTAGTTTAGAGACTTGCCTACCTGCCAGAGTAGCCACGTGGAGACACAAACAACTATTTGTTGTTGTTTTCATGGGAAAAATATTGCATGTCCTTTATCCCTTTGACTCTCTTCTGTTCTGCAGAGCCCTAAACACCCACCCTTAGCCTGGCGCCTTCTCCGCCCCATGCTGAAGTGGCTTTCTCCTTCCAGTTTGCCTTTCTCCTCCCCAAGGGGGCTCTGCATCTTGAGAAATGCCTCTTCCAATAGCATGTACCATTGTCTCTTCTGTGAGGTTCACAGACTGACCTTCCCAGACACATTTTAGCACTTTGTACCTAGTGCAAACCTAGTCTTTCTGGCAATAGTTTTGGATCACACTTCCTCTTCTGATAGCTTTGTTTTTCTTTTTCAGAATTTATTTTTATCCTCTATTTGCTCATCAAAAAGCCTTTTACGTGGGCTTGTTAAATTCAGGGGTGAGGGGAAAACATGAGAAAGGACAGATTGAAATTTATTGACTTTCTTTTTCCTGTTTACTTAAAGATATTTTGAAGTTTGAGCACGTTATTCTGAGGACATGGTTTTTGTGTACTTGTATCCCCCCTTCTGTTCCACACGACCTTTGGAGAAAACACGAGAGACAGGAATGCAGTGTACTATTGTTTTTTCCTGCTGCTTTGTTACTCCTTTTGATACTGTTCCACAGATGTCACGGGTCTGCACCTTTCCTTAGAAATCTTTTTTTCTCTCTGTTTTCCACATCAATAATTTCCACCAACCTATTCTGCACTGTTGCTTTTCCTGAATCATCTCCATTCCAGTGTCAAGGCCATCTGCTGGCAATTTTTAAAGATATTGTATGTTTACTTAAGAAATTGGATTTTTTACTTTCAGAATTTTTATTATTCTTTTTCATGATCTTCCCCTCTGAAAACATTTCTTTTTTTATTTTATTTATTTATTTATTTAAAAGATTTTATTTATTTATTTGACAGAGGGAGACACAGTGAGAGAGGGAACACAAACAGGGGGAGTAGGAGAGGGTAGCTCCCTGCCAAGCAGAGAGCCTGATGCGAGGCTGGATCCCAGGACCCTTAACAGCTGAGCCACCCAGGTGCCCTCAAACTTTTTCTTTTTAAATTAATCTTGAGCACAGTTACAACAGCAGCTTTACAGATCATTGCCTCCTGATTCCCACATCTGTCAACTCTGGGTCAGTGTCTCCTAGTGATTTGTTTCCTAATGATAAGCAACGTTCTTTTCATATATCGAGTAATTGGATCATCTCCTGGACAGGGTTAAAGTCACATGCAGAGACTGTTATTGTCTGCTAAAGACTGTAGGATTTTTGTTGTTTTACCAGGTAATTAACTTGATTGGACCCAAACAGCAAAGTCTGTCTTTCTAGCACCAGCCCACGTTCAGCTTACTTCTAAGTCCCGTTCGCATGAGTGCTTAGATTCTGCACCATTTATGAATCATTTGGTAATAAAATGCCTGCTCTCCAGTGCCTTCAGATAAGTTTTTTTTTTAATTTGTACAATATTTATAGTTACGTGTCTTAGAATCAGCCCAGTATGAACTTTCTCTTTTGTTACCAAAAGTGGAACTTAACATTACTTTCTGAAGTAAAGATAATCCAAATCCAAAGAAAAAACTTACATGAGAGACTTCTTCCCCCTGTGGGAATGATGTTCATAAGACCATCAAAGTTAGCAATGCTAGCCATCTATCACAACGAGGAAAACCTGGAATTATTTTTTAAAAAATCTCCCGTAATTGCATTTCTGTCTTTGAGCCATAAGATCGGAAGGCAATTCTCGGCAGGAATCTCAGGGTTGTGTACTCTCACCGCAAACGGGAAATTGGTGAAACGTTACTGTGCCCTTCCAAACGGTCGTCTCTCTTGCCATTTGTAAGAGTGTAATGTTTCTAGCTCAGGCTCGTACCTAGAGTCAGAAGCCAGGGGTGGAACTCCCTGATTTTACCCTATGAAGTCTTGCTCCTTAAATGAAGTAGTACTTTGCCACCATGTCAGTGTAATTACTAGTATCTTTAAGAGTAATAGACACACAACTGATGAATTTGTGAATGCTACATCTGAAACTAATGATGTAGTATATGTTGGCTAATCAAATTTAAATTGGAAAAAAAAAAGAGTAATGGGATTTTTGAACTTTAGATTTTGTGTTTCTCAGGATAAGCCCACTACTACAGCTGTCCAAATAATTTCAACAAGGACATATAAAATTAAAGTAAGTCACAGTTTCATCACATTTTATTCTTATGATGCATTTTCTCAAACACTTTACAACTCAGAGTAACCTTGGTAAGGACATGAAGAAATGAGACTCAGGTTAAGGAATTTTTAACTGACAGTTTTGGAACTTGAACGAAGTTTCCCCAATATAAGCAATGTTCTAGTTCACTGTCCTTCCCTTTCCCCTGAGGAAGGATGTCATGCTCAGTGTCAACTAATATGGAAAATTATTTACTTTGTAATTTCCCCATCTCTATAAATATAAAATATAGTAAATTACCCTTAATCACCAGATTAAATGATATTTACTTTATTTGTTTTTTCTGAATGGTGTTTGGCTGGGACAGAGGAAACTGTCTGCCATGATTTGGTAGCCTGTTTTTTTTTTTTTCCCCTATTTATTTTCTTGTAATTTCCTGTCTACTTGTTTTCTTATTTTGTTTCTGCTGCTGATACTAAAGGGAAGACAGGTTGTTAGGCATACTGCTGTGTTGTAAACACAACTTGAATGAAAGAAATGGGGAATAAACATGCACAAGTGGAAGGGACTGGTGCTATACCTACAGAAGAGGTCAATGCCTTAAACATTTCAATTAATTAAGGGGAACTAAGATATCTGCATGTACCTTGGGTAAATGTGGCTATTCATTTTTTGTTTTTGATTGAATAAGACCAACAATGAGACATTTTCATTGAGTTGTGACTTTACAGTAGGATTGGTGATACATATAGAAAGCAAAAAAAAAAAAAAAAAGGCAAAGTAAAATTAGTACTCTTGGCGGATTTATAAAAATAGAGTAGATCATGCCGTTGATTCTTGAATCATCTTTCCCATGACTAGGAAGCGGATGTATTTAATAAAGGAGCAACCTCAGGTTGTTTTGCTGCTTTATATCTCCATGTCTCCATGAGCATGCAGGCGTGAAGCAACAGTGTTAGTGTTCACAGTTCCTTCTGCACTCCAGACATATCATTGTCAGAATATTGCACCTTAGCTAAAGAACACTCAGGCCGTGGAAACCAAGATAAAACATGTACCTCAGTAACACACGCACGTCTTTTCAAAGGAGGAAAAGAGATTCTTGATGCTCTTTGTTCAGACTCCAGAGGATAGGTTAGAACATTTGTAGGTTGCCAAGAGTAATTTTCACTAATAAGATTGGTAACTTCAGTGAGGACAAATATCTTAAGAAGATGAGACCACTGGTCAGTGTTCGCTTGAGCAGAATACTTAGGAACTCTGAGCACTTTTAAAATCATAACAGAGCCATTAGGCACCCTCCTGCACATTCTCGAGAAGACAGAGAGCCACCACCTACCACCGCTCTCACATTCAAAAGTATATTTTTTATTCAAATTTGCAGTTTAATATGTGAATTTTTTTCTTATTATTTAAAAGAAAGTTAGGAAGACCTCAAGGATATAAGAGGAAGGAAGAAAGAGCATTGCTCCCGTCTTTACTACAAGAAAAGTCGAACAACATGCAAATTGATGACTCTAATCGAACCCATCAGAGCAAACTAACCCAAAACCTAGACAGAAATAGTTGCCCGCAAGAAGAAACAGCATGCAAAGCAATAATAGGGAATCTGTTTGATGTTTATAGTTCATGCCAAAACTAAAATGTATTAGAACAATGTACAATGGACGGCAGAGAAGAATGAGAAATGAGCACATTTCTTATGCCACACATTAAGAGGTATGATATTATTTGATTATTAACTCAAAATCATTTAAATGCATGTATCATAAAAACTAGGGCAACCATATAAAGTTTTTCAAAGACATGTGAATACTAAGTCAATTAAAATAAAAATAAAATAATAAAAGTGTTGAACTCTGAGAAAATGAAAAAAGGAACAAAAAAGAAAAAACAGGACAAATAGAAAACATTTAGCAAAAAGATAACAGAAAAGGTCAATAAAACCAAAAGTTTATTTTTTCAAAGGATAAAGAAAATTGACATAATTGTAGTTATTCTTTTCATGCGGACAAAAAAAAAAGAAGATACAAATAAAATTAGAAATGGAAGAGGAGATATTATGACTGATACCACAGGAATCATTAGGATCATAAGAGAATACTGTGAAAACTATGCCCACGAATTGAACAACTGAAAAGAAATTGGTCGATTCTTAAAAATATATAATTCACCAAACTGACTCATGAAGAAATAGAAAATCTAAGCAGAGAGATCACTAATAAGGAGATCAGGTCAGTGGTCAGAAGCCTCCCAACAAACAACAGTCCTGGGCCAGAACAGATTCATTTACTGGTGAGTTCCACCAAACATTCAAAGAATTAATACCAATGCTTCTCAAACTCTTCCAGAAAATGAAAGAAGACAAACACTTCCAAATTCATTTCACAAGATCAGCATTACCCCGATACCAAAACTAGGTTAGAATGCAACAAGAGAACAACATAAAGGCCATTATCCCTAATGAATATAAAGGGAAAAATCAACAAAATATTAGCAAATCCAATTCAGTAGCACAGTAAAAGGATTATGCTCCATGATCAAATGGGATATATCCTAGGGAGAATGGTGGTTCCAATCCACAGATCACTTCATGTGATTCCCCACATTCACAAATGAAGGATAGCAGTCATATGATCATTTCAATAGATGCAGAAAATGCATCTAACAAATTCAACATCCACTCACAATAAAGACTCTCAACAAAGTAGAACAGAGGGAACCTGATAAGCCCACAGCTAACATCATACATGATGGTGAAAGCTAACAGATTTTTCTCTAAGATCAGAAACAAGATAAGGAGGCTGTCCATACCCAATGTAGCACTGGAAGCCCTAGCCAGAGCACTTTGGCAAATAAAAGCCTAAAAGGCATCCAAATTGGAAAGGAAGGTGTAAAATTGTCACAATTTGCAGATGACATGATATTATATATAAAAAATTCTACAGGGTGCCTGGGTGGCTCCGTCAGTTAAGCATCTGCCTGTCTGCCTTTAGCTCAGGTTGTGATCCCGGGGTCCTGGGATGCAGCCCCATGTCTGGATCCCTGCTCGGCGGAGGTCCTGCTTCTCCCTCTCCTCTGCACTGTGCTCTCTCTCAATATCTCTGTCTATCAAACAAATAAATAAAATCTTTAAAAAAAATTAAAATCCTAAAATCTGCACTGAAATATTTTTTAGAACTAATGAAAAGATTTCATTGAAATTGCAGGACATAGGGCACCGGATGGCTCAGTTGGTTAAGTGTCTGCTTTCCACTCAGGTCATGATCTTGGTCAGGTCCTGCGTCAGGCTCCTGGCTCCCCAGGGGGTCAGCTTCTCCCTCTTCCTCTGCCCGCCACTTACCAACTCCTGCCACCACTTGTGCTCTCTCTCTCTCTCAAAGAAACATATAAAATCTTTTTTAAAAAATTTAAAAGAGAAATTACAGGATACAGACTCAAAATTCAAAAATTGGTCGCATTTCTATACATCAAATATTAACTCTCAGGAAGAGAAATTAAGAAAAAAATCCTATTTACAACTGCATCAAGAATAACAAAACACCCAAGAATAAATTTAACCAAGAAGGTGAAGACTTATACATTGAAAACTATACATATACATTGAAAAACTATACTTATACATTGAAAACTATAAAACAAATTGAAAAGACACAAATAAATGAAAAGATATTCCATGTGTATGGATGCAAAGAATTAATATTGGTAAAATGTCCATACTCTCTAAAGCAGTCTCCTGATTCAATGCAATCCCAATGCAATGTAATTAATTGGAGTGCTGTTTTTCACAGAAATAGAACACACAATCCTAAAACTTGTATGGAACCACAAAGATCTCAAATAGCCAAAGAAATCTTGAGAAAGGAGAACAAAGCTGAAGGTTTGTGATTCTTGATTTCAAACTATATTACAAAAGTGCAGTAATTGGAATATTATGACATAGGCAGAAATGCAAATACAAAGGTAAAACAGAGGAGAGCCCAAAAATAAGCCCATGCATATGCGGTCACTTTATAACAAAGGATCCAAGAACAGATAGTGGAGAAAAGATGGTCCCCTCAATAAATGGTGTTGGGAGAGAACTTCTACAACTCACTAGGACAAAACAAAAATTCAATAAAAAATTGGCAGTGGATAAGGATAGAAATTTTTCCAAAGAAGGTATACAATGGCCAACAGCTGGACGAGAAGGTGCTTGACAACACTGATCATCAGGGAAATGCAAATCAAGACCATGTGAAATATTACCTCATTCCTGGTAAAATAGCTCTTTTTAAAAAAATATTTTATTTTTATTTGAGCCAGGGATTGATCACAAACCAAGGGAAGGGAAGAGGTAGAGGGAGAAACAATTTCCCCGCTGAGCTGGGAGCCTGACGTGGACCCTGGGATCATGACCTGAGCATGATTGAGCAAAAGCTCCAATCCACTGAGCCACCCAGGTGCCCCTAAATTGGCTCTTAAAAAAAAAAAAAATCAAGCAAACAAAACAACAAGTGTTGGTGAAGATGTGGTATAAAGGGAACCCTTGTGTCCTGTGGGTGGGAATGTAAACTGATGTACCCGCTATTTGAAACAGTACAGAGGTTCCTCAAAAACACTTGGAAGTAAAGCTATCACTCACTTCTGGGTACTTAATTACAGAAAATGAAAACACTAACTCACAAAGATATACCCAGCCCCGTGCTTTTGCATTATTATTGACAATATTCAAGCCATGGGAGAATCTAGGTGGTCACTGATGGATGGGTGGATGAGAATAATCTGGTACACACATGCACACACACACACATGCACACACACACGCATGCACACGCGTGCACATGCGTGCACGCACACTGGGATCTTATTCTGTGGTGAAACGAGGAAGTCCTGCCATTTACAACACTGCGGGTGGACCTGGACGGCCTTACGCTATGTGTAATCGGTCAGAAAGAGAATGACAAATGCCATATGATCTCACTTCCATGTGCAATCTAAAACAGACAGACAGACAACCGAGCTCAAGGACCCAGAGCACAGATGCGTGATTGCCAGAGGCCAAGGCATAGGGGGAGCCTGGGGGAAGCAGGTGAATAGGGTCAGACAGTGTGAGCTTCCAGTATAGAATGAGCACGTCGTGGGCAAGTGACGCACTGTGCAGACGACTACTCACAATACAGCACCACATATTTGAAGGTTATTATGTGAGTGCGTGTTAAAAGCTGTTCCCTTGGGGAAAATTTTTTTTTGTGACTGTGTAGGGTGATGGTTGCTAACTAGACCTTTTGGGCTGATCATTTTGCAATCCAGACAAAAATCATCATATCGTCATGTGGTGCATCTGAAACTATATATTATTAACTGTCAACTATATGATAACTAAACAAAAAAAACATTTGGTAACGTGCTTCTTAAAGTAGCTCTACAAAACAGTTTACTATTGTATTAATCAGATAACTTTGATCCCCAAACAAGGGTATCCATAATACGGAATATATCAGCCTGGTCTGCCAAGGAGGAGAATGTGTTTGATGTCTCCTTTTCTTATGTACCAGTAATGTCAGTCAGACTGTTTGTTATGCAGACACCTAACCAGCATGTTCCGTTCCAAGCAGCTTTAATATTCACTGTAACGCCAAAGTGATGCTGGCATTGTTTACAGATTGTGAGACATAGGTTTGAGCAAACTACTTGCCTATAATGAATTTCCTAATCACAGGAATGTTTACTGTGACATAGACTACTATTCCCAATATTGAGCAAATACGATTAAGTTTTAACTGGAGAAAAAATGAAAAATAAGAAAACATGATCAGTTTAGTAGATGCAGTAAAAGATTTAACAATATTTAATGTCCATTCATGATATACTAAAAAAAGAACCCTCAGCAAGACTAAACTTGTACGGAAATTTGAACCTAATGAAGGGCATTTAGAAAACTTGCAGCCAATAACTTGTCTAGTGGGGAGATATTGAATGTTTTTCCCCAGAAATTAGGAACAAGGAAGGACATTCACTGTCATCATTTGATTTGTGGCCATTGCTATGCCCAGGGCCCAGGCTGCTCCCAGGGCTCCCGCTGGCCCCAGTGCCCACCTGTAATGCACTTGGGGTCAGGACTGGTACTCGGTCTCCGCTTTGATGAGATGCCTGTGAGGGGCTCTGGCCACGTCCTGCATAGCACCATATCACGAGACTTTCCACAGGAAGGCGCTGACTCCATCTCATCCTCTCCCTGGGTCGGGAGAGAGATCTTTAGAGAAGCTTCTCCCGCAGAGGGGAGTGTGACCTCTTGCTCTCTCCAGGGCTGCCTGGGGTCTCGGCTGACAATCTCAGTTCCCGTGGGTATGATGTGACTGTAGGAACTGACAGGGGTCTAACTCGGAAGGGAGGCTTCAGGGTGACTGACAGTTTAAGAAAAGAAGCAATGATGATAGAAGAAACTCTGATAACGGCAGAGAATCACAGTAAGACTACACATTTCCATCAGCGTGTCACCCTTTTCTTCTTGTTAAAGGGAGCATTGGCTTTGTCTTATTGATCTGCTCTGGAATCAGGAGTGATCCAATTAGGACTGAGAGCATAGACAGGCGAGGCCTGACCTCCTGTCAATTAGCAGCTCCGATCCAGTTTGTGGAAAATGTGCCGCCTTGTCTATGAGCACATCTGTACGCAGCGAGTAGGCCACGCTCTCCACAAAGCGTGAGCTATTCTGATCTCCAGGTTCGCAAACAGCCGTATCAGCATGCCATGGCTTTTGTCGGATGCTGGATCCAAAGGTTGTTTCTTTAATGATGTAAATGCTAGAACCTGTATTTTCCCTTCAACAAGAATAACCATTTTTCTTTTTTCATACAAGTAATTAGCCAACTGCAGAATGAGCTCTCCGCAGAGCAGGACAGCACCGTGGACCAGACCTGGGAGGGATGTAGGGATGAAGCCCTGGGATAAGGGGACTGTCAGCAGGGTCCTGGGACGCTCTTCTCAGGCTCTGTGAGGAGGGTCAGGGAGGGGAAGCTAAGACCCTTTACCTCTTCCACCAGATCAACACAGCCTTACCAGCTTTCCTCACTGACACCAGGACAAAGATCTCATTCAAACAGTGTGCCCCGCCAACTAAGACAAGTCACCACACCAGGTATAAGATCTTCTTCAGACTTCATCAACTTCAAAGAGATGAGCACAATTACCTAATAACGGCACCATCGACGCTGGCAAATTAAAACGGGAATGGGGTGATCTTGACGAATGCTCCCAGAGACTCTCAAAAACTTAGAGAAGTTTAGAAGAATTTTCAATTTTTCTTAATTCTCCAAGAACTGTATCTACCTTCTGATGTTCTCTTTCCCCCAGAGAATGTTACTGACAGACTTAAGCTAGAGATGGTGATAGTTCTAAATTCAGAAGGCTTAGGAAGCCAGGAAAGTAGGGTCACCTCCCTGCTGCTGGATGGCTCAGAGACACACTGGACACAAACAGAGCCTATCACCACCCCCATGATTAGAATAAGACCAAACCTCACCAAGAAAACTCTAAAGTGCACTTACTTACTGTCTGATTTGACATTGTTTCTCTCTTAATAATACCCTGAAGTCATTTAAAGTCCCACAGAAGTCTAGTTATGTGTGATAGTATTTATGCAACTTTCCAAACTGATACCGTTTTATGGGACCGCATCTAAACAATTACCAGTCTGGCAAAACTTTTATACTTTATGTGGCCAGAAAGTTGCAGTGGTTGTTCAGCAGTGCGGTCAAGGATCTGGGAACACAGAGACAACCAGGCCACGCTAAGGGACCCAACCCCTAGCTGTTGCAATTCTACTGAAGATGAAAGAAAAAGTCAAAATTATTCACGTCTTTCTAATACTTAGAAACTGGTTCAACGTTTCCAGAACTGGTTCAGATTGTCGTGGTGTGTGAAGTGTACCTTTCCCGGCTGAATGGGCAGTAGTTTATTCCGCATGGAGTAGCACTGGGGAAAATTCGAAGAGCCTACAGAAGTTAGACATGCAGGGGTTCCTCCCAGCCCCTATCTAACCAGCTCTCCTCTTGCACATCTGCCTCACAGCTAACACTCTTTGGGGCACAACCAAGATGCGAGTCCCGGGCAAGGTTTATGAAAGTTATGTGAGTCCAGAGAAGACATACCCCTCCAGCCGGAATGGAACCGAGGGATTACTGCCAAAGAGAGGACAGAGGTCTCCTCAAGGGTCAGACATTTATAAAGTCCCTGTATCCAAAGTTCTGGAATCATTTCTGGGTATTGCTTCATCTCCCAACATCCTTGTGACATGGGAGGACTCATTATTGGCCATCGTTAGATCTGTAAAGCAGAGCGGCAAGCTGTCGACACCAAGGACGACTCCCTGTCATGTAACCCGAGAATGCTGTGGAGAAGTTCTGTGACCCCTTTTGCAGTCTGCTCAGTTTTGCGTCCTGCAACAACACCACTTACTCTGTTAACTTCAGCTCAACGACTCGGCTGCAAAGTTGTCATGGCTCTGGCTTTTGTAGTAAGGGGGCATAGACATGACTGGTTTGCATTTAAAGCCGAAGGTAACAGAGGATTTGTTCTCAGGAAGGAAAAAAGAATAAGAGATGTGGATCCCACCGTTTTTTCAAAGCAAGTACGCATTGGCTACCTGCAAACGCAGAGCAAAATGTCAAATAATTCGTTGCTGAATTTGAGCAATGGGGGTGGCCCAACCCAGCAGAGGGACAGGAGCCAGAACCATCTCCAGGGCACCCCACCCTCCAAGGCCAGGCTATGGCCTGGCACCCACAGGTCACGATGGCATAAGCAGCTCCGTTCATCTCCTCAGGCCAGTTTGACCTTGAGGGACAAGTTCCTGTCTTCCTTCCTCTGCCTGAGAAACATTTTCATGGGTTTCTATCATTTTGGAGTAACTGGAGTTTTCAGCTGAAGGGAACTGTCTCTTCTCGATACCAGCATGCTCCGTGAATCATGCATTTTAATAATTTAATCTTCTTAACAAAAACGACTTTAGAAAATTTTTTAAAATTCAGGCATCTGCAAATACTGAGAACTGTTGGGAAATATTTACCAGAGAGTCTGACTTAGTTTTGAATCATTTTAGTTTTAGTTGAGACACATGAGGTCGATGGGAAGGGGGATCCCCCTTGCTAGCAAATGGAGTTGAACATCTTCCCCAAGCACAGGAGGGTTGGGGTTTCTGCGTTTTTCCATGAAAGATGCTTTGAAGGTGCCGTAGGTGTTTTAGCCTCCCTCCTGCCCACCAGATAAAACGCTGTGTAGAGGGCAGTTAAGTTCGCTTTGTGTGACTGCAGTGAGGTGTTTCAGGAAGGAGGAGGGTGGAGATGAAATTTCTTGGGAACCCGAGTTATTTCCAGGGATGCAGGCAGACGTGTGCTTGCCCCAAGCTTTGGCAAGTCTGGGTGATACCAGCTGTTATCACCCAGCGGACAGAGCTGAGAGAGTGCAAGCAGAAACCTGGTCTCTGTTGGCGGCCAGGCAGGAGGGGCAGCCCGTAATCCCAGAGGCAGCGGTACCAGGGGAGGGAGGTTGAAAAAACCTCTGCAGTAAGAACCCCAGACCTTCCAGGGCGGGCAGGGCAGGCAGGAAATCTGAAGCTGGCACACGTGTGCAGGGGTGGTAGTGGAGGGGCTCGCCAGGGCAAATCAGGAAGCAGAGAGACGCTGGTACGTGGGAGGCCAGTGCTGGGATGTCGAGCCTGCTGTGGCTGAAAGTGCTTCAGGCCTCGGCCTGCGGAGACTCAGCAGCCCCCTTGTTTGTGCAGCTCTCCGGGCTACACGCCACGGGCTCAGAGTAACTGGGTGGCATGAACAAGCCACAGACCATTTCTAAGGGAGTTCAGCCTTATTACGTGTGAGAAAATGCAGTAATGAAGGAGCAGGTGACCAATTACTGGAGGAAAAGGTCCTCAGGAGACCGGCCTTCATCACCGGATAGGAAAGATTTTTCTTAGCCCCATCAGCTGCTTGTGTACAAATGCAGGATTTTTAGGAATTTAAGCATCCTGCACAATTATGTGTTCTTCTCTCATTTCAACACTCTGCCTCACCGCCTGTCTTTTATCAAGGTTATATTCTTAACGCTTGACGTCATACCCCCAAGTTCCCCCATCTTTTTCTTTTTTTTTTTTTTTTTAAATCAGTTGGAAGGTGGACTTTAGCCAGAACATCTCTCCTGCCAGGACTTAGAGGGTAATTTCTGAAGCCGGTGTTCATTTTCTTGCAGGTCCGGAGGGAACATTACCAGGAGAGGGAAACAGGGCCCTGCTGGGAGACCCTCAAAGCCCGCAAAGCGATGGGCGTCTCAGTCCTAATGAAACCTGATGGTTGCGTGTCTTTTGAAAGTGGATTCTCCAGTCATAGGCGTGCAAAGCCGCAGATGGGTTTATATTGAATTTGCTGAGGAAGAGCCATCTTTCTTCAGTGACATCCCATTTCCAGTGTCTCCGCCTATCATCAGTTTTCCTCGGGAGTCTGACACAAGTTATGATGTCTGGGCAGGAATCAGGAATCGAGCCTCCCTTCTCACGGGCTGTGTTTCCAACAGTCCCAGGGCAGCTTCCACAGAAGGAAACTTCTGGGATCATGACACGGAAAGAGGACAAGAAGTTTGTCCATGGTAACAGAAACGCTGCAGGGACTGGGGTGGTGACAAGCCACCTTCCTACCTAACCCAGGGCCACAAGACGTGTCCCGGATGTTCCCCGAAGGACTCCTGATGCCATGCTAAAGTACCACGGCCACCTGCACTGCAGAGCTCAGGCACAGAGGAACGTCCGCACCCTAGAATCTCTTCAGCCTTGGTCAACAGTGAAATCCTCTACCACCCCTCCTGCTGCGGAACCTGCAAAAGGACAAGTGGGTAGAAGATCGGCAGAGCAAAGGCTGGGGGACTGGGAGCTGGCAAGTGTGGACCGCCACAGGGCATCTGGTCCCTGATACCTACTGAAAGAAACACCAGGCCTCCCAAGCAGCGGAAACAAAGCCAAACTTGGTGATGCCAACTGGACTGGAAGAAGTTCTGGGGTTCGGAGGACTCCTGCATACTGCACGGGGCTGTGAGAAGGTGTGGAGGGGCAGGCGCACAATTGTCTCCAGAAGGAAAGAGTCAACCTTCAGAGGTAATTCTCTCCTTCCTGGCCCTAAATAAAACAGGAACCACAAATGCAGATCTATCCCGGAAAGA
Source organism: Mustela nigripes (assembly GCF_022355385.1). Lineage (NCBI taxonomy): Eukaryota > Metazoa > Chordata > Mammalia > Carnivora > Mustelidae > Mustela > Mustela nigripes. The sequence continues at coordinate 91,894,914 of NC_081560.1, read as the reverse complement.
GCTGTAATGGGCCCCAGGGAGTTCTTGTCCTAGGAGGCTTCACATGACCTCTTCCCCGGGGCAGGGAGATGGTGCTCAAGGGGTCCTTGGTTTGCTGTCCAAGGTGCTCAGGTCAGGATCCTCAGGGCCTTGTTTCCTGCCCGGCCTGGACCGCCCCTCTGTGTGAATCGGCCGGCAGCTCGGGCCCCCACATCGGCATCTTCTAGCCCCCTCTTCCCAGATGTCCTCCAGGAAAGCTCACCAGAGAATCCCCATCAGTTGCAAGGTTGGTCCCAAACAAGAGGCTGTTTCCCCAAAAGCTGGATCCCGCACGGTGTTTGTTCTGAGGAGCTTTCTTGTGTTTCGATAGTTAATTCGGCCTCATCTAATTTGGGTGAAACAGTGGCCAGTACGGTGGGGCTGGTGGTGGGCTTCCTCCGCGCACCTTCCTCAGAAGGACCCCGTCCGCGCTCCCCCTCCCAGCTGCCGTTGCTAAAACCGGCCCCAGGAATCAGACCAGCTGGAGCCGCGCTGGAGCTGGCTTCGTCTGTCTGGCTTCGTCCGTCTGGCTTCCTCCGTCTTGCGGCAAACACGGGCGCCGCGGGTCTTGGCCATGGCTCCTGTTCCACTCACTCTGTGCACCCTGCTTCGCAGAGCCACGCAGCCAGCGCTCTCCCCTGTGTCCCGGCTTCTAGGTTGAGTCCCAGGGACACAAAACGCAGGATGCACTGATGCGTTTAGCCAGAAAGTGTTCTGAACCTGGCAGTCCTGTCTGCGGGGCCACCTCTCCGTCCCACCTCCCCCTCCTTCCAGGCCCACGGGGTGCTGCCCACTCCCAGTCCCCAGCACCCAGTGCGGTAGGTGGGACCCTGCGTCCCTCTGCCTTCCCTGGGTGCTGCCCCTGCTGGGGTCTGCTGGCCCCCCATCGCGGGCGGAGGCTCAGCTGCTGCGTTTGGGGGGCTCCTACCTAGCAAAGGACAGGGGTTCATAAGCAGATCAATTGCAGATTGCACACACAGGAAGAAAGAAGGAGGAAGGATACACATATCTTCCATATCACTAAAGTGTAGATTTAAGAAATACTAAGTACGAAATTTGGTAAATCACGTTTTATGGCTTAAGAGACATTTACGTTTTCAGGAAAGAGAAATCTTTAGAGCTTTTATCATTCCCAAATTGCCCCTGGGTCCAGCAGTCTTGAAATAGGGGGTAATAGATGCACTAAATCCTAGGGAGTGAATGGCTGTGCCATGCCGCATCTCTCATCACAAAGCAAGACTTAGGAATCAGATGAGTCCCACTGTGGAAGGATGGAAGGCACTTCTGCAGTAGCCATCTCTGACTCTACAGCAGGAACTTTACACACAGGCAGCCCTAAGTCAAAGGGAAGTTTAGGTGGGTGCATACAAATTTGGACATGACCTCCTATGAGGACAAACTAAGCTGAAAGCAGGTGCCAGCATGCCATTTGGAGAAAATACCATGTTTGAAACTGTCAACCCCTAAGAAGATATAATTGAAAGATAACGACTAACAGGTGTATTTATGAAATAAACCAAAACGGAAAGTAGAAAGTGTTTTGAATCAAAATGAAATGTGTGACATAAAATGCAACTTCGAAATTTGTAGGATGTTGCTAAAGTTGTATTTAAAGGAGAACTGATAACATTAATTACTTATTTTAAAAGAGAAGAAAGGTCTCAATGACCTCAGATTCTACCTTAAAAACTAAGAATAAAAAAAGCAAATTAAACCCATGGTAAATTAAAAAAAAAAAGAAAATAATAAAGATCAGAGCAGAAACCAATAAAATAAATACCATGCAGAAAATCAATGAAACAGAAAGTTGGTTTGTTGGAAAGATCAACCATATTGATAAACCTATGGAAAGAAAAGGGAAACTGAAAGTTAATATTGTGAATGAGAGAGGTGACATCACCACAGATGCTATAAATATGAGAAAGATAAAAATGATCATATGAACAATTCTATATTAATAAATTTGATAACATGAATGAAGTGGACACATTCCTTAAAAGACACCAACAACCAAAGCTCACTGAAGAAGACAGAAAACCTGGGTAGCTCTAAATTTGTAGAAGAAGTTGCTTCTTCTTCCCAGACAGAAAACTCCAGGCTCTGATGACGTTGCTGGTTCACTGGACCAAAAAGTTGAGAAAAAAGTGATACTAATGTACACAAACCTGGAATACTGCAGAGGAAGAAATGTTTGCCATATCCTTCTATAAAGCCAGTATGACACTGATGCCAAACATAAGAACGTTATGAGAACATGTGGTCCATATACACAATGGAATATTACACAGCCATCAGAAAGGATGAACACCCAACTTTTGTACCAACATGGACCGGACTGGAAGAGAGTGAAGTAAGTCAAGCAGAGAGAGTCAATTATCATATGGTTTCACTTACTTGTGGAGCATAAGGAATAACATGGAGGACATGGGGAGATGGAGAGGAGAAGGGAGTTGGAGCAAATCAGAGGGGGAGATGAACCAGAGAGACTGTGGACTCTGCGAAACAAACTGAGGGTTTTGGAGGGGTGGGGGTGGGGCATTGGATGAGCCTGGTGGTGGGTATTAAGGAGGGTACGTATTGCATGGAGCACTGGATATGGTGCATAAACGATCTCGGAACACTGAAAAAATAAAATTAAATTTAAAAAAAATTATAAGAAAAGAAGCAAAATAAAACTATATTTATATCCCCAATGAACATATATTTGAAGATTATGAACAAAATTTTGGGATATCAAATGTGACAATATATGAAAATTACAATACCTTGCAACCAAATGGAGTTTATACCAGGAGTTTAAACAGACTTAGAAATCAGTGTAATTCACCGACATTAACATACTAGAAAGAAACAGGAGAAAAAAAAAAAAACTTGAAAAAAAAATCCAACATTCATTCCTGATAAAAATTCTTAATAAACTTGGAATAGAAGGGAACTTTCTCAACCAGAATAAGAACACGTGTGAAAAACCTACAATCAGTGTAATACTAAGTGGAAAAAGGATAATTGTGTTTCTTCCAAGATTCAAGATCATGAACAGGGTGTGTTCATGTTCACTTTCCTCACTTCCATTCAAAATTGCATGTTGCAATCAGGCCAGAAAAAGAAGCAAAGGGCACCCAGGTTGGAAATAAAAAATAAAACTTTCTTTGTTTACGGGCAGCACAGTTTTGCTTCTAGGAAATTAATGCTATTGTTAGCACTGTTTCTGGGCAGAAGCTAAGGCAATGAGGGCAGAGTTTATTCAGGAGCTCTTGCAATGGGGAAAGAGACCTTGGTATTGAACTGGGCTTACTTCTGAATATGGCGTGGGTGGTGAGGTTGTACAGCCACTGAGCAGGGTGGAAATCCAATAAGAGGAGACAACGGGGGTGAGGGGGGAGTGGGACTAAACTGTTGGGACAGGATTCTGGCTGAGGGCAGGCCAGGCTGATCAGACATCACCCGGGGCAGGAGCAGTCTGATCATATATCCAGGGTGAGGGCTTCTTTCTAAAGCCGAGTAGCAAGATTCTTGCTACATGGGGCCATGCAGGCCTGACTAGGACAGATGCCAACGCCGAGATCCAGAGGGACCTCCTGGGAGCCTGATTAGAGTTTAGTCAAGAACACAGTCATGTCCATATCCACATACACACGCACTCACACACATATGTGCATACACACACACACACAACAGATATATATCATGCACACACAACACACATACATACACAAGCAAACCACACAGACACATACACACACAACACATCACACATGTACACATGCCACACACACCACATACACCACACACACATGCAAAGCTACAACAACTCGTAAAGGAGCTGAGAAGATTTTCAGGATATAGGATTTATGTACAAAAATCAGTTACACTCCAAGAGTCAGCAAACCATAGTGCAAATGACAAAACTGGCCCATAGTCTTCTTTGTATAGCATGTGAGCTGGGAGTAGTTTTCACATTTTTTGTGTCAGTGATGAAACTATCATATTGGCCAATTTGAAGGCCTTTTTTCAGGAAGGTGGGCCATACTATTTTTTGCTTCTACATTTTAAAAGTTCTAAAGAAGAATATGGAACAATTATAATATGTGGCTCATAAAACCTAGAGTATTTACTGCTAACCTCTGTCCCCCCTCCAAAATAAATAAAGAAAGAACCCACCATCCACTTTCTATATAGGTGAAACTAGCATTCAGAAATTCAAATAAAAAATCATTTCCTAATATCAAAAAATATGAAATATTTAGTGATAAATCCAACACAAGATGTGGATCTCTTGTACATGAAAGGCTAAGAAAAGCACAGCTGTGAGAAATTAAGGATGACCTAAGTAAAAGGAAATAGCTTATTTGGGAGCCAAAAGATTCGGTATTAAGAAGTTTTTGATTATTCTCAAACTTACATACAAATTCAACAGAATCTCAATTAAAACTCCAGTAGATTTTGTTTTGTTTTGTTTTTTGTAGAAGTTGAAAAACAAATTCTAAAATTCACGTAAAAATGAGCAGGAATTGACACAATAGAAACAATTTAAAAAAATAAACAAACAGGTGGGGTTATGGACATTGGGGAGGGTGTGTGATATGGTGAGTGCTGTGAAGTGTGTAAACCTGGCGATTCACAGACCTGTACCCCTGGGGCTAATAATACATTATATGTTTATAAAAAAATTAAAAAATTAAAAAAATAAACAAAAACCAAAATCAAAGGGTTAATGTGTCCTGATTTCAATGCTTACTACAAAACTATAGTAAATAAGAGAATGTGGTACTGGCATCAAGTCAGACAAACAGACCAGTGTAACTGGGTAGTCCAGTAAGAGACCCACACATATATGGAAATTGGTTTTTGACAAAAATGCAAAGATAATCCAGCAGAGGAAAAAAAAACCCGTCTTTTAACAAATTGTGTAAGGATGCTTAGTTATCCACATACAAAAAGTAAACTCAGATCTATCCTTTGAGTCAAACACAATAACTAATTCAAAATGATCATAGGTCTAAATGAAAAACTTGAAACCACCAATCTTCTAGAAGTGAAATCAGTGTGGTTCGGAGGTAGGTAGAGATTTCTTAGCTATGAATCAAAATGTGTGAACTATGTAAAAGATTCCAAAGTTGGACCTCATCAAAAGTAAATACGTCTGTTCTTCAAGACTGTTAGGAGTAATAATGAGAAGACACAGACTGAGAGAAATATTTGCAAATGTGAAAAACATCACATATCCTGAATATACAAAGAATTCTCAAAACTAAAAAAAAAAAAAAAAAACAAAATGAAACAAAAAAAATACCTCGATTAAAAAGAAGCAAACATTTAAGCAGACATTTCACTAAAGAAGATATGTAAGTGACAAACATATTGAGAAAAATCTTTGGACACTATCAGTGATTAGGTAAATTGTGAATGAAATTGTAAATCATAAAATGTAAATGAAAACCACAGGGATGTGTCAGTATATCTACAAGAATGCCTCAGATCAAAAAGACTGAGCGAGTTTTGGTGCAGATGTGGAGGAACTCTCATGGGCTGCAGGTGGTAACATGAAATGGTAAATCACTTTAAGAAACAGTCTCTAGTTTCTTAAGTATCCTTTTCCTTACTGTATAATGGAGCCTTTCTTCTCTCAAAGAGAAAAGAGAACTTAAGTTCATACCAAGATTTATACATAAATGTTCATAAGAGCTTTGCATGTAAGAGTTCAAAACTGGAAACAACCAAAGGCGCATCAACACATGAATGGATAGACAAGTGGTGGTATGGCCACACCATGGAACACCGTGCAGCAATGAAAATGAACAACAAGGACACAAATAACATGTATGAGCCTCAGGGTACTAATGTTAGGTGACAGGACTAAAACAACGGTGAGTGTGTTCACTTTGTATGCTTTTGTTTGGTAAAAACATTCAAACACAAATTGCAGTGGTCTTCAATGAAAGGGAGACAAGGATACCACTGACTAAGACTAAGGCTCTTATGGCTCCTTAATTTGTATTCTCCCTCCCTCCCTTAGTTCCTCCCTCCCTTAGTTCCTCCCATTCTCCCTCCCTTCCTCCCCTCTTCCCTCTTTCTTTCTCTTGCTTTTTCTCTCTCTCTCTTTGTTTCCTGTTTCTGAGAGCAGTGCCAGGAAATCCTTTTGTGTTTCTGACAGCAGTGCCAGGAAATCCTTCTGGAGAAGATACTGCTCTCCATGGTGCTGATTGCAAAGATTAAGTTCTCTTTCTTCATTCCTAACAAGTGGCTTAATATCACAGTTTAGAAGTAAATGTTCTTCCCTGCTTCTAGGCCCCTCCCAAAGCTCACAGGACCTGTGCTGGGAAGGGCAAAGCAGTCTGGAGAGGAGGGAGGGTGGAGGTGTGCAGCGGACCTGCATCCATGATGGCCTGGGACCATTGCACAGTGAGCTTGAAGATCCAGGATGGTGTGTCAGAATTAAAACCTTTACCCACTACATATATATATTTCTAAGAAGAGCCATTGGTCTGGCAGCAGCTAGATGGATATCTGGTTTTTGTCAGTTTCTTACTAACTGAGCAGAATTCCTCTCCAGATCTCTACTAACCATAATTTGAGGCCACTTCACTTGGTACATGTCACCAGTTTGCTAGGAAAATAAAAATGGCTGTATAAAAAAAAAAGAACACACTTTAACAAAAATCTTTTCACTAGTGTTAGGCTGCTGAGATCTACTGAATTTCAGATGCAAACCTTCCAGGAGTATGATTCTTCAGCAAAGAATGGAAGACTCAAATCAGGACAGTCACAAGCACCTTCCACTAATGTAATACTCAAAAGAGTTCCTTGTGTGGATGGAGAGATATGAGCCTATTCTTTGAATCTATGTATTATATTCTTTGAAGCAGAACAGTAACAGTGACACTACAAATTAGATGCCTGTTAGATATGATAAGTTAAGGAATAAAGTATAGTTAAACAACAACAACAACAACAAAACAACTCAGGGAGGATTTCTGAAAAAATTAGATTGTTTTATAATCCATTTTATAGGGCTACAGAGATGTACTGTCAGATATCATCTGGAATATATATTCATGAAAAGAATATTTACTTTGTAGATTCATCTTAGCCATGTTCAAATATTAATACCAGGAGGATCAATGTAGAGAAATAAAAAGATAGTAAGTATGCAGTTTTTCCTCAATATGCTGACATCCTCTGTATTTGAAAAAGATGTTCCTTAGAGCACTCATTTTCTAACTCTACCAGGGGTCAACACAATTTGTGTGTGAAGAGTCAAATTATAAACATTTAAAGCTTTATGGGCCATACCTTCCCTGTCAGAACAATGCCACTCTGTCCTGGTAGTATAAAAGCAGACACAAACAATGCATAAATAAATGAGCATGGCTGTGTTCTAACATCACTTTCTTTGTAAAACAGGCTGTAGGCCACATTGGGCCCATGAACTATAGTTTGTTGATTCCTGCTATAAACCTGTGTCCCTGTGTCCCTGTCTTGATTCTTCCCACTGTCTCATCTGGAGCAAGATGCTGGCCTGGTCACTAAGGACAGGAGCACAAAGCACCTGTTTGGGGGTTATACCATTGGGTAGGGATGGGGCTGCAGCTGTTCTGAGTGGGTCTGCCGGGAGCTTTCCAGCTCTGTCAGAAGCACAATTGCTATTATCTAGATGAACTGTAATGTAGCAACAACTGGCACCTGGTTAAAAATCATTTGATCTTGTAGGTGAGGGTTTACTTCTGGGCTCCCTATTCTATACTTATGACCCACATGCCTTTGTTCTTTCTTTTCAAGATGCTTTTGGCTATTTGGGGTTCCCTGGGATTCCATATGAACCCAATATGTCTTTTCCACAAATGATAGTATGAAAACTGGATATCCACATGCAAAATAATTAAGTTGAAGCCTATCTAACATCATATATAATAAGTATATTGGAGCAAAATGGATCGAAGACCAAAATGTAAGAGTTGAAATCAGTTTTTTAGTAGGAAACATAGGAGAAATCTCCATGGTATTGAATCTGACATGACCTCTTGCATATGACATAAAAAGCTCAGATGATGAAGAAAAAATATATACATTGGATTGCATAAAAATAAAAAAAAAATTTGTACATCTAAGAATGCTATCAAAAGAGTGCAAATGTAGGGTCACCTGGGTGGACAGTTGGCTAAGCTTATGACTCTTGGTTTCAGCTCAGGTCTGATTTCAAGGTCAGGAGATTGAACCCCGCCTCGAGCTCCACATCAGGCTTTACGCTGAGCACAGAATTTGCTTGAGTTTCTCTCTCCTTCTTCCTCTGCCCCTTCCCCCTGTGCTCTCTCCTCTCTAAAATAAATAAATAAATACTTTTTTTAAATGTAAAAAGACAACCCACAGAAAAGAAGAAAATGCTTGCAAATCATATATTTAATAAAGAGCTAATATCCTTGATATACCAAAAAGACCCCTTCTATATCTCAATTTCAAGAAATCAAGCAACCCAACAGAAAAATGGACAAAGTACTTAAACATGTTATTTTTTCAAAGAAGATAAATAAATGGCCAATAAGTACATGAAAAGATGTTCAAAATTAGTGGTCATCAGGAAAATGCAAATCAAAAACACAATGAAGGGGGCGCCTGGGTGGCTCAGTGGGTTAAAGCCTCTGCCTTCAGCTCAGGTCATGATCCCAGGGTCCTGGGATCGAGCCCCACATCAGGCTCTCTGCTCAGCACAGAGCCTGCTTCCCCCTCTCTCTCTCTGCCTGCCTCTCTGCCTACTTGTGATTTGTCTCTCTGTCAAAAAAATAAATAAAATCTTTAAAAAAAAACACAATGAAGTATCACTTCACATTCACTAGGATGGCGATTATCCAAAACAAACAAACAAACAAACAAACAAACAAAAAACCAATACCCATTAAAACCCATAGGCATTGTTGGTAGTACTGTAAAATAGTGCAGCCACTGTGGAAAATCGTTCGGTGATTCTTCAAAAAGTAAGCATAGAATTCCTTATGACCCAACAATTTCACTTCTGGGTATATATTCAAAAGAACCGAAAGGAGAAACTCAAACAGATACTCGTACCAATGTTCATAGCAGCATTATTCACAATAGTTGTAGGGTGTAAACAAGCTAAGTGTTCATCAACGATGAATGGGTCAGCTGGATAATTAGATGTCATGTATCCATACCATGCAATATTATCCATTCTTACAAATACATTCTGATACATGCTACAACATGGATGGACCTTGAAAAGAGTATGCTATGTGGAATAAGCCAAATGCAAAAGAAAAAAAAAAGTGTGATTCCATTTATATGAATTACCTAGAATAGGCAAATTCAGAGAGACAGAACATAGACTGGAGGTTATCAGAGGCAAGGGGAGAGGCAGATGGAAAGCTGTTTAGTGGGTACAGTGAGATGATGGAAAATGTCTGGTAATGAATAGTGATGGGTATAAAACACTGTGAATGCACTTAATTCCATTGAATTGTGCACTCAAAAATGGGTAAAATGTTGAATTTTAACATTGTATTGTATGTATACTTTATTGCAATAAAAGAAATGGCAAAGAAGCAAGTTTACACACCCATGCTTCAAATGCTACAGTTATTATTTCCTAGTATGAAATAAATATAATCGTAAACATTTTGAGCTGAAAGGCATAGGTTATCTGTGTCAGCTATCATACCTTGAAGTATAATATTATTTCAATAAAACAAAGAGAACTCATGTATCCTCTAAGTTCAATGGCCATCAGGAATTGCTACGTGGAGAGCCTGTGGGGTAGCACCCTGGTTGGGAAAGATATATGGTGTTCCTTCAAACTGTCTGTGCCTAGAAAAACACAGTTTTCATTTAGAATGCCTGTGGAACATCAGTAGGAAGCAAAGTTTTCTTTAATTTAATTTAATGCTTTAATTATAATTTCAGATAAGAATCTGAAAACATGAATACATCAATCAACTGCCCAATAATGCTATTATTGTTGTAGTCCTTGTTTCTAAGGGCTATAGAACTGGCAGAAACTATTAGCAAATGGTCTTATCCCAAGTAATAGGCATGTCCATTGGGACCCTTTAGATCACTTGTCATCAGCCTTTGGAATGTTAAAGACTTGTTGAGATCCCCCATTTGGCCTGCATCTTTTCCACACTGAGAATTTCTTTCTTGCAAAAACTGAAGTCAGAATAAAGTTCTGCCACATTATTTTCCCTCTTTCAAGCCAGTTCCCTCAAAAAGCCAACCAGAGTTTTTCATCTTAGGGGTTCAACCACTAGTCACCACAGAAGAATGAATAGGGTATAACAAAACTACACCCTGGAGGGAAATATCAAGACATGCCAAACAATGTGACTTTGTTCTTTATTAAAATGTAAATGGAGAGCAGTCTGTATAATAAAATTTATTACTCTATCTCTGATGACCTCTTAATACTTCCATGGAAACTAGGTACCTAACTTCTTCCATTTTCCCTTAATCCCCACAGTTGGAATCGAATCCTTTTAGTTCTTTGTGTCAAAGCCCCTTTCCCTTGGTCTTAGTGTTCTTTATGCTCTGCAAATAAACTCTGACAGGTGTTTTTAAGAGAAGGTGGTATTTGCATAAACCTTCCAGGAGGACACAGAATCTAAAGGAAGGTGGGAGAGTCTTCCTAGCAGTGATAATGGGTGATTTTAGTCCAGATAATGAGCGGCCTCTCCTGATTCTTGGGGCTATGAGACCCAGATATTCTTTTAGGAGAAATGCCTCTCCCCAACTCTGGACACACTTCATGATGTGTGCATGACTGACACATCAGTACTTTTCATCCTTTGGTGTTGGTGATTGGGTAATGACCATCCTCACTGATAGAGAATCCCTAACATTCTCAGGAAGGAAGGAAGGGGTCATCCACAATTCCCTATTAGATTCTCTGGGACAGATAAAATGTCAAGAAAAAGTCCCCATATCCTTCATTAGTGGCCAATTGAATGATTATTTCTGGAGAACTACTTTATACTTGTTCCAAAATTTCATGGGAAGTTTATTCTCTATCCTGGTTATAGGATGAATGCCAGGGGAGCTTAGAAAATTTTGTTTTTTTTCTTTCTGTTTTAAGAATTCATACTAAAATTTTATTTTTAAGTTCAGTTTAGTTTTATTTACTTACTTTAGTAATCTCGATACCCAATGTGGGGTTTGAACGCATGACCTCAAGATCAAGATTCACACACTCTTCTGGCTGAGCTGGCTAGGTGCCCCTCTGGGTACTATCTTTGCACATTTTCATGCTCCCAGAAGTTCATCAGCATCTAATGTCCCTTCCCTACAAAAAGGGGTTGATGATAAAGGTCTGTTCTCTTTCATGAAAAGAAAGAAACAAGGTTACCTCAGTAGGGCCCATTCAATGGAGTCCTTTTGTGGACTTATAAACATAAGCAACCACCAGTCAGCTTCAGGTGTCTGAACAGCTTCTGTGTGCTTATCCCCATGCCTGGCTCAAAACCAGCTCTCAGAGGGCTTACTTAACTGAGAAATTAAATCAGTCATACTGGACCAAATTGAAGCCAATTCATTCTTAAAGTCCACAGCCTTGAATGTCAGTAAAGACAGCAAGGACAGGCTTCTTGGTCATGTAAATGTCATCCTAGTCACATAGGCTTGGCCAGGACGGCTGATGGGGATACCAGGATCTGTACAAAGTGCCAGTGTTATGAACTTTGAGTAACTCCTTTCTTTTTGTTAATTATTGAAGAATAATTGACATACATTATTTTGTTAGTTTCAGGTGTACAACATAGTGGTTCCGTATTTTTATATACATTTCAAATGGGTAATTCTGTTCTACAGACAGAGGCGAGTTCTTCTTGCACAATGGATTATTATATACCTCAGCTTCTATAAATCTCCTCCTCCTCTTTCTTCTTCTCATTTAATCTTCTCAACAACCTCATGGAGTCTGTTTTATTGTCTCATTCTCAGATGGAAATATGAGTCAAAGACAGATAAGCTACTCTCCCAAGTTCACTCTGCTGACTGGTGATCAAGTCTGAATAAGAATTCCCATCTTCACTCCAATGTCTGAGCACTTGGGAGACCACACCACACCCCGGGCATACGCAGCCCATTGGACAACGAAATTCTTCTTCTTTGATTATTCTACACCAAATTCCTTTCTAGTAATTAAGAACTTAAAGGAAGGACCAAAAATCTAAACTTGACTAAAATGCAGTCTTTTTTGATAAGCCCAAGGATTTGGAATTCAGAATGAAGAACAAAGAAAAGATGTTGCTCTAAAGATGTCTATCTATAGTGCTCTGTAGATGAAAAGAGAATTAATTATAATGGTATGTTTTAGTCAATTATTTTTAAGGCTTCCTCTCCCATTTAAAAAAAATCCAGCAAATTATTTTTTGAAAGGTTATTATGTATTCTAAACTTGTTCTTCTATACCAATCACTAACTGAAGAACAAAATTAGCTCACCACATTCTTCATTAATGGCCAATTTAGTGATTAATTCTGGAAAACTACTTTATACTTGTTTCAAACTTTCTTGGGATATTTATTCTTTTATCCTTGTTATCACATGACTGCCAAGGGATTACAGAGAAAATTCTGTTCTGTTTCTTTTTAAGAATTCATGTTAACACAAGCCCTCGGTCAAACAGATGTGGAAGAGAGCTGGAAGGAAAACCAACATCTCAGAATTGGTGACAGCATATTCTACCTGCCAGAGTGCTCTGGAATTTAAATCTAGGATCGCAGTGCTCTCCTCTCTGCCATTCTTGTCTTTTGAGACATTAGTACTGAGAAATACTTCCCTTGTGAAGAATGCAAGGCTGACTGACCATCCACAGTGACAGGCACTAAGGGGAAGAGGGACCACAAGGCTCTACAAACCAACATGTGTGTACCCATCACATGACTCTCCTGCTCTCGGCCTGGTGTCTCCCAGATCAGCCTTCCTTTTTAAGAGAAATTGCACATCTTGACCTTTCTGCAAAATCACCTTATATCTAATGCTGGCTCAGTAAACGTAACAGCACATAGTTGTAGGACACAAAGTCTCTTTGCCCGCTATGACATCTCTCATCATTGAATCATCATTTTTCCTCCTGCTGCCACCGGGACATGTCTTCACCACAACATTAGTTCTGACCCCACTACCACCACTGTCCAAGGCAGGGCTTTTCCCGCTGCTGAGGAAGGCCAGCTATGACACCAGAGAGGGCCTCCCTCCCTCCATTGATGGTAACCTCCACCCACCTGGGCAGACCACATGGCCCAGGATGAACCCCGAGGACTGCAGGCGATATATAGAAATATATTCACCAAAGAAATATACTCGTAGAGTCATTTTGATGGCAAAACTCCTTAACATTTCTGGGCTATGAATAAGCACAAGGAGGGCCTCAAAATGAACCTGGAAACCTCATTGTGAATTATCACTACTTAAACAAGAGAGAAAACAAGATTTCAAGTAAGTGGTGATAGGAAAAAACTAGTTCACTGAGTAATGGACCTTATTATTTTTCAATTTCCATATTCCTTTAATTCTTCTCAATATACATCTAGTGAAGTAAGAACCAGTGGGTATTTATGCTTATGTTTCTGTTGAGAGGATGGATATTCTAAAATCTCTAAGTGAGTATTTCACTCTCCTTAAAGCACTTTGAGAGTCCCTTTTGCCTCTGGGTCTAGAGAGGGTGAACATTACTAATGTGTTCTATTAATATATCATTTGTGAAGACCAATGACAGACTGGGAACTGGCGAGTCATTGATAATGCAGGACCACTAATAAACATGCGTCTGTCTGGACATGGAAAAAGGTTTCATGCATGATGGAGGGAGCACGATGATGTAACTGGACCAAATGAGAATTCACCCACATGACACATAGCAAGCCCATAGAACCTGCCACCAAACTTTCACAGGGAGGGAAAAACTCTCTATGGCTTATAAGTGAGGGTTTTAAGAGAAAAATTCAGGGTAGGGGGCTCCCCCATCCCCAAAAGAGCCTGAAGTTTGTTCCAGGACCCTTTGTGAACCACTAAAGCAGGCATCTGTCTTACTCATGAGGCATGGCTGGACCTCGGAGGGACACACAGATCCAGGCCCAAGACATGGGAATGCTTGTTTACCATGCCAAGGGACATGAAAGAATGCAACCCCACTAGCTTACATAGTAGTTAGAGCGCTTCCAGACAGCTGATCAGTCCTACCCCGTACTCAGCAGAGAATAAACTCAAGCTGAGACTTCACTTTGGACTCTGTGTCTTTGATGCTCTGTGACCATGTTAGGCTGACAGCAGGAACCCACAACCAGCCCTGTGGGCTGCCTCTCGTGGTGATGGATGGCCTCCCCCCATTTGCTGCTATGGGCTTCCTGTCCCTGCAGGAGCAGTGGATGTGTAAGCATGGGCACTGCATGTCCTATGCTCTGCCATCTAGGAACTCAGAACTCCAAGTTCACTTCTTGAGCAATGGAAGCCTGTTTGCCCACCACCATGAATGCAAACGGTCCCCAGAGGGACATAAGAGGAATGATTTACCACGGGTGTGATTGCACAGGGGAGAGGGAAGGGATTCTGACCACGAACAATGGTATGGGACCCTGAGTCTAGATGGCAGAGGCAGTGGGAGGATAATTTTTGTGTCAGATGAAGAAAGAACGTTTTTGGCGGAAGTGCCCGAGAGACCTCAGCTGGAGAGACATAGCTAATAGTTTCTCCTCTGACTTATAATTATATATATAATTACATTAAAATTATATATATATATATAGGCTCTTTAAAACACTCGCACTTTCCCCTCAGTCTCACTGAGACACGACCAAAACAGCCCTGGATAAGCCTCGGATGTTCAGTCCAGTGACTTGACTTTAATGTAGGCTGAACTGATGACCACAGTATGTTGAATCAACATTCATCATCTCATCAATCTACAAAACAAGCAAAAAAGAAAAAAAAAAGTGTTTTTTTCCTTGCCATGAGAACTTCAAGAATGTTCTCTCAGCAACTTACAGTCATCGTGGTACACTGTGCCCCAGTGTTAACTACAGTCACGGTGTTGTACAGACTTCTGTCTCCATCTGTCCTCTACAGACTTTGGGGCGGCCCAAGGGGAGCTGAGAATCCTGTAGCAGAAACCATCACCGATGCCTCTCCTTTTGCAGCAACACGTGGAAGAGGGACACTTTCTGTCTTAAGCCCAGGCAGTTCACTTATGTGGGAGAAGCCGGCCTGAGGGCACTAACAGGAGCGGGAGATGACCGATTCCTACAAGTCAGTACAGTGGAGATAGCATCCGTGATGCCTCTGGGGTGGCTGTGGCCCTGAGCCAGAGTTTTGTGTCCAGCCCATAATGCAGGCTGACCCTCCAACATGAGGAAGCATGCAGGGAGCTCATATAACCCAAGTTTACACTTGATGATAATACCAAAGTGCACTTACCGTACTTGCTTCAGATAGGATGAATCCTGTGGCCCGTATGGGCATGTGTGTCTCCATTTCTCTACAGGCATCCTCAGCTGCATCTGGTACGGCAGTGACGGGGAGGGTAATCATCTTTCCCACACCTGACAGGATGGCGAGATGAGAAAAGAATGAGTCAGTCATCAACCCACTCAACATGGAAGATATGTGACAGAAATAGAGCCAGAGAATTGTAAAGCCTTTATCCCACAGCACAGGTGATACATAAGCAGAAAATGTGACACTGGAGACTCCAAACCTAGAACTGTTTAAATATCATGCTTCTCTTTATTATGCCCAAATTAAAGAACAGAATAGAACAAAAAAGAACAGAAAAACTGTAAAGAACAGCTTTTACGTTTAGAATTTTGTTTGTTTGTTTTTGTTTTTTTTTTGCCTTATGTCAAATATCTTCCTGTAGTGGGTATACTTTTCCTATTGGGAATGTTCAGGAATCACTTGGAAGCACTTAGAAGCTTACCTTAGTTTTTTACATAGGACATTTAGGGACATCCATAGAGATGTCCCCTAGAAAGACAGTACAGGTTCTGCTTCCCAATGATGATTATGAGGTCCCCCCCCCCCCCAGCCCACTCACTTCACATACTACGTCTGGGTTTTCCAGAAGCAACCTCCTGCTCGAGGGACATCCAGAATCCCATTTGGCATGCTTCTTTTTGTTGAATCAAGCCATCTCTTTCTTTATATGAATGGGGTAGATTCAAGATCTTTTGACCATGGGTTCCAGGTTCTGGGAGTTCATGAGCAAGAGCATGGGTTCTGCCTTCCCACTTCTCCAGGGATCTTTGCCATTGACCTTACTACATACATTGCCAGTCAAGGGTTCCTCACCTGTAAAGAGAAGGATGATAGGACCTGGCTTGTGGGGTTGTGATAATGGTTGCAGAAGAAACACAACTCTGCAGATGCCTTTGGGGTGACCACAAGCCAGGAGATGTTGGGCAGATTTTGGAGAAAGGGTAAAGGAAGGTTGTGGGCAACTCACACTATTCCTGGAGCTGATTTTTCATCCTCCTGTGTTGCTTCCTCAAGCTGGGAGTGGTGGGGAAGCTTGCATGTGTATGTGATATCAGACCGGTAGGCATAGGCTTGATCTTTCTTGAGAGTGGCTCTGGGAAACTCTCAAAGCTCGAGGGCTAAATCATCAGAGTAAATTTGAATTTGACCCCTTCCTCTAGCACCAAAAGACAGAAAAGCTTTAAATGCCCTCTACAGATGGAGAAATTGAGTTGGTAAGAGCCTCCTTGTACTCAGGGGACCTTAGCATTATGTACTGATGGCTTCAAGAGACTACTGGTGGGAGGGCAGGGTGCTCAGAGGAGTGAGTGTATGCAAAAGATGCCATCACCTTGAACTAAGGTCTCCTTTTGGGTAGATTTTTTTTTTAAAAGATCAATGTTACCATTGATCTTTTATCTCAAAATAATAAAAAATAAAATATATATTTTATAATAAAATATATATAGTATGTATGTAAATATACATAAAATATAATAAAATAAAAAATAACCAACAAATCAAAAAAATTAAAAAGATTTTTCATCTTAAAATAAAAAATAAAAAGATAAAATCTTTTATCTTAAAATGTTACCACTAGGTTTCTTTTTTGTTTTCACCAGACACCAGATGGTTTTACTTAAAGAAGTGTCCATGACCTCAGTCAGCCATCAGCAGGATAAGAACCCCTCCGGACAGCTCTTCTTGGCTGCCTTTTCCCCAAGGCCAATGGAATAAGAAAGAGTAATTTAATACCATTTTTTAAAATGAGCAAACCAAAACAAGAAATGAAGTCAAAGATATTTTAAAAGCATAGTAAGGAAATAAGCTTTTCTAAAGTAAATACCAATGTGTAAAATTTTTTTTTAATTTTTTTTTATTTTTTACAAACATATATTTTTATCCCCAGGGGTACAGGTCTGTGAATCACCAGGTTTACACACTTCACAGCACTCACCAAAGCACATATCCTCCCCAATGTCCATAATCCCACCCCCTTCTCCCAAACCCCCTCCCCCCAGCAACCCTTAGTTTGTTTTGTGAGATTAAGAGTCACTTATGGTTTGTCTCCCTCCCAATCCCATCTTGTTTCATTGATTCTTCTCCTACCCACTTAAGTGTAAAATTTAAGGATTTTTTTTTCTAATATACCTCTGGGACATAATTAACAAATACTCTTAGATAAGTATTTATCTTAGAACAAAACCCTGCAAGTCATTGAAGATCTGTATAGTATCTAATTCAAATGTCTTATTACTGTCCTTGCTGGCAAAGAGAACACAATCTAGAACATCGATTCTAGACAAAATCAGAGGCGCATAGGAGGTGGGTATGGGAAAGCCCACATTTGCTGACCAGCTATGTGCCAGCTGCTCTGAAGACCTTCCCACGTGAAGACAACCCAAGACCATCCCACATATCAGGGTAGTTTCAGGTAGTTGCCAAAGAGTCTCAAAATTTTGTTTCTCTTAAGCTATTTTTATTTTATTTTTTAAAATTCTATTTTTATTTATTTATTTTTTAGAGTTTTTACTTATTTGACCGAGAAAGACACAGTGAGAGAAGGAAAACAAGCTGGGGGAGTGGGAAAGGGACAAGGAGGCTTCTCACTGAGCAGGGAACCCAATTAGGGGCTCGATCCCAGGACCCTGGGATGATGACTGGAGCCAAAGGCAGAGACTTGATGACTGAGTCCCCCAGGGGCCCCAAGCTATTTTTATTTTTAAAAGCATATGATTTTTCAGCCTTTTGGTTAAGACACCTAAAAAAAAAGTTTTATGCTCAAAGGAGTTTCATGCTCTTGCGGAATGACAGAAAACCACGTGAGCTCCAGCTGGACAACAGTAAGACACGCTGCTCAAGCGGGATGAAACAGGGCCACTTGCTACCAGCATGGAGAGTAATGGAGAGTGACCCTCAGGACTCAATTTATCTCTGTATGCAACTCAAATCCACCAATAAAACTGCTTATTGAGATGCAGACAAAAACCTCTTCTATCAGAAACAGTACTTATTTTTTTTTGCTCCTTGGTGATCAGAAATGTGAAGGTGGAGGGACTGAATGGTCAGTGGATAATAGGTTCAGAGAAATTAATTGGATAGTCACAGTTCAGCCTGATATCTCAGTCTCTCCGAGGTCTGGGAGGTCGCCTGAAGACCCAGGATGGACTGGGTGATACCCAGGTATCAGCCCCTGTTCTTCCTTTGTTCTTAGTTTTGTACCAGATGTTAATAAAATACATTTTCAAGACTGCAAGACAATCGATTGAAGAGTTTTGTAGGAAATTAATTAGGATTTTTGCGTGGAGCGGAACAAGGAAAATCACGGTGGTATTGCCTGGGAAGCAGAGAAATGACAGGGGTATGAGTCACTTTCTCATTAACTGATCTTGCTGAGGAAAAAGAGAAGCATGGTTCATTCACAAACACTTTGGACAAGCGTCTATGGGATGGAAGTCAGTTTCTGGTAAGTGAAACTGGCTATTGATTCAAACTCACTAAGAAGTTTCCATAATGGTCTTTGTTTCCAGATTTTCCTTTTCTCTTTTTCCAAAACCACTTCCACATCTTTTTCACTATCTGATATTTTCTATATTTAAGTCAGGATTATTCAGCCATTTAGAAACAGTTGTATCAGAAACAATGTGTCAGGGACAGTTTTCACGGGATGGCAGGAAAATCCTAGCGTGTGAACTCTCTTGTGGTAAAGATGAAATTGTTTTATACTTTGGCGTGTAACTTAAAGATGATTACAATTAGTCAAATACTAAATTGTACAACTTAAAAAACAGCCAATATTTATCCAAGATTTCATGGTTGTCTGAGAAACTTTGTGTAGGGGCCTGGTTAGCCAGAGGGAGCCATTTGGTTGTAAACCTAGATTGACCCCGCCCCTCCCAGAGGAACCTACTTGCAGACCTGGGATATAGGGGTGGGCCAGCCGGATGGAGATATCCAATCAGTGGAGCGTGCATATATTACTGTGGTGAATTGAAATTCAATTGGTCACCCATATTGCCCACCGAGCATGACTGTGCAGTTTTCCCTGTGTGTTGCAATCTCATTGGCCACCTGTGTGTGGGCCGGGCTCAACCACCTCTATAAAGGTTAGTCCGTGAGGCTGGGTGGGGAGAGTAGTAGTCGGAGTAATAGTTGTCAGGGAACATCTTCGTCTGGGGAGCAGCCTCATTGGGGGAGCAATGTTGTCGGGAGTGGCATCCTCATCCTTGTCCTCACCTCTTCATAAGAGATGGCCCCGACTGGTTGGTTTGATTTTCAATGCTTAGTGCGAAATAAAGCTTTGCTTGACTTTTGCTTTGCATCAGTCTTGTTCCTTTGATCTCAGACCCTAACATATGTATCACATTCGAGGCATATTTTATCACATTCTCCCACTTTTATGCTCCAAAGAAATGGACAGAAACACAGGACAGGCACGGGGTGACTGCAGCTGGAAGGTGCTGGAGGGAGATGGGCTGGTCACTGCTTCAAGAGCAACCCACACCAGGCACTGACCACTCTAACCCCCTCCCGGGCTTGTCATGTGCCCCACACAGAAAAGGGGCTGAGGAAATAAACACATATTCAGGTCTAAAACTCCCACCTTTTCAGGTACCTCTTCCTTATTTAACTTAATACAGATAGTTCAGAAGAGCATAAATTATGCATTCTCTAGGTTCTAGAATAATATAAGATTCCAAAACGTTGATTAGAATTTTATTTTCCAGAAACAATGGTGACCCTCCCGTTTATTTACTCCAATGACTGAGCACTATTCCCACCAAGATGGAGGAAGTGCCTGACTTCCCATCAGGGTGTGGCCCTCCGGGCGGTCTCTCTCTATTCTCCTGTTTGTCACAAACTAGAGATTTCTGACTCTGATATCTGAAAACCTGTGATGTTCAACTCCACCATCTTTCCAACCCATGCCGCTGTTCCCCAGCATCCCCTTGCCAGGCTAGTCCTTATCTTTCCCGATCATCGTGCCCTCATCTGAAATACCCTGGCTCTTTTCCTTTGCCTGGCCCCATCCCTCCTCCTGGACCACAGGGTCCCCTGCAAGCCCTCCCCCGCCACCTGTGTCCCACTGGTTCCCTCACGACATGCCCATTGCGCCTGTTGTTTGTCTTGCTTATTTTTGCTATTAGTCAGGTGTCACTTTGCTTATCCTAATGCTTTTGAAAAACAGCTTTACTGAAGTGTAATTGACACACATTTTAAGTGTACAATCTTATACATGTTGACACATGTGTGCACCTGTGAAAGCAACACCAGAGTCAAGACCGTAAAGATATCCATCAACCCCCAGAGCTCCCCTGTTCCTCTTTGTCTTCTCCGTAGCTCCCTCCATCCCCAGGTGATCACAGATGTTTTTTTTATCACAGATGAGTTTGAATTTTCTAGAATTTTGTATAAATGGCAATATCCAACATAGACCCCATTTTTCTCTGGTCTGTTTGACTCAGTAAAATTATTCAGATTCGTGTTACTGTTACCTTGACTGCAGAGAAGTGCTGTATGGATATTCACTACTTGTTTGTTCTGGCTCATGTTTGCAGTCACTACTCTGGAGAGGAGGACGCTTTTCAGCATGGTTCACGGGAGGGGTGTTAGCTGGCCTTTGGCCCAATGGCGCTTAACAGTGGAATGAGCTGTTTTAATGACACAAAACAAAAACCCAAGCCAAAAATTGAAAATTCTCTTAATTCCAGACTGCATTGATGGATCCACAGCTAGTATGGTGTCCTAGTCTGCACACTACGTTTTAATATCTCCATATCTGTGAGGTGGAATGACTGATGAGAGGTCCAGAAGGCTGCCACCTGTGGACACGTTAGCAGAATTGGTGTCACAACCACATCTGGTAGGGGAAGACACAGGAACGCCCAGCTCAGCTGCCCGTGGGGCCCAGAAGCAGGTGAGGAATGTTCAAGCTTATTCCTTACTGCTCCGGTCATGGAAATAGGACTATGGATGGCATGGAGGGCAGGCAATGCTGGTTCAGTTCAAGGAGTATGCTCTGCTCATACGGATTTCTACGATACATAAAGGGTTCCTGGCAGCCTCTGAGTGGAGATGGATGCCCACCTATCCCGAGGGTTTGGAGGGATTCCTACCCCAGCAGAAAACCTGCACCTGCTGATCTCAAAAGCATTTCCACAAAGTGAAATGGAAAAATTATAACTGAAGAGAGATGAAGGAGTTTTCCTGGAGGACCCAATCCTCAGTCCTGACTTTGCTTGAGGTTTCTGGTCTGTGGTCATTTTGAGGATGGTTCTCATCTGAAGCAACCAGCATCCCATTGACCTCCTATCAGTCTCCGACATTCCTTGACCTGTGACCTGTTGCTCTTGGTGAATGCTGCCCTGAGAAGTGGTCATTTATTGAAGAGATGTGGGTAAAGTTATTTACCAAGCAATAACATATTTGCCTTTGCTGATTTCCTTCTTTCCAGTTTTATGCACTCTTCATTCTCTGTGCCACATCTGTCTTTGGGCAAGGTTTTGCCTGAAACTTTGGACCAATTCTGTCCTGAGCTAGCAAGAGACAAGCAAGTAAGCGAGTCTGGGAGGTCATTAAACCCATAGTAGGATTTGCTGAGGGAAAACAAACAGTCACCAACAGAAAAATAAAATACAGGATACCAGGATGAATGTCTTGCCATGGCACGAGAAGGTCTGTGTATCTGAGTCAGGACCCAGCAGGGCCCAGGGCTGGGCAGGAAGGTGACTGAGTGTGTGCATGTGTTTGCACAACAGATCATCAGTGAGTTCCACAGCCCCTCATATGTACAGTTACAAATTAATTAGAAAACTGCATTGGTGAATGCTGACTGAGCCTAAGATATGTCCAAGTCTGGGGCCGGCAGTTTCAGAGGGAACTCCTAAAGGGACCAGAGAAGTAAGACTAGGCGGGGAGCCATCGGACCCTATTGCGCCCCTGACGAACTGTCTTCCTGGCTCAGGGTCAGCCCTGGAGCACTGTTCTCCGATTTGTGAAGTTCCCAGGAGTGTGGAAATGGCTAGGTCTCGGTACCCCTGCTTTGCTGACAAAGAGCACACCTGACTCCCAGCCCCTCGCTGAGTCAAGAAGAGGGTGAACTGAGCTCAAGAGTTGAGGGGGACCCTCCAGAAGCCACCACAGTCCTTGGTAGAATATTTCCAGAAACAAGTTCTCAGCAGGACACTTGCACTATCCTCCTTGGTGATCAATGGTCTTGGTCTGCCAAGGACAACCCCAGCCAACACCAAAATTCCTGTGTTCCGGGAAGACCCAAGCCAGACAATGGAGCTGTTGGTCAGCCTGCAGTCATGGTTAAGAAGCAAGTTAACTGGGAGGCTGGGAAGCTCAGTCAGTTACACATCTGCCTTTAGCCCAGGTCATGTTCTTGCGGTTCTGAGATCAAGCCCCAGTTTGGGTTTCTGCTCAGCGGGAATTCTGCTTCTCCCTCTCCCTCTGCCTCTTCCCCTGCTTGTGATCTCTTTGTCAAATAAATAAAATAAAATAAAAAACAAAACAAGAACCAGCTGATACTTTACATTTATTGTCTCACTTGTCTTAAGAGTTGCTCTTGACATAGGGGTGCATTTTTGTTTTATGAATGGTGAGACTGGGCCTCAGAGAGGAGGGTGCCTTGCCTGACTGAGCTGGGGTACACACCAATGAGATCCAGGGTGATCAGGCCTAGTTGCAGGCATGATTCAAACCTTTCTCAGGTAAACTTGACAATGTGCCATATATTTTGTCAGGTGCCTGGCACCTAAAGCCCTTTGACTATCATAAATTATTTTGCATGTCAGGGCTCCTTAAACTTGCAAAGATGAGGATAGTCAAGTAAGAGTGGAGTGCTGGCAGGGCAGCTAAGATGAGCATCTCATGTACCGCTGGTGGGAACGTAAACTGTTGCAATTCTGGAAAGCCATCTGAGATTAAATTGCATGTGCCTGCTGGCCCAGAAATGCTGTTTCTGGGGGTATATTCTAGAAAACGGTTTTCTGAGCATGTCCACAGGGGACATGGGCAGGTACAAGTATGGTGTGCATGGTTGTGGGGAAGCGAGTGTCCCCTGTTGCTCTCACCCACAGTTTAGGAAACTACAACACGAAGGCTGGACACTCCAGAATGCCCTGTAGCATTTAAAGCCATCATTAGAAATGTAGCAACAGGACGGAGCTTAAAGACACTGTGTTGGAATCGGCTGTGTGCAAAGAAGGGAGATGAGGAAGAACACAGAACAGACAGGTGATATTTATGCAAATTCATAATCCTACACATGAGACATGTTATATATTTAATGGTGGTTGGTTTGCATTCAAGAATTATCAAACTTCTATCAAGCGTTTGCTGTGGACAGGAAGGAGGGGAATGGAAATAAACAACTGGACAGACTGGCAAACAGAAGACAGACAGATTCCAAGACAGGTGATAGCAGTCGGCTCTTAACAGTCATGCCTGATAATCTAAGACTGCACTTGGGTCAGAGGAAGACAAGAGCCCAGGAGAGATTTACTGTTTGGATGAAAGTTAGTCTTTATGAGTAAAATGAATTCCATTGTCATCGTTCACCTGCAGCTGAGAAGTAAGTGGGCTGCTGTGCTTGTTGTGAAGAGGGACTGACAGGCAACAAGGCTCATACAGGAAAGGGAACTTCAAGATTCCAAGTTTGGGGAGGGGGAATATGAGCAGATCACATGGGGCAAAAACTACCCTTGTCATGGGTAGTTTGCCCAGTTTGCCTGAAGAAGTGAGGGGCTTCCTGAGGATAGAGGAATAAAGCATAAGACCAGGACATTTAGATTTTAGCTTACTAAAACTACAAGGAACAAGTAGGAGTTCATATATTTCCATTTTGTGTAAATGCCACATAGAAGGTGGAAATCTGTGATGCTTTGCTCTTCTTACCCCTGAGAATGTTGCCGTTTATGCTGTAACTGCATCTTACCTGAGTCAGCGATCATGGGGACCATAACGTCAAATTCCTGATGTCCTAAACATTCCAAAGGGGACATTCATGAATGTAATACATTTCTGTAGTCTCCAAATTTATTTTTACGTCATCTTCACATTTTTATATTTCCATATGGCCAATAATTTTTCAGGTGTCTCTGTTTTCCTATTACATGCTAAATTAACAATTATAAAAACTTGACCCATAAATTGTGCTTTATAATACAATGCTTTGAGTTATTTTGTATTCAAGGTTAAAAAAATTAGTAAATGTTGGGGAGGAGTCAAGATGGCAGAGAAGTAGGAGGCTGAGACTACTTCAGCTAGCAGGAGATCAGCTAAATAGCTTATCTAAAGATTGCAAACTCCTGCAAATCCATTGGCAGATGGAAGAGAAGAACAGCAATTCTGGAAACAGAAAAATAACCACTTTCTGAAAGGTAGGACTGGTGGAGAAGTGAATCCAAAGCGATGGGAAGATAGACCCCTGGGGGAGGGGCCGGCTCCCGGCAAGCGGCAGAGCAACGGAGCACAAAATCAGGACTTTTAAAAGTCTATTCTGCTGAGGGACATCGCTCCAGAGGCTAAACCGGGGTGAAGCCCACGCGGGGTCAGCATAGCCTCAGGTCCCGCAGGGTCACAGACGGATCGGGGGGTGTCTCAGTGTCGCAGAGCTTGCGGGTATTGGAACTGGAAAGCCGGCTACAGAGACAGAGCCGACAGTAAGATCACAGCTCGGGCTTACCTTGAACCAGTCGCAGGCTCCGTGAGCTCGGAGTGCGGCCGGAGGTCATCAGGCAGACGGGAGTAACTGGGTGCTGTTCTCTGAGGGCACACTGAGGACTGGGGCCGTGGGCTCTCGGCTCTTCTGGGCCAGAGACCAGGAGGCCGCCATTTTCATTCCCATCCTCCAGAACTCTATGGAAAGTGCTCAGGGAACAAAAGCTCCTGAAAGCAAACCTGAGCGGATTACTCAGCCCCTGGTAAGGGCGGTGCAATTCCGCCTGGGGCAAAGACACTTGAGAATCACTACACCAAGCCCCTCACCCAGAAGATCAACAAGAAATCCAGCCAAGACCAAGTTCACCTACCAAGGAGTGCGGTTTCAATACCAAGGAGAGCAGCAGAATTCCAGAGGAGGAGAAAGCAAAGCACGGAACTCATGGCTTTCTCCCTGTGATTTTTTTAGTCTTGCAGTTAATTTAATTTTTTTAATTTTTATTATTTTTTCTCTTCTTCTGCTAAATTTTTTTTTAAATTTTACCCTTTACTTTTTTAACGTTTTTTAACTAGTTTATCTACTATATATATATTATCTTTTTTATATTTTTCTTTATTCATTTTCTTTTTTAAAATTCTTTTCTTTTGTTTCTTTTTTTCTTTTTTTTCTATCTTTATTTTTGAACCTCTTTCTATCCCCTTTCTCCCCGCTCACTATTTGGGATCTGATTTGTTTAAAGCATATTTTCCTGGGGTTGTTGCCACCCTTTTAGTATTTTACTTGCTCTTTCATATACTCTTATCTGGACAAAATGACAAGAAGGAAAAATTCAACACAAAAAAAAGAACAAGAGGCAGTAACGAAGGCTAGGGACCTAATCAATACAGACATTGGTAATATGTCAGATCTAGAGTTCAGAATGACAATTCTCAAGGTTCTAGCCGGGCTCGAAAAAGGCATGGAAGATATTAGAGAAACCCTCTCGAGAGATATAAAAGCCCTTTCTGGAGAAATAAAAGAACTAAAATCTAACCAAGTTGAAATCAAAAAAGCTATTAATGAGGTGCAATCAAAAATGGAGGCTCTCACTGCTAGGATAAATGAGGCAGAAGAAAGAATTAGTGATATAGAAGACCAAATGACAGAAAATAAAGAAGTTGAGCAAAAGAGGGACAAACAGCTACTGGACCACGAGGGGAGAATTCGAGAGATAAGTGACACCATAAGACGAAACAACATTAGAATAATTGGGAATCCAGAAGAAGAAGAAAGAGAGAGGGGAGCAGAAGGTATACTAGAGAGAATTATTGGGGAGAATTTCCCCAATATGGCAAAGGGAATGAGCATCAAAATTCAGGAGGTTCAGAAAACGCCCCTCAAAATCAATAAGAATAGGCCCACACCCCGTCACCTAATAGTAAAACTTACGAGTCTCAGTGACAAAGAGAAAATCCTGAAAGCAGCCCGGGAAAAGAAATCTGTAACATACAATGGTAAAAATATTAGATTGGCAGAAGACTTATCCACAGGGACCTGGCAGGCCAGAAAGAGCTGGCGTGATATTTTCAGAGCACTAAACGAGAAAAACATGCAGCGAAGAATACTATATCCAGCTAGGCTATCATTGAAAATAGAAAGAGAGATTAAAAGCTTCCAGGACAAACAAAAACTGAAAGAATTTGCAACCACCAAACCAGCTCTACAGGAAATATTGAAAGGGGTCCTCTAAGCAAAGAGAGAGAGTACAAGTGGTAGATCAGTAAGGAACAGAGACAATATACAGTAACAGTCACCATACAGGCAATACAATGACACTAAATTCCTATCTCTCAATAGTTACCCTGAATGTTAATGGGCTAAATGCCCCAATCAAAAGACACAGGATATCAGAATGGATAAAAAAACAAAACCCATCTATATGTTGCCTCCAAGAAACTCATTTTAAGCCCGAAGACACCTCCAGATTTAAAGTGAGGGGGTGGAAAAGAATTTACCATGCTAATGGACGTCAGAAGAAAGCAGGAATGGCAATCCTTATATCAGATCAATTAGATTTTAAGCCAAAGACTATAATAAGAGATGAAGAAGGACACTATATCATACTCAAAAGGTCTGTCCAACAAGAAGATCTAACAGTTTTAAATATCTAAGCCCCCAATGTGGGAACAGCCAATTATATAAACCAATTAATAACAAAATCAAAGAAACACATCAACAGTAATACAATAATAGTAGGGGATTTTAACACTCCCCTTACTGAAATGGACAGATCATCCAAGCAAAAGATCAGCAAGGAAATAAAGGCCTTAAATGACACACTGGACCAGATGGACATCACAGATGTATTCAGAACATTTCATCCCAAAGCAGCAGAATACACATTCTTCTCTAGTGCACATGGAACATTCTCCAGAATAGATCACATCCTCAGTCCTAAATCAGGACTCAACCGGTATCAAAAGATTGGGACCATTCCCTGCATATTTTCAGACCACAATGCTCTAAAGCTAGAACTCAACCACAAGAGGGGGTTTGGAAAAAACCCAAATACAGGGAGACTAAACAGCATCCTTCTAAAGAATGAATGGGTCAACCAGGAAATTAAAGAGAATTGAAAAAAAATCATGGAAACAAATGATAATGAAAATACAACAGTTCAAAATCTGTGGGACACAACAAAGGCAGTCCTGAGAGGAAAATATATAGCGGTACAAGCCTTTCTCAAGAAATGAGAAAGGTCTCAGGTACACAACCTAACCCTACACCTAAAGGAGCTGGAGAAAGAACAAGAAAGAGACCCTAAGCCCAGCAGGAAAAGAGAAATAATAAAGATCAGAGCAGAAATCAATAAAAAAAAAACCAAAAAAAAAAAAAAAAAATAGAGCATATCAATGAAACTAGGAGCTGGTTCTTTGAAAGAATTAATAAAATTGATAACCCCCTGGCCCGACCAATCAAAAAGAAAAGAGAAAGGACCCAAATAAATAAAATCATGAATGAAAGAGGAGAGATCACAACTAACACCAAAGAAATACAAACTATTATAAGAACATACTATGAGCAACTCTACGCCAACAAATTTGACAATCTGGAAGAAATGGATGCATTCCTAGAAACATATAAACTACCACAACTGAACCAGGAAGAAATAGAAAACCTGAACAGACCCATAACCAGTAAGGAGATTGAAACAGTCATTAAAAATCTCCAAACAAACAAAAGCCCAGGCCAGACGGCTTCCCGGGGGAATTCTACCAATCACTTAATGAGGAACTAATTCCTATTCTCCTGGAACTGTTCCAAAAAATAGAAATAGAAGGAAAACTTCCAAACTCATTTTATGAGGCCACCATCACCTTGATCCCAAAACCAGACAAGGATCCCATCAAAAAAGAGAGCTATAGACCAATATCCTTGATGAACACAGATGCGAATATTCTCACCAAAATACTAGCCAATAGAATTCAACAGTACATTAAAAGGATTACTCACCACGACCAAGTGGGGTTTATTCCAGGGCTGCAAGGTTGGTTCAACATCCGCAAATCAGTCAATGTGATACAACACATCAATAAAAGAAAGAACAAGAACCATATGATACTCTCAATAGATGCTGAAAAAGCATTTGACAAAGTACAGCATCCCTTCCTGATCAAAACTCTTCAAAGTGTAGGGATAGAGGGCACATACCTCAATATTATCAAAGTCATCTATGAAAAACCCACTGCAAATCTCATTCTCAATAGAGAAAAACTGAAAGCTTTTCTGCTTAGGTCAGGAACAGGGCAGGGAGTCCATTATCAGCACTGCTATTCAACATAGTACTAGAAGTCATAGCCTCAGCAATTAGACAACAAAAGGAAATTAAAGGCATCCAAATCGGCAAAGAAGAAGTCAAATTATCACTCTTCACAGATGATATGATACTATATGTGGAAAACCCAAGAGACTCCACTCCAAAACTGCTAGAACTTGTACAGGAATTCAGTAAAGTGTCAGGATATAAAATTAATGCACAGTAATCAGTTGCATTTCTCTACACCAACAGCAAGACAGAAGAAAGGGAAATTAAGGAGTCCATCCCATTTACAATTGCACCCAAAACCATAAAAGACCTAGGAATAAACCTAACCAAAGAGACACAGAATCTATACTCAGAAAACTATAAAGTACTCATGAAAGAAATTGAGGAAGACACAAAGAAATGGAAAAATGTTCCATGCTCCTGGATTGGAAGAATAAATATTGTGAAAATGTCTATACTACCTAAAGCAATCTACACATTTAATGCAATTCCTATCAAAGTACCATCCATCTTTTTCAAAGAAATGGAACAAATAATGCTAAAATTTATATGGAACCAGAAAAGACCTCGAATACCCAAAGGGATATTGAAAAAGAAAGCCAAAGTTGGTGGCATCACAATTCCGGACTTCAAGCTCTATTACAAAGCTGTCATCATCAAGACAGCATGGTACTGGCACAAAAACAGAGACAGAGATGAATGGAACAGAATAGAGAGCCTAGAAATAGACCCTCAACTCTATGGTCAACTAATCTTCGACAAAGCAGGAAAGAATGTCCAATGGAAAAAAGACAGCCTCTTCAATAAATGGTGCTGGGAAAATTGGACAGTCACATGCAGAAAAATGAAATTGGACCATTTCCTTACACCACACACAAAAATAGACTCAAAATGGATGAAGGACCTCAATGTGCGAAAGGAATCCATCAAAATCCTTGAGGAGAACACAGGAAGCAACCTCTTCGACCTCAGCCACACCAATATCTTCCTAGGAACAATGCAAAAGGCAAGGGAAGCAAGGGAAAAAATGAACTATTGGGATTTCATCAAGATCAAAAGCTTTTGCACAGCAAAGGAAACAGTTAACAAAATCAAAAGACAACTGACAGAATGGGAGAAGACATTTGCAAACTACATATCAGATAAAGGACTAGTGTCCAAAATCTATAAAGAACTTAGCAAACTCAACACCCAAAGAACAAATAATCCAATCAAAAAATGGGCTGAGGACATGAACAGACATTTCTGCAAAGAAGACATCCAGATGACCAACAGACACATGAAAAAGTGCTCTATTTCACTCGGCATCAGGGAAATACATATCAAAACCACAATGAGATATCACTTCACACCAGTCAGAATGGTTAAAATCAACGAGTCATGAAATGACAGATGCTGGCGAGGATGTGGAGAAAGGGGAACCCTCCTACACTGTTGGTGGGAATGCAAGCTGGTGCAACCACTCTGGAAAACAGCATGGATGTTCCTCAAAATGTTGAAAATAGAACTGCCCTATGACCCAGCATTTGCACTACTGGGTATTTACCCTAAAGATACAAACGTAGTGATCCAAAGGGTCTGTGCACCTGAATGTTTATAGCAGCAATGACCACAATAGCCAAACTATGGAAAGAACCTAGATGTCCATCAACAGATGAATGGATCAAGAAGATGTGGTATATATACACAATGGAATACTATGCAGCCATCAAAAGAAATGAAATCTTGCCATTTTTGACAACATGGATGGAAGTAGAGCGTATCATGCTTAGCGAAATAAGTCAAGCAGAGAAAGACAACTATCATACGATCTCCCTGATATGAGGAAGTGGTGATGCAACATGGGGGCTTAAGTGGGTAAGAGAAGAATCAATGAAACAAGATGGGATTGGGAGGGAGACAAACCATAAGTGACTCTTAATCTCACAAAACAAACTGAGGGTTGCTGGGGGGTGGGGTTATGGACATTGGGGAGGGTATGTGCTTTGGTGAGTGCTGTGAAGTGTGTAAACCTGGCAATTCACAGACCTGTACCCCTGGGGATAAAAATATATGTTTATAAAAAATAAAAAATTTAAAAAAATTAGTAAATGTACAAAAATTTAACTGGCACCAGAAAGATTGTTAATTTCTTCCCTACGTGATCAATTAATGGAGCAATACCAGCAATTTAAAACTCCAGCCTTGTGGGGAAAGTGCAAAATTATTTTCGGTCCTTAAAATGGAAAACATTTAAAGAGAACCAGTCTGATTGATGGCAGATAGACCTGCTCCCTGAGTGAGTGTGCAGCCCCGAGATGGAAAACTCCATCTGGAACCACAGGGAAGCAGGTACCATTGGGGCTGTCTGTGCAGTGGGGAAGAGAAGAGAGCATGCAGAATGGCCTGTTGAATCTTCCATTTTTCTTGAAAGTGTATGGGTGCTAGAGAAGTATTCTGGTAAGTTTAGCTTAAAACATCATTTTAAAATTTCCTACCAAAGAATTTGTGACTATGTCACAGTCGTGTAGAAGAAAGTGCAGCTCGGGGTTAGAAGACCAGCTCATGGGGTTAGAAGACCATCTCACAGTGGAGCTGAGCCAGCAGATGGATCTGAGCCCTTGGTAAGTCAAGCTGTCTCATCAGCCTCAAGTCCTCAGCTGTCAAACGAGAGGGTTGACCACATACTCTGGGGTACCCTCCACTCCTAATATGGTGGGGCTAGTTTAGGGCTGATGTCAACTTTATATTATGTTTTTAAAAAATATGAACTGGTCCAACCAAGGGTGATGGTGAGGGAAGGCCCTGGATGAAAAGTCCCCAAAGCTCCTTTCTGAAGTGCTGAGTGAGGAGGATGGCACAGAGGAGAGAGGGAGGCCACCCTGGGAAGCCTGAATTTGTCAGGAGTTGTGGAAGGCTTCCTGAGATGTTGTTTGAAACATAATCAAGTATGTTATCCTCCTTTCTGTGGGTCCAGAATCTGTGAGGGAATGGGATGGGCTCTGTGCTTCTGGCGAGGGTCTCTCTGGTGGCTTCAGTAAGAAGCCTGCTGGGCTGGAACTGCACAATCTCTGGTGGGCTGGACATGCACAGGCATGCTATAAGGTAATTTAGACCTTTTTTTATTTCTATAAAGTTCTGTGCTTGTCTGAAGTAGAAATGTCTTTATAGGCAAGAATTTGGAATAATGTAGGGAATTATTAAGATACCCTGATTACTGAGGTGGCTGGTGGCTCTGTTGCTTAAGTGTCCTCTAAGTTTCAGCTTGGGTCATGATCTCAGGGTTGTGAGATCAAGCCCATGTGGGCTGGGAATGGAGCAGGGAGCCTGCTTGCCATCCCTCTCTCCTTCTGCTGCTCCACTGCACTCGCTCTCTCTCTCTAAAATAAATAAACTAATCTTTAAAAAAATAAGGTACAGTGATTATTGTTGATTGCAGTTAATTCATAATCACATAAGTTGTTTCTCCTTTTTTATGTCTTTTCTGGTTCTGTGTTGACATCAGTATATGTCAACCACAGAGCCCTGAGCAACTGTGTTTTTCTTGGGAAACGTAGGTCCATGGGAGGGTTACTCTGTCAGTGAAGGGGTAAGTGCCAGCTGCCCCCTTCTTTTCCCCCTTTCATGGTTATAGCTCGGACAGCCTTGCTGTAATCTCATCTTCAGCTTCTATTCCTGGCTTGTGCTGTGAGGATGTGAGGTTATGCCTTGGTGTCCCAGAGGCTGCTGCTCTTTACAACCAGAGAAAGTTATAACCTGAATTCCGGTAATGCTGATAAATATACAGCCCCCAATGGGCTGGTTCACACATTTAACTGTGTGCTGTTTCAGAGTGTGTTGTTTTTAACTCTTCTGCTAGTTTGAAAGGAAGACGTTGTAGAACATAAAGAAATAGAAAAGTTACAGATCACTACGAGTAAATGTAAATGTCTTAATCTATTTATATGCTATAAATAGATGAACCATAGAATGGCTTCTGCTTAAAGTCATTTCCCTGTATTTGGCCCATTTAAAAAACAGGCCAGTATTCTACATAAAATCTTTATAATTACATCATTTTTAAAGCAAAGAAAATTCTTTGACTCGAAACACTGGAGCCTGATACAGAGGGTAGAGTTTTAATCATCTCTACAAATCAAAATCATTTATTTTTACTGTTGCAGTTTTGGGAGAAGACAGTTGTGAGCCAGTGTAGACTGTGCCACAGAATTTTCTTTCCTTGGTTGTATAAATCTATTCAAAAGATCAAAAGGCTGGTATTATCTTTTATGTTTCTCTGTATTCCAAATGGAAACTTAGAGTAAAAGTTCAGAATTTGTTTTGCAACTGTGTTACTCAAAAAGTAGAATACACTTTGGGCCACCATGGACACACAGATCAATTTTTTTTTTCATTTTTTAAAAATTTAATTTCTTTTCAGTGTAACAGAATTCACTGTTTATGCACACTAGGTGTGCATGCAATATGTGCCCTCCTTAATACCCACCACCTTGTTCCCCCAACCTCAACCCCCCGTCCATTCAAAACCCTCAGTTTGTTTCTCAGAGTCCATAGTCTCTCATGGTTCATCTCCCCCTTCAATATCCCTTAACTTCCTTCTCCTCTCCATCTCCCCATGTCCTCTGTGTTATATCTTATGCTCCACAAATAAGTGAAACCATATGATAATCGACTTTCTCTGCTTGACTTATTTCAGTCAGCATCATCTCCCCCAGTCCGGTCCATATTGCTACAAAAGTTGGGCGTTCATCCTTTCTGATGGAGGCATCATACTCCATAGTGTATATGGACCGCATCTTCCTTATCCATTCATCCGTTGAAGGGCATCTTGGTTCTTTCCACAGTTTGGTGACTATGGCCATTGCTGCTATGAACATTGGGGTATAGATGGCCCTTCTTTTCACTACATCTGTATATTTGGGGTAAATACCCAATAGTGCAATGGCAGGGTCATAGGGATTCTCTATTTTAAATTTTTTTTAAAGATCTTATTTATTTATTGGACAGAGATATCACAAGTAGGCAGAGAGGTAGGCAGAGAGAGAGGAGGAAGCAGGCTCCCCGCTGAGCAGAGAGCCCGATGCGGGGCTCGATCCCAGCACCCTGGGATCATGACCTGAGCCGAAGGCAGAGGCTTTAACCCACTGAGCCACCCAGGTGCCCCTCTATTTTTAATTTCTTGAGGAATCTCCACACTGTTCTCCAAAGTGGCTGCACCAACTTGCATTCCCACCAACAGTGTAAGAGGGTTCCCTTTTCTCCACATCCTCTCCAATACACATTGATTCCTGTCTTGCTAATTTTGGCCATTCTAGCTGGCATAAGGTGGTATCTAAATGTGGTTTTGATTTGAATCTCCCTGATGGCTAGTGATGATGAACATTTTTTCATGTGAGACACAGACAAAATATTAATAAAAATAAGTAAATGCATGCTTTTGTTGCCTGATTTTGGTCTGTTCCTTTCAAAATAAATGAAGTAAGATTCTCTTTAAATGTTTTGAGTTTCCATCAAAGCTCAGGATTGAACGTTGAAAATGAATATGCATTTGATTCAAAACGGGAGTAGCTTTAGCTCCCAAACTTTGGAGTAATCATCCTAATCTTGCAAGATGATGATAAAATATGCCACTGACTGTTGTTTGTGAAACAAGGTCATCAAATGTGCTGTTTGCTCTGCTCCAACCAACGGAGCATTTCTGAACAAATGAACGGGTGATGACACATATGCAAAGCCGTAACTTGGATTGTCTTCTGTTCTGGCACATTAAAGATAAAATATTGGCTAAACAACCATGTTCAGATACTCAAATGCTAACCTGTATTAAGCTTAGTGTGGCAGTTAAAATACAGTGAATAAAGCAGGGATCCTAGGACAAGTCGGTATGGGCCACGACAGGATCATATTCAAACACTGTGTCGCTAGGATCTAAAGAATGAGCTTCAGTCCTTACCAGCCTAAGATCCAGGATGCTGGCAGAGCCAATAATCCCCACACCTTCTATCTCTGGGCTCACTGACCCCCATCTGGAAGCCCCTTCCCTTCCAGCCCTGTGGACCTGAAGACTAAACACTGTCTAAGCCCAAGAAATGAGGGTTTCTTCCCTCCCTCACTGTGGTTTCCAATCCCTCAGGTTCCTTCCCTTCAGGATTCACCCCTCCATCCACTCATCACAATGCAGCGTGTCTGAGAGTCAGCTCTGCCAGGACCAGCCTTGCTCCACTTGCTGTAAACCGTCCTAGGGATTCTTTTTGTTTTTCTTTCTTTTTTCACCTTTCTGTTAAATAACCACTTAACACTGCCTGGAACATAGTAAGTCTCCAAAACAATTCCTTTCCAGTTGAAGGAAATTTATAAAAAAATGCATGGAGAGGGCACAGATGTATATTTAGAATGATAGTTTTAGAAATGATCCATGGAAACCAAGGAAGACAGAGAGTGAGAGCTGAGTCCCCAGGGAGAGGCAGCTTGCCCTGGGAAGGGACACAGGGGCATTCTAATCACACATCTCTGCAAGCCAGGCTGGAGCCTATCTAGAATTTTTCTTTTTCTTTTTTTATGATTTTATTTATTTATTTAACAGAGAGAGAGAGATCACAAGTAGGCAGAGAGGCAGGCAGAGAGGGGGTGGGGGAGCAGGCTCCCTGCTGAGCAAAGAGCCTGATTCGGGGCTCAATCCCAGGACCCTGAGACCATGACCTGAGCCGAAGGCAGAGGCTTAACCCACTGAGCCACCCAGGTGCCCCTAGAATTTTTAAGCTAATTTTTCAAAGCTATTCAAATTTCCTTCTAATCTCAATTTTTTGTGTGTTTTGTGAAATTTGGGGGGAAATGTATATTTGAAAAGTTTAACAACAAAGGGCAACTCACATTTAATTATAAGTAAAAGTACTATTTTGTAGATTATATGATCTAAAGAAAGAAAAACAAAATTAAAACACCTAACCCCATACCTGTGTCTACACAAAAGCAAACACACGTTTTGGCAGAGGGGAAGTCAGTTTATGTGACATTTCTGAAAAGTGGAGTTAAATTTGGCTAACAATAATACTCATGTACATTCTAAGGTGCTAAACTAGGCTAGACATTCAAAGAAATAATTGAATACATTGGTTAAACCAAGAGGCTTTTTTAGAACAATCGTGATGCTTATGTGTAAAGTTAAAAAAAAAAAAAGGGTGAACCTATGACAGGGAAATCAAAGGGGCCACCCAGAAAAAGCTGGTTTGTTGTTGTTGTTTTAACTTTGCTTCTTTTCGGCTTCTGTTCTTGCTAGGATTTGCAACCCTCACTCTACACACGCCTTAATGTATGTCACCTTTGTAAGGGACAAAGAATGAATGCTATCTTTGGAGTCTTCCAACTCAGTAGACATCTCAACACCAAGTGCTCTGGCTTCAAGGAGTGAGTGACTTACGATGGACACCTGGACCCTGTCCTTGTTCTAACTGGTGCTTGGGTGCCTGAAAATACACAGGTGCCAGACCACAGTCATCAGTAAAAACCCCCAGACCCAGGGGCATCTGGGCACCTCAGTCAGCTAAGTGTCTGCCTTCAGCTCAGGTCATGATGTCATGATGTCATGGGGCTTCCTGCTCAGCGGGGAGTCTGTTTACCCCCTCTACCAGCTGCTCCGCCTACTCATGATCTCTCTCTGCTTCAAAAATAAATAAATAAAAACCTTTAAAAATAAAAATAAAATAATTAAAAAAAAAAAAAAGACTGCCAGCCAAGATCAGACCCTCTCTTTCCCTTTCTGAGTCTCCCGGATGTGCCATCTGCATCATCTCACTGTATTTTTTATAAACTCTGCATTCACCTCCTGTTATCACCTGCTGACTTCCATCCTGGCTGAAGCCAAGGACCCTCTCGGCTGGTCCTGTGGGAAACCCTCTGGGTCCTTGGACCTGGCCTCCTTGCATCAGGCTTCACCAAGGAAAAACTAGGGCTGAATAGGAAACTGATAAAAGCAGAGTTTATTCAGGATTATTGTATAGGGAAAAAGAAACTTCTATGTAGAACTGGGCTCAGCTCAGAATGTAGGGGGAGCATGTGGGAATTTACATGCAAGCAGTGGGGTGGGGATCGGTGTATGGGAAATCACTAAGAGTGAATTCAGGTGGGGCATGGGGTCATGGCTAAACAGACCTAACAGGTTTCTTGCTGTGGGCAGGCCAGGTGGGGGACACCTGAGGGAGGTTGGACAATGAGGAATCCGGCATTAAGGGTCATCACATATGGCAGATGGGAGACTCCTCCTAAACTGACTTAACAAGGTTCTTGCTGAAATTGGGTTGTACAAGGCTGTGTAAGATGGAGCAAGAGGAGGTTCAGAAGCCTGGTCAAATTTTGGTCAAGCAAAGAATCTTTGATAACCTCAGCCTGCCTCATCCAATTGAGAGGGAATTGTTGGAATCCAGCGCTATATTCTTTCCTGTACTGACAGCCACAGCCTTGCTGCCCACCTTGCAGTCGACTGCAACCTCACATGCTGGGGAAGCTTTGGGGTGTGCAAGGGGACAGCTTATTGGAAGTCAGAGATAAGAAGGGTGTGACATTTCATCGGGCAGCACCAAACAAAACGGGATGTGCCCGGCCCCGAGGCCAGAACCACGCTGGTGGGTCCAAGCTGTCAGGAATGCTGCCCAGAAAGTTCCCAGAGGAGGGCTATGATCTTTGTAGATGCAACCAAAGAGTGTCATTTTCAAAGTATGCTGGGGATAGGAAATGCATGAGCACCATCTGTCCAGTTGGGAAAATGTATTGACAGCTGACACTACTGTCTTTCACACAATGGATTTATCTCTCCACTAAACTATCTTGCTGCTGAGCTGTGACCTTTTCCTCTCTTTTCAGCGAATGTCAAGGATCAGTTAGCAATCAAACAACTGAAGTGACAGTGTGGTCTGGAAAGTAGCCATTGAAAGCAAGATGCCTGGGATCAGTGAGCATATCTTCCTTCATCATACTTGTGCTGGTATTGGGAGGAAATTTTTTCTTCCACTCCCTTATGGTTTCTTGATCATGATCTTGGGCATTAACTCACAGCAGAGAGCATCGGGGAGAAAATGCAAGGTTTCTTCCTCAGTGCAAGGAGGAGTGGCTAAGTAATGAGGACCTCTTCAGCTACCCAGAAGCAAAGATTTATAGACCAATTTCACAAGAAGGGAGGGATTTTAGGACTTCAGTGGGAAAGCTCCAAAGGCTCTGTGAGCTTTTTGATGCTAATAGCAATAAGCAATCTGTCTCTATGACAACTGAGTTAGCAGAAAAACCCCTGGAGGCAGGTTAACGGCAGCTGTATTTTCAGAAGGTTCTGCTTTAGTAGATAGGGAAAGTCCAGACAATATTTCTTCTGCAGAAATGTTTTCACTTTAAAATAATTTCAGTGTTCATATGTGATCCCTTACTTTGTTAAATGGCATATATCTGTCCAGTGCTTACTGGGTGCACACCACCATGCTGGTCTAGGGAGGGTTTAGAGTTGAATAAACATAGTGCTGGCCTTCCCACCATTTCTGCTCAAATAAGAGTCAGACAAATGGTCCAAGCAGGCTGGGAAGAGCCCTGTCCGATCTTTACTCAGAAGTATCTGCTGTGATGCCTGGGTGGCTCAGTTGATTAAGCAGCCAATGCTTGATTTTGGCTCAGTCATGATCTCAGGGTCATGGGATCAAGCCCCATGCTGGGCTCCATGCTCAGCACTGAGTTTGCTTGAGATTCTCTCTCTCCCTCCCCCAGCTCATGCTTGTTCCCTCGCTCTCTCACAAATAAATAAATAAATAAATAAATAAATAAAATCTTTAAGAAAAAAGAAAGAAATATCTGCTGAGGACTTCCTAAGTGCCAGGCACTGCTGGAAGCAACAAGGAAGGAGCCAGGAGCAGGTTGGATGAGAACATTCAGCCCATGGGTTTTGCAGAAAGCCAGTACTAGGGGTACTGAGACAAGGAAGGGAAAGGGACTGTGAAGACCAGGGATAAACCATCTAAGACAGGGGACCTCTACACTGAAGTCTAGGTAGACTTAAGGAAACATTGAAGAGGAAGAAATTCTATGCACATAACTTGGAAAACTTTAACTTGGTGCTTCCATATCAGCCCTAAAATTTGTATGATCTTTCTTTACCTTGGATGCAAGATGGTAGGATGTATTTTCCTGCATTTACAACCTCTAGTTTTATGGCATCTACATGGCACTTCCTTGAGAAATTAGGTAACACATTTGAATGTTTTGACATAATGTTTGACACATAGAGGAATCTCAATGATTTCTTTTTTGAATCTGATTTTTAAAAATGCTACTTGCATGTTTGGCACGTGTTTTTTCAAACAAGGATGGATAACCTATAGAATATCAGATTTGTTTTACTAAATATGGTTTAAAAGCTGGATCCAAAATATTTTACCAAATTATTTGATTTGCCTGAGAAGAATGTATTGTCAGATGTTCTACAGTTCCATGGGCACACATGGGACCAGTTTACACCCTCAGGCTCACTGAGGCTCCAGGAGGGGACAGTCAGGTCTAGCTGCTTGTCCTGGAACCCTTCTTAGAATGACTTGCAGTCACACAGCAACAAGGTCTAGTGCTCACATGCCCCAATATTGGTTGATTTTCCCCCACTTTAAACATTCAGTTTTGGGGCGCCTGGGTGGCTCAGTGGTTTGGGCTGCTGCCTTCGGCTCGGGTCATGATCTCAGGGTCCTGGGATCGAGCCCCGCATCGGGCTCCCTGCTCTGCAGGAAGCCTGCTTCCCTCTCTCTCTCTCTCTCTGCCTGCCTCTCGGCCTACTTGTGATCATTGTCTGTCAAATAAATAAATAAAATCTTTTAAAAAAAAAACCATTCAGTTTTAACTTAGGATAGTGAGTGTTCATCTGCTGGGAATGGAGCCAGACTTCTGTCCAGAGCTGATTCCCAAGCACGAAGAACCTAGAATGTCACTTGGGGATGCATAAGGGAGATCCACTCTTTAAACAGTCAGGACTCTTTTCTGAATTCTCCAATAGGGTGAAGATAGCACATCTATATGTGGATGTGTCCAGGCCTCCGCACACTCCCTGTTGAACTATGGGCAGGCTGTTTGGTACCCTGGTGGTTTTTCTTTCTTTATTTGCTCTTATTTATTTATTTATCTATTTATTTATTTATTTATTTTTAAGACAAAAGAGAACACACACATATTTAAATGCAAGATGTTTGGTGTTCCTCTTTTTGCATGGTATTGAATTGAGCTGAATTCAATTGTATATGATAATCAGGACGTTTTACAAAATCATGCAAATACTGTTCCATTTAGAAACTAAAGAATTCCAAGCTTGCCAGCACTAATGAGAATTTTAATTTTAAATACTGTCAGAAATGGGGCCCAGATGCATAACTCCATCTCATCAATCACATCTCATCTAGAATTACTTGTCTTAGTGGAGGGAGAAGCATCTAAAATCCTTTGTCCTCTCGGGTGGGGAGTTGGGGGTGGTTTATCAATGTGAATCCCTTGATCCTTCCATGATGGTAAATTTACTGTAAGTAAAAACTATAAAATGAACTATGTTCTCATCAGGAACATTTAGGAATGTTTAAAGCTATCTTTAAACATTAGCTAAGATTTTGTATGACCCCCAAGTCAACTTGAAACACTAAAAAAATCACCAGAAACTGGTGGGACTGGACAAAGGAGCTGTCCTTTCCAGAAGTGTTGTTTCTTTAACAGGTTCCTTTTGAGTTCCTGTGCTTCACGATCATTTGAACTTTATTTTCAGTTTCCCAAAGTGTAAACCAGACTAAGTGAAGTGGTTCCTAGAAGAGGAGGCATTTAGTGAACCTAAGAATTTAGCTGAGTGAAAGACAGAAATTTTTCCTTGACTGAAAGTTAACATAATGATATAAAGTACAGTACGTTTGCCTTTCTCTGTGTGGGTTTGAAAACCTAGTTTCCAAAATAATCCAAGTAGGGCAGGAATACACTATTACTTTCTTCATGTGTATATTGTAGACAGAATAATGGTCCCCTAAAGATGTCCATGCCCTACTCCCTGTAATCTGTAAATGTTACCGATGGGGACTTAACGATCTTGACATGGGGGAATTACCCTAGATTATTTGGATTTGCTCAATGTCATCAAAAGGATCCAAGTGGAAGGGAGGCAGGAGGATCAGGTCAGAGAGACATTTGAATGGGCTTCACTGCTGCCTTTGAAGATGGAGGAAGGGGTTTGGGGCCAATGACTGCAGACGACCCGTAGAAGCTGGAAAAGGCAAAAAATGGCATTCTCCATCTAGAGCCTCCAGAAAGAATGTAATCCTGTAGAGATACCTTGACTTGAACCCATCAGGAACCATTTTATATTTCTCACCTTCAGAACTAGAAGATAGTTCATTTGTGTGGTTTTAAAGCCATCAGGTTTGTGGTCACTGATTACAACAGCAAAAGGAAACTTGTCTAACTTGTATCTGATTATCCTATGACCTTTGGTAACATAATATACACAGTCCCCACCCATCAGCACTGCCTTCTCTGTTGTATCTGTGCAGAGGAAGTATTTGTCTTCGGTAGCAAAAACAAATTTCCAAGACTTCCAAATTGTTAATGACAGAATTCAGTGCAGGGCAGAATCTGAGTGAATACTTAATGAAATACTGAATACTTAATGCAAATACTTAATCATTATAGAGTTTCTGATTAGGAGGGTGGCCCATTTGTTAGGTGTCAACTGTGACACCACGGTCTGCCCAATCCCTCTCTTCAAGTGACATTGTCTGCTAAACATCCACTGTGCTGTCAGGTATGAAGTCTTAATGAGATGGTGTGTTTCCAAATGACTATGAAAATGTCACAGGTCTATCCTCTGTGGCCAAGCTTCTAGTCTTACCTCATATGAATAATTGGGAAAACATTCTTAGTGCTACATGAAGTGAACATCAGGGTTTGAAGAGTGAATTTCATTGATTACTACAAATGGCTATGTTTGTTTGAAGGTTTTGAAATCAAAATAAAAATCAATGCAGATTAAGTCAATATACAAGATAATTTATGCGAGTTAAGGCATAGCTAGCAGAGATGGAAATTTCTACCAGCATCACATCCTTTTGTAAAGCAAAGTTCAATTCCTCTGTAGTTTCTTATTTTTGTTTCCAAAGTGAAGTAAGTCAGCTGCTTATTCTTGTTTCATTTTTAAAGACTTATTTTTATCTTTAAAAAGATTATTCACTGTCTCTATTCAAAAGACAAAAGATCATTTGAT
This sequence comes from Mustela nigripes, assembly GCF_022355385.1. NCBI lineage: Eukaryota > Metazoa > Chordata > Mammalia > Carnivora > Mustelidae > Mustela > Mustela nigripes. Next base: position 91,852,743 of record NC_081560.1, on the reverse strand, counting down.
AAGTTATTAAACTGTAATTTTTCAGGGTTTATATTCTAAAATACTTTTATACCAAAAAAAAAAAAGTAAAACACATCCTTTCATAGTGCTGTTTTATGGAAATGGAGAGACCCTTCTGGATATTATTATCAAGTATGCCAAAGAGTAGCACATTACTGAGTCTTTAACAGCAATGTGGAGTTCCAAGGGCATAACACCCAGGTGCTGGCTGGATCTCATACAGCTTATCTGCCTGTGGTACTGTGAATTATAATAAGAAATTTGTGTTTTGTCTTCTCCTGTTTCTGGCACAGTCCTAAAACTCTTAGAATGTCCTGAGAAATAACAACATAAGGGTGCCTTTTGTTCTGCTAATTAGGGGACTTTTGGAAAATACCTAAAGATGGGGACCAGTTGCCAGTGGAGCCAACCATGACTTTAGAGGGTTGGAACTTTCCATCCCACCACTGATCTCCGGAGAAAGGAAAAGAGCCAGAAGTTGGATCATTTGCCAGTAGCCAATGGCTTAGTCAATTGTCTATGTGATGAAGTCTCCATAAAAACCTAAAAGAAGAGGATCTGAAGAGCTCTCAGGTTGATAAACACATGGAGATTCAAGGAGAGAGGTGTGCACAGAGAAGGCAGGGATGCCCCACCCCCTCTTCTCATACTTACCCTTGGGAATCTCTTCCATCTGGCCCTTACTGAGTTCTGTTCTTTTGTAAATAAAAATAAATAGGTGACCTAGTAAGTACAATATTTCTCTGAGCTCTGTGAGCAGCTCTAGCAAATTAATCAAACCTAAAGAAAGGTTTAAGGGAACCTCTGATTTATAGCCAGTCTGTCAGAAGCACATTAACAACAGGGATTTTGACTGGTATCTGAAGGATGGGGGGGCCTCTGGTAAGACTGAGCCCTTAACATGTGGAATCTGATGCCATCTCTGGGTAGATAGTGTCACAATTGTGTTAAATTGAGTTGACTTATAGAACACCCAGCTGGTGTTGGAGCATCACTCTTATGTGGTGTGGGGAACCCCATTTCCCCCACACACTTATCCTTTAAAATTGGGTCCAGGAACCTAATTAATTATCCCAAGTCATTTTTAAATGTTGCTAGAGCTTAATGTGCTTGTTGCTGCAAAGGGCACAGGAAATCCAGCAAAGCAGATCACACAGCCCAGGACTAAGGCAGACTTACGGCTCCCCAGAAGTATGTTGTTGGCAATTCCAGGGCTGGAGCCTTGCCTAATTATAACTGCATCTCTAACACCATCATGCTGCCCAGTGCACACACATGCACACACATGCATATACATGTACACAGACATATGCACACACTAGATACACAGAACAAAGTTTGTGCCAGTATAGCTAGCAAAATGAGTGAACATAATATCTTGAAATTATTTTTAGCATATATTGAAATTCCATTTATCTTAAATAATAATCAAAACCTTGGCCATATTATATAAGAAGAAATAAAACTCAAGAGAAAGAAAAGACAAGCCACAGACTGGAGGAAGATATTTATAAAAGATACATCAGATCAAGGACTGCTATCCAAAATATACAAAAAGCCCTTACAAATCAACAATAAGAAAACAGATGTTCTGATTGAAAAATGGTCCAATGACCTTAACAAATACCTCACTTGGCAAGATATAAAGATGGCAAATAAGCATATGAAAGGATACTTCATACCATATGTCATCTGAGAAATGTAAATTAAAACAAGATACCAACACCCACCTACAAGAATGGCCCAAGTCTAGAACACAAATCTCATAAATGCTAACAAGACTGTGGAACAAGAGCAACTCTCATTCATTGCTGACGAGAATACAAAAGGACACAGCCCACTTCCAAGGACACTTTGTCTCTTATAAAATTAAACATACTCTTACCATACAACCTAACAACTGTGATTCTTTCACTTAGTGATACACATTTAAGGTTACCCCACATCTTGTTCTGACTTGACAGCTCATTTATTTTCAGTCCTGAGTGATATTCCATTGTCTCCGTGTTCTACAACTTGCCTACTCACTTACTGAAGAGCATCCTGGTTGCTTTCAAGTTTGGGTAATTATGAGTAAAGATGCTTTAAACCTCCTCAAGAAGGCTTTTTGAAGGAGCCAGTCTGCAAAGGCTATGTACTGTGTGACTTCAGCTCTGTGACGTTCTGGAAAAGCAAGACTGTGGAGATAGTAAAGAGTTCTGTGGCTGCCAGGAGTTCCGGGAGAGGGAAGGATGAACAGGTGGAGTCCAGAGGATTTTTAGGACAGTGAAAGTACTCTGTATATTACTTAATGGGGGAAGTGCCTAGATGGCTCAGTTGGTTAAGTGTCTGACTGCTGATCTCAGCTCACATCTTGATCTCAGGGCCATGGGTTCAAGCTCTGCACTGGGCTCCATGCTGAGCATAGATCCTACTTAAAAAGAAAAAAAAAATAGGGATGCCTGGGTGGCTCCATTGGTTAAGCGACTGCCTTTGGCTCGGGTCATGATCCTGGAGTCCTGGGATTGAGTCCCACATTGGACTGCTCAGCAGGGAGTCTGCTTCTCCTACTGACCTCTCTCCTCTCATGCTTGCTCTCTCTCTCTTTCTCTCTCAAATAAATAAATAAAATCATTAAAAAATTTAAAAAAGAAAAAAATAATAATGACGAATATGTGTCCTTACACATTCATCCAAGCCCACAGAACGTATGAGAATGAACCCTGATGTAAACCATGGATCTGGGGTGATTATCATATGTCAGTGTAAGTTTATCAATTGCAACAAAGACACCACTCTGGTGGGGGATCTGATAACCAGGGGAGACTGTGCATGGGGGTGGGGGGATCGCTCCACTGTCCCCTCAATTTTGATGTGAACCTAAAATTACTCTAAAAAAAATAAAGTAAGCTTTGGAAAAGAGAAAGAAATGTGTTCCTGACATGAAGCAAATAAAGGACCTTTCTGGAAAAAAGACTATTGAGATCATATTTCCCATCCCAACTGAGGCAAGAGGACAACCATGTTGGCAACGAGTACTGGGGCTCTGTGCTACCTGCGCTCTGCCCTGGACTTTGGGTACAGTAATTAAAATAACAATGCTATGCAATAGGCAGTATAGTTGTTATTTTACAGCTGAAGAAAGGAGGGTCAGAGGATTTAAACTCTTTGGTCAACATTATATAACTGGCAAGGAGTTCAGTGGCCATGATGCTCTAGTCCATCTGATTCCAAAGCCTGGGATCTTTCAGCACTTGGAGAGACTTTCATTAACTTTCCTGATCCTCTTCTCCATTCCCTTTTATTTCCTGCCCAGCTAAGATGAGGTCTTGTTCCATTGCTGCTGTGAACTTACTACTTTAGAATAGAACAAAATAAGGTGCCAGAAATGTTTTGCAGAACCCGCTTTCCTTGCTTTTCTCCTTGTAATGTATGAGCAGTACAATAAAATAGACTCAGCTCTTCTAGAGCCAAAGAAGATTTGGGGGCTTTGTGAAGGATGGCAGAAAGTTACAGAGCCATGTCTGAATCGAGAGGCCACCACTGGGGTTGGGGGCAAGGGACTTCAATTCATTATAGTCTCCTTCTCCCAAGTTGGACTCTGTGATCAATCCTCATAACTCAAAGTCTGAGCCAAGCTACAACACCTTAGAGGGATAATGGGGTCCTTCCATCTCCCCACTCCCACCACTTAGCCCATTGTCTGATGGGCTGCTCTCACTGAGTCTCTTCACAGTATTCTTCATAGAGACCAGGTCTAGTATGACCTTCCAAAAAATAGTTTCTTTCCATTCTATTTTAAGAGGTTCAACACAAAGTTAAGCTTGATAGGAATGGGCCTAGCCAGAGTAAGAGGTTTTAAATCATTCTGAGATTGGAGTTCCTGGAAAGGGCTCAGTCAGTCATCTTCCCCTTCTTTGGGACAGCTGGTTTTCACATTAAGAAGATGTATTATGGTTTCACTAATTTGTGGAGCACAACAAATAGCATGGAGGACATGGGGAGATAGAGAGGAGAAGGGAGTTGGGGAAATTGGAAGGAGAGGTGAATCATGAGAGACTATGGACTCTGAAAAACAATCTCAGGGTTTTGAAGGGGTAGGGGAAGGGGGGTTGGGGTACCACGTGGTGGGTATTATAGAGGGCACAGATTGCATGGAGCACTGGGTGTGGTGCAAAAATAATGAATACTGTTATGCTGAAAATAAAAAATAAATAAGCAAATTAATTAATTAATTAATTTTTAAAAAAAGATGTATTTTAAATCATAATTGGGAGATCTGGGGTCTTGGTCTGAAGTAACCCCTCCCCCAACCCCATGAGATAACAATTCAGCCACCAGGGGACATGACTTGGGAGCATCATGGCAACTTTGATTTGGGAAAAAGAACAGCATTCTTTCTGAAATAATTAAATATTTTTAAAATCTTTAATGCACCATCTTCTTAAGACTGAGATGGAAAATAGATTTCCCACTAGTGCCATTGAGAAATTCTCCCTAGTCTGCCCCCTTTACTAGGGATGCCATGAGAGGCAGCTATATTGGGCAAGGAGCTGTGTTCCTGCCACTGGCAGGAACTGTAATTGGCGCGGACAGTGTGTGTTTGCAGATGAACACCTCCTTCACATCATCCTGCTGCATGAAATTAAAGTGGCAACTCATGTGCTCCTGGTCTTCACCCGCGGACCTACACCTACTCAGCAGCTCCATTAGTCTGATATCTTGCATGGTGAACACCACCACTCCAGTCCTGTCTTCATGTCGCAGAGCCTGCAGACTTCCCCAGCCTGCACACTCATGGAATATACTTCCTGTCACCCAAAAGTGTGCAGAGCTCACAGCAATCCACCTCTGAGAGGACGCACACTTTGCTGCTGCCGCACACGCCACACACACTCAGGCACTGAAGGACCATCCTCAAGTTCCCCCCTTGTTTCCCCAGGGACCCCAGAAAGCACTCTCAAAATAGAATAAGAGAAGAGGAGGAGCAAGATGGCAGAGGAGAAGGAGAACTAAATTTCATCGGGTCCCAGAAATTCAGCTAGATAGTTATCAAACCATCTGAACACCTACAAACTCAACAGGAGATCGAAGAGAAGAGCAGCAATTCTAGGAACAGAAAATTGACCACTTTCTGGAAGGTAGGACGTGTGGAGAAGTGAATCCAAGAGGCGATATATGGGAAGATAGACTGCGGGGGGAGGGGCTGGCTCCCAGCAAGCGGCAGAGCAGTGGAGCACAACATCAGAACTTTTAGAAGTCTGCTCCACAGAGGAACATCTCTCCAGAGGCTAAGCAGGGGTGGAGCGCTCACGGGGACAATGTGGTTTCAGGACCACAGGGACATAGAAAGACCAGGGGTGTCTGAGGGTGGCAGAGCTCCCAGGTATAAAAGTGGGGAAGCCAGTTGCAAAGATGGAGCTGAGGCATGTTCTCTTAGCTTGGGCTTACCTTAAACCATGATCTGAGACACATTGAGGCCACTACTCTTTGGGCAGGGACCCCACAAGTGACAGATCTAGAGAGGCCCCCTCTTGCCTCTTCTGTGATAAGCAGTGCAGGAGCCTAGGGCAGGAATCTGCTGGGTTTGGAGATTCCAAACAGGGCCATGCACCAGAGAGAGAAACACTCAGTTGGTCACAGTCCAGGTGAGCTCACAGCACAGACAGAGGCCAGGGAGAGGGCAGGGATTGACAGCTTTTCTCTGAGGGCACACTGAGGAGCAGGCCCGAGGGCTCAGCTCCTCCGGTGGGAGACTAGGCGGCCGCCATTTTCATTCCTGTCCTCCAAAGTGGTACAGAAAGTGCTCAGCGAAAAAAATCTCCCAAGAGTGAACTGTAGCAGATTACTTAGCCAGGCTCCTGGCAAGGGTGGTGCAATTCCCTCTTGGGCAAAGACATTTGAGAATCACAGGAACAGGCCCTTCCCCAGAAGATAGGCAAGAATTTCCAGCCAAGACCAAGTTCACTGATCAAAACGAGAATAGCCGAACTCTGACCTGGGGGAATGCAGCACATAGAATTCATAGCTTTTTTTCCCCAAAATTCTTTAGTCTTTCAAAGTTAAATTATTTAAATCTTCATTTTTTTTTCTTTTCCTATTTTTTAATGTTTCCTTTCTATTTTAACTATTTTATCTTATCAATACTTTCTTTAAAATCTTTTTAAATTTTCATTTTTATAGTCATATTCTATCTCTTCATTGTATTTAACCTTAGTTTTTTATACATGTAAGTTTTTCTTTCTTTAAAATTTTGGGATACAGTTTCTTCTAACAGACCAAAATATACCCTAAATCTAACGTATGGATTTGTTCTAGTCTCCAGCCTGATCTCATTCTCTCTCTCTTTTCTTTCCTTTTTTCAACCTTTTTTCTTGTATTATCAATTCCTTTTTTAGAATCTTTTAAAGTTTTCATCTTTACAGTCATATTCCATACTTTCATCATGTTTATTTGGGAGGGAATTTCATCTAACAAACCAAAATACACCCAAAATCAAGTGTGTGGCTCTGCACCCTAATTATATATATTTTCTCCTCTTCCTCCTCCTCCTCCTCCTCCTCCTCCTCCTCCTTCTTCTTCTTCTTCTTTTCCTTTCTTCTCTACCTGGTTTTGGGTCTCTTCTGATTTGGTTAGTGTATATTTTTCTGGGGTTGTTGTTACCCTTTTAACATTTTGTTCTCTCATTCATCTATTCTTCTCTGGACAAAATGACAAGGCAGAAAAACTCACCTAAGGGAAAAAAAAAGAAAAGAAAAAGAAAAGAAAAAAAAAGAACAAGAGGCAGTACCAGCTTCTAGGGACATAATCAATATGGACATTAATTAGTAAGATGTCAAAACTGGAGTTGAGAATGACATTTGTAAAGGTGCTAGCTGGGCTTGAAAAAAGCAGAGAAGATACTGGAGAATTCCTTTCTGGAGAAATAAAATCACTTTCTGGAGAAATAAAAGAACTAAAATATAACCAAGTTGAATAAGAAATGTAGGCTCTTACTGTGAGTATAAATGAGACAGAAGTGATATAGAAGTGATAGTGATAGTGATATAGATAGACCAAATGACAGAGAATAAAGAAGATGAGCAAAAGAGAGACAAACAACTGCTGGATCATGAAGAGAGAATTCGAGAGATAAGTGATACCATAAGATGAAATATTAGAATAATTGGGATCCCAAAAGAAGAAGAAGGGAGGAGGGCAGAAGGTATATTAGTGCAAATTATAGCATAGAATTTCCCTAATTTGGAGAAGGAAACCAGCATCAAAATCCAGGAGACACAGAGAGCACCCCTCAAAATCAAATAGGTCAACATCCCATCACCTATAGGTGTCAGAGACAAAGAGAAAATCCTGAAAGCAGCTTGGGACAAGAGGTCTGTACTGTACAATGGCAGTATTGGGTTGGCAGCAGACCTATCCACAGAGACCTGGCAGGCCAGAAAGAACTGGCATGAAATATTCAGAGCACTAAATGAGAAAAATATGCAGACAAGAATACTATATCCAGCTAGGTTATCACTGAAATTATAAGGAGAGATAAAATCTTCCAGGACAATCAAAAACTAAAAGAATTTGAAAACACCAAACCAGTCCTACAGGAAATATTGAAAGGGGGTCCTCTAAGCAAAGAGAAAACCTAAAAGTAGTAGATCAGAAAGGAACAGAGACAATATACAGTAACAGTCACTTTATGGGCAATATAATGGCACTAAGTTCATATCTTTCAATAGTGACCCTGAATGTAAATGGGCTAAATGCCTCAATCAAAAGACACAGGTGCTAAAAGGATCCACTAAAAGGATGATTAAAAAAAAAAAAAAAAAAAAGACCCATTGATATGCTGTCTTCAAGAAACTAATTTTAGACCCAAAGACCCCTCCAGATTTAAAGTAAGGGGGTTGAAAACCATTTACTATTGTAATGGACATCAAAAAGAAAGCTGGGGTGGCAATCTGTATATCACACAAATTAGATTTTAAGCCAAAGATTCTAATAAGAGATGAGGAAGGAAAGTATATCATACTTAAAGGGTATGTCCAACAAGAAGGATCTAAAATTTTAAATATCTATGCCCCTAACATGTGAACAGACAACTATATAAACCAATTAATAACAAAATCAAAGAGACACATCAACAATAAGACAATAATAGTAGGGGACTTTAACACCCCCCCTCACTGAAATGAACAGATCTTCCAAGCAAAAGATCAACAAGGAAATAAAAGCCTTAAATGACACACTGGACCAGATGGACATCACAGATATATTCAGAACATTCCATCCCAAAGCAATGGAATAAAAATTCTTTCCTACTGCACATGGAACATTCTCCAGAATAGATCACATCAGGTCTCAGCCAGTACCAAAACACTGGGATCATTCCCTGAGTAATTTCAGACCATGGTGCTTTGAAACTAGAACTCAACCACAAGAGAAAAGTTGGAAAGAACCCAAATACGTGGAGGCTAAAGAGCACCCTACTAAAGAATGAATGGGTCAATGAGGAAATTAAAGAAGGATTTTTTAAAAATTAATGGAAACAAATGAAAATGAAAACACAACTGTTAAAAATCTTTGGGATGCAACAAAGGCAGTTCTAAGAAGAGAGTATATAACAATACAATCCTTTCTCAAGAAACAAGAAAGTTCTCAAAGATACACTCTTACTGTATACCTAAAGAAGCTGGAGAAAGAACTACAAAGGAAAGCCTAAACCCAGCAGGAGAAAAGAAATCATAAATATCAAAGCAGAAATCAATGAAATAGAAACCAAAAAGAACAGTAGAACAAATCAATGAAACTAGAGGCTGGTTCTTTGAAAGAATTAATAAGATTGATAAACCTCTGGCCAGACTTATCAAAAAGAAAAAGAAAGGACTCAAATAAATAAAATCATGAATGAAATAGGAGAGATCACAACCAACACCAAAGAAATATAAACAATTATAAGAATATATTAGGAGAAACTTTATACCAGCAAATTTGACAATCTGGAAGAAATGGATGTGCATATTCCTAGAGACATACAAACTACTAAAACTGAACCAGGAAGAAATGAAAACCTGAACAGACCCCTAACCAGTAAGGAGATTGAACCAGTCATCAAAAATCTCCCAACAAACAAGAGTCCAGGGTCAGAAAGCTTCCCAGGGGAATTCTACCACACATTTAAAGAAGAATTAATACCTATTCTCCTGAAACTGTTCCAAAAAAACAGAAGAGGAAGGAAAATATCCAAATTCATTTTATGAGGCCAGCATTACCTTGATCCTAAAACCAAAGACCCCATCAAAATGGAGAATTACAGTCCAATATCCCTGATGAACATGGATGCAAAAATTCTCACCAACATACAAGTCAATAGCATCCAATAGTACATTAAAAGGATGATTCATCACAACCAAAATGAATTTATTCCTGGGCTGCAAGGGTGGCTTGACAACCACCAATCAATCCATGGAATCGCTGCCTTAACAGAAGAAAGAACAAGAACCATAGGATCTTCTCAATAGATGCAGAAAAAGCATTTGACAAAGTACAGCATCCTTTCTTGATCAAAACTCTTCAAAGTGTAGGGATAGAGGGTACATACCTCAATATCATCAAGGCGTTCTATAAAAAACCCACAGCGAATATAATCCTCACTGGGGAAAAAAATGAGAATTTTCCCCCTAATGTCAGGAACATGGCAGGGATGTCGTGTATCACTACTGCTATTCAACATAGTACTAGCAGTCCTACCCTCAGCAATCAGACAACAAAAAGAAATAAAAAGCATCCGAATCAGTGAAGAAGTCAAATTCTCACTCTTTGCAGAATATATGATACTTCATGTCGAAACCCCAAAAGATTCTACTCCAAAACTTCTAGAACTCATATAGGAATTCAGTAAAGTGTCAGGATATAAAATAAATGCACAGAAATCAGTTGCATTTCTATACACCAACAACAAGATAGATGAAAGAGAAATTAAGGAGTCAATCCCATTTACAACTGCACCAAAAATCATAAGATACCTAGGAATAAACCTAACCAAAGAGGCAAAGAATCTGTACTCATAAAACTAAAGAATACTCATCAAAGAAATTGAGGAAGACACAAAGAAGTGGAAAAACGTTCCATGCTCATGGATTGGAAGAACAAATAATGTGAAAATGTTTATGATACCTAGCGCAATCTACACATTTAAAGCAATCCATATCAAAATACCATGCACTTTTTTTTTTAAAGAAATGGAACAAATAATCCTAAAATTTACATGGAACCAGAAAAGACCCCGAATAGTCAGAGGACTGTTGAAAAAGAAAGCCAAAGTTGGTGGCATCACAATTCCAGACTTCAAACTCTATTACAAAGCTGTCATCATCAAGATAGTATGGTGCCAGTACAAAAACAGACACATAGATCAATGGAACAGAATAGACAGCCCAGAAATAGACCCTCAGCTCTACAGTCAACTAATCTTCGACAAAGCAGGAAAGAATGTCCAATAGAAAAAAGACAGCCTCTTCAACAAATGGTGTTGGGGAAACTGGAAGCCACATGCAGAAGAATTAAATTGGACCATTTCCTTACACCACACACTAAAATAGACTCAAAATGGATGAAGGACCTCAAGGTGAGAAAGGAATCCATCAAAATCCTTGAGGAGAGCAGAGGCAGCAACCTCTTCGACCTCAGCCACAGCAACTTCTTCCTAGGAACACCACCAAAGGCAAGGGAAGCAAGGGAAAAAATGAACTATTGGGATTTCATCAAGATCGAAAGCTTTTGCACAGCAAAGGAAACAGTTAACAAAACCAAAAGACAGCTGACAGAATGGGAGAAGATATTTGCAAATGACATATCAGATAAAGGGCTAGTGTCCAAAATCTAGAAAGAACTTATCCAAATCAACACCCAAAGAACAAATAATCCAATCAACAAATGGGAAGAGGACATGAACAGACATTTCTTCAAAGAAGACATCCAGATGGCCAACAGACACATGAAAAATTGTTCTACATCACTCAGCATCAGGGAAATACAAAGCAAGACCACAATGGGATACCACCTCACACCAGTCAGAATGGCTAAAATCTACAAGTCAGGAAATGACAGATGCTGGGGAGGATGCGGAGAAAGGGGAACCCTCCTACACTGTTGGTGGGAATGCAAGCTGGTGCAGCCATTCTGGAAAACAGAATGGAGTTTCCTCAGGAAGTTGAAAATAGAGCTACCCTATGACCCAGCAATCACACTACTGAGTATTTACCCTAAGGATACAAATGTAGTGACCCGAAGGGGCATGTACACCCAAATGTTTATAGCAGCAATGTCCACAATAGCCAAACTATGGAAAGAACCTAGATGTCTGTCAACAGATGAATGGATCAAGATGTGTATATACACAATGGAATACTATGCAGCCATGAAAAGAAATGAAATCTTGCCATTTGAAATGACATGGATGGAACTAGAGGGTATTATGCTGAGCAAAATAAGTCAATCAGAGAAAGACAATTATATGATTGCAGTGATATGAAGTTGAGAAACAATACAGAGAATCATAGGGGAAGGGAGAGAAGAATGAAACAAGACGAAACCAGAGAGGGTGACAGGCCATAAGAGACTCTTAACCTCAGGAAAGAAACTGAGGTTTGGAGGACTGGGGTTACTGATTGATGGACATTGGGGAGGGTATGTGTTATGGTGAGAAAAATAATAATAAATTTAAAAAGAAAAGAGAAAAAAAAACAGAATAAGAAGTCACATAAACAGTTCCTCTGTATTTGGCATGCTTGTGTGTGCTCTCAAAGGAAAAATAAAGCAAATACATTATTTTGATGGAAAAACTACAGATTCCTGTAAAGAGGACTTAAAGCATGCAGCTTAAACAAAATGTTAGAATAAATCATAGTGTTTGGTGTTTCTCCAGAAGGAAATAAAGATTACTTTTGCAGAGTGTTGGGGGGGGGCTCCTTTTGCATGTTGATTAGAGCATAGCATGAATTGAAAAGTGTCCACACCTGGTTTCTGGTTAAATCACTCAGAGATCGGGAACCGAGATGGTGAGCTCTTTGGATGATGTTTAAAAATGTGCATAGTGAGGACATTGTGCATAAAGTATTTCTGCCTCCTGAGAAAAAGCTTTCTGTTTCTCCTAATGGAGAGCTGTGTTGATCAAAGCGTTCTGTGGAAAGCCTAAATGAAAAGTGATAGAGATTCTAAACCGCAGACTTCCCCGAGCCTGTGGGCCTGGAAGGGCCAGGTGGCTCTGGCGTGCCCACAGTGACAGTCACCATGGGAGACGCAGGCCTCCTCCATCAGTCTGTCTTCCTGACTTCTTCCCCATCCACCTCTTTGGTGCACTTCTCAATTTTCTGCAGAACTTAAAGGATCCGATGTCGGGCTTGCGCTCAGAGGTGCTGTCCCCGTGAGCTCTGGATGAGGCCTTGTATCCTGGGCTTTTATTTTTGGGAAGAAAGAACATCTCCGGTTCTGAGGTGTCCTTGTCCTGCTGTGCTGGCCTCAGAGCACAGGGCTGCGGACCTCCAGCTTGCCTCTGCCAAGCCATGTTGCTGAGCCCCTTGGAGGGCTTGTTTCTTCAAGTGTGAAATGGGCACAGACCTGCCTGTGCTGTCTCCCTCTGGCGAGGTCACCTGTGTGAAACCACTCTGTCCAGGGCCCAGTGTTACTAATCTAGAGCTTTCTGCTCAGGGCGTGGTCAGGCGACCTCAGCTGGGGCCAGGAGCTATCCTTGGTCCTGGAAGCAGGACAGACGAGATGCTTCTGCAGAAGGGAGCGAGGCTGGTGGGTGGCTGGAATTTGCGCTGTCGCCTGGGGTTAGCCTTCTGGCCCCACTTCATCATGTCCCATCTTTACTCCCCTGTGTCCCCTGTCTGGAAGACCATCATCTGTTCCCTTGCAGACAGCAGTCTTCTCTCCGCGATATTAAAGGCTGTTCTCAGACATCAAGTTCTTGCATCCTCCTTTAGAAACTGGGCTTATCTTTCTATCAGTCGTAAGGGCTGGCAGAATTCTGGATAGCAAGGGATGAGGAGATGGCCTTCGAACTCATTCCTGTGTGGAGGGCTCTGAGGGCAGACAAATTCATCTTCTCTGTGGGTGGGACATGCAGGCACACACCCCACGATGACTGGGCAAGTGGCAAATGCAGGAAGAATGGTAGACCGGTACCCATGTGTATTCAAGAAGCACCTGTCCTAGAGTTTGAATATCATAAATGTTTGGAGAGGAGATTGTTTTTTCCTTTTCTTTTTCAAATGGACTTAACCACAGTCCCCATGGACGAGGGACTCATGGTTCTTCAAAGGCTGGGTAGAAGCAAGGTGAGTGAACGTGTTGGAGTGGGTCATAGAAGTTGGAAGAGAAAGCTGAAGGCAGGGCGTGCAGCCAAGGGACGGTGGCTGGCATCAAACACATTCCTTAAAATCTGTGTGTTGATTGGTTCCCTCCTACTTGCCCATTAAATCATATCTTGCTTTTAGAAGTGAATTGTGATCTAACCAAAACTAACTGGTATCTCATACACAGGAGATAGGTTATCTTCCCCCCATAACCCCCACAAGCAGAGACTTAATCACGACAGACCCGGAATGGGGTATGCACTATGCCTGCAACAGGGGCCATGGCTATGATGTTCCATGCAACCCGTGGCCTGAAACTCCCCTCATCTCACTCTGGACACTGAAGTAAAGTCTGGAAGCCTGGAAATTAGATTTCCCGGGTCTTTGCCATTTGCTGCAGTGCTGTAAGCAGCATCCCCCAGGTCAGAAGCTCTGTTTTTCTTCCAAAACATACATTTTTTTTTTTTTAACATTTTGAAGACAGATGCTTACAATTTGTCTTTCAGTGTCCGGATTATTTATATACTAGTTTCGTTTCACAGTGGGATTGTGGAGATTTTATGCATGAGTGTACAGGAAGGACTTAGGATTTCCAATTTTAATCTTAAGCCAGATAAGATGTAGTTTGGCAGCTACCGGACTGCCCAGACTTGGCTTGCTGAGAAATCTCTTTTTAATGGCCTAGTTCTTCACCCTGTAAATATATTCAGAATTAGATCCCAACCCCCACTCACGCCTCTGCATCTTTTTTGATTTTGAGTTTTGGATATTCGACCCTGCTGTCTCTCTCCTTGATTGTCAACACATCAACAAGTTATTTCAGCCCTGAGGTCCAAGCAGGGAGGGAGGGAGCCTGCCCAGAGAGTCCCTCATGCTGTTTTCAGTAATGGGGGCTGGCTTGGCTGGGAGCACAGGCAGAGTCATGACCAGGACGTTGCCTAGCAGGAGGGTCAGAACGTCCCACTGCAGCCAGTGATGCATCCTGGAGTCCCAGATGGGACTGGAGAAGGTGACAATTTATATCACAGCCCAGTGCAGGTCAGGGGTGGATACTCATGGGTCAGCACTGACCAAGGGGCAGGGAGAGAGAGGGCAGAGGAGGGGGAGAAAGAGAGAAAGGAAATGATAAAGACACTGGACTAGAACCGGTGAGCCATGGCACAAAATCTCCAGGTGGTGGAGGCAGCCAGGGTAGGGTCTCCAGGTCGGCCCCTGTGATCAGGATTACAAAGCACCACAGGGAATGTGTTTATATTCTGAGCAGGGCGGGTGCCTGGAGGTCTGAGACTCCTGCTAGCAGCCCAGGTCTCCCCTCCTGGAGAGGGTGGGTCTGGATTGGGGCTGGTCCTCTAGTTGTATTCCCTGGAGACAATGCCCAGGTCTTAACTCAGCAGGGAGATACATATCCACCCTATACCTGAGTGTCTGACCTACGGGAGGTTGGGCCACCGTTCAGCCCCAAAGTGCTTTGCCCCACTGGCTTACCACAATCCTGGTGTCTGTAGAGTCCTTAGGGTCAGGATGACATAGAAAACACAGAGTTCCCAGTTAAACATGAATTTCAGATGGACAAGAAATATTGTTTTAGTCTAAGAATTTCCCACACAATATTCAAGATATATATGTACTGAAAAGTATATTCAATTGGGTGATCCGAATTTTTATGTGCTAAATCTGGCAACCTGTGTCGGGGACTTCTCAGCTGCCCTCCTTCGCCTGTGGACCTACAGATTTGCTGGATGGTGGCCACGGGTCCCAGATTTTCCAACTACTCCCCTGGGAAACCACGCTCCACTGTTGGATGACCTGTCCTGGTTTCGGTCTGGCAAATACGAGACTGAATAGCAAGCAGCCACTTAGATGCAGACTTTCAAAGGGACTCTCATGCACCTGTTCTGTGCTCTCCCATCACTCCTGCTCTGAGATGCATTCAAGGGGACTCCCAGCACACGTATGGGGCTTGGAAGGCATTTCCAGCAGCCTTTCTCGCGGTGGTGAAAGGCGTGCCTTAAAACAACGTGGCAGTGAGCCCATGTGAAACAAGTGAGGCTCTTCTGAAAGAGAAGGAAACACCCATTAGCACTTTCTTTTTGCATGAGCAATGAGAACACAGCTAAGAGGGTGTGAGGGTTCACTGCATAGTGTGGCTTTGGGGCTGGAGAAGCTGCAGGATTGTAATAACACCACAAGTCACCACCCCAGTGTTTTGTCCAGAAATGTTACTGCTCCTGCTACTTTCTGGAGTTCTTGACATTCTAGGCCATGTTTTACAACTCAGGTACCTCTTGATGTCTGCAGAAGGAGCTCTGTGGAGTGGTCCATGGATTATTTTTTTTCTTCTTTTGGGAAAAACAAGAATAGTATATTCTTTCTAAAGGGCTTTCTTTACTTTTCTTTTTTTTTAAGATTTTGTTTATTCATGAGAGAGAGAGAGAAGCAGAAGGAGAAGCAGGCTCCCCACTGAGCATGTAGCCCGGTGCAGGACTCGATCTGAAGACCCTGCGATCCTGACCTGAGCTGAAGGCAGACACTTCACCGACTGAGCCCGCCTGGCACCCTCTAAAGGGCTTTCAGTGTCTTCTTATCTTTTCAGGATTAAGTTCCATTTATTAGTACAGCCTGAGAAGCCCCCTTCCCTTCTACCTTTTGGGTCCTTCTCTGAGACTCCCTCCAGCCAATGCCGTGTCATCCAATGCCTGACTGACTTGCATGCCTGGGGAGTCCCCGCTTCCCATGCACTGACAAGATACTCTATGTTTTGTTCTCCCAATTTTCCCTCAATAAATACTCACCCATCGTTATTGGTATTATTTTTCACGTTTTTAGATTACATTATTTGCCTTCTCCTCTGCATCATTTTAATTATCAAAGATATGTAGAAACTAGAAAGAGTTTGCAACCTTGTTGAAAACGCAAAAGCGAATGAAACTTACCTGTCCATGGAAGGTTATCTGCTCGAGTAAAACATAGATTTTAAAAAAAGACATAGAATCCACAAAAAAGAGACTCATCCCTTACTGAACTATGATGAAGGAGCACATTACATGAGCATTTTCTTGAGGGCAAACATCATCAGAAAATTAGCAACTATGTCACTTGTTAAAGCCCCAGAAACCGTACGTTCTTGCGTCCTTCACAACGCTGTTGTGTTCTGTATGCTTTCTGTCTAGTCGGATTGATTCAAGTCTCACCCATTTAGAGGTAAAGGGGATGAGAGGCTCTCACATTTTCTCCATTCTTATGGAGTGTTTGCTAGGGAGGCAGGCTCTCCCCTCAGTATGGCCCAGGCTTGTATGAAGTCACGGGTCTGCAGATGATAACATGAATCACTTACCCATGTTTATGGCAGACTTGCTATCTTTGCTCAGGTCAGAAATGAGCAAGAGAAGAAAACAACCAAGGACTGGGAGTCACTGTGTTCCTTCACTGAAGTTGCAAAGGTGTCAGAACTGAATGTGAAATACACGTTTGAAAAAGCCTGAATTCAGGCAAAATCTGTGTTTTACTCAAGCAGATAACCTTCCATGGACAGGTAAGTTTCATTTTGCTTTTGCGTTTTCAGCAAGGTTGCAAACTCTTTCTAGTTTCTACATATCTTTGTTAATTAACCTTTTAAGGCTACCCTGTAATGTGATTTTGTTGTTCAACCCCCATATACTTGATCATTCTGGTATACGTGAATCGCTAAAATTTCAGCGTGGTCGGGAATACGTAGAAATTAACATTCTACAGGAATCCTTTCTAAAAGTCATTTTTCTGTGTGAAAGATCTGAAGCATTTTATAATTCTTCCCACATATATTGCCAATGGATTTCCTCCCAAAATATGTTCTAATCTAAAATGTCACCAGTAGAGCCTGGCTATTTCAGTTTCAGTTCTACACGGATGTCTTTGATTTTGTGGGGTGGGACTCATTGGTAGTTATACAGTTATACAGTGCTTTTCCATGGGTCGATCTGTTTAGTGACAATAAACATTACTTTGTTTGTTTAATGTTTTAACATTTATCTTTTTCTACATTATTTATTTTTATCTTTCCTTCATATATATATATATATTTTTTTTTTTTTTACTGGTGAGCTTCTGCTTTCATTACAAACTTTCTTTTTCTTTCATTAGAAACTTGAAAGAGCACTTAACAAAGCCTGTGCCATTTTATTTCAGAGCTGACCCCCCATAGAAGGGGTTAGCTGGAGGAAGAACTTTCCAGGTTGTGGGAACAGAGAGTGCAAATGTCCTGAGGCAGCTGCATGCTGATTGAGTCAGAGGAGCAGCAAGGACACGTGGGTGGTTTGCACTGAATGATCAGGGGAGCCAGTCCAGAGGTGAAAGTGAAGAGAGAGCCAGGAGCAAGGTCACGCTTACTGCCTCACCAGCTTGGTTAAAGAGTCAGGTTTTATTCTAATCATCTTAGCAAAGCCCTGCACTAGGGTCTTTCTAAAATCCTTCCACACACTCTCTTTACTTTATCTTTCTCCTCTTACTGCTTCCTCTTCCTCCTTCTTCTCTTTCTTTTTAAATGACAATGATCAGGGCTTCTAAGCAGACTTCAAATTCCTAACTTGGTGACACCACTGGTTAGCAAATCAACAATGACCTGGGTAAGAATTAGTGCTAGTATTTGAGGAAAAGAGAAAATATGGCATAGTTGTGCAAGAGCATACCAGTGTTGATCAAAAGGGTTCAGAGTCCATGGGGCACCTTCCCTGCTACGCCATGGAATGTATGTTGGCACCGCACAGAGGGAGAAGTCAGTCTTTCCGCAAACCCCTGGCAAGGCTTCCAGCAGGTGCACAAAAGACATTGCCTTACACCCTGCTTCATAGTTTGTATTGATTTTTATTTGCTCTTCGTATCAAGTCATGAGACTAATTCTGCAGTGTTCATACCGACACTTCACGAACATACCTACTGCTATATTTGTCAGATAAAATCCCAGTTGCTTTATATTCTTCTCAGACAACACGCTTCCTACTGTGGGTCTGGTGCTCACTCTGAGAACAGGCTTTTAAACAATCATAATTATTTGCTTCATGAGACACTCCGGAACTCTAAGACAAAATGGTATTTTAGTAGCATCTGCTATCACCAACAGAGTTAAGACTTTTGTCCCCAGGAGTTTGTGATTGTTAAAGGATCACCATTGTGTTAAAACTTAGCTGAAAAGATGATTACTTCAGAGTGATTTTCTCACTATGAAATACATTTTCTAAGTAGCAATGGGTCACTTTTATAGTTGTTTTTTGTTGTTATTTCCTAACCTGAAATGGCTTCAATAAATAAGACAGGAATGGCCTGAGTGTTTTCATCTATGTGGATGACTAATGTCTCATGTTTATTGAAGATCCTGGAAAACCCACGAGCAGTAGCCAGGGGCACTGTGGCTGAGGCACCCTCTCTGTGGAGTTGGCCTGTCTGTAACCTTAATTATGGAATTATGGAATTTCTGATTGGCAGACTTACCACCCAACATCCACATTGTGCCTCTGGAATCCCAAACATTTCCACTCTAAAAAACAGTTTCCTTTACGTCTTGTTGATTCAATCAGAATATGTGCCTGAGAAGTCAAACAGTGGTAAAGAAAGTGAGAGACCCGAGTCACTCCTGTGAGGAAGCAAACCAAACACTGCAGTTCTAAGAGAACCTGTCTCTCCTTGGTAGGTGGAGAGGCTCCGTGAGGAAACAAACACCCAGAGAGAGTGAGGAAAGAAACATTCAAGGTGAACGGCAAGGGTTGGGCAGAAAGTGACCCTCTGTGCTGCATAGTCGCCCCTCTTTGGAGGGAAGGCGTGGAAGCAGAGGCAGCTTTCTGGGGGTGGGTGATATTTCAAAGCAAATTGGAGTGGGGATTTGCTCTGCTTTCTCCTGACCTGGGTCATAGCCTAAATATCCTCTGCACAGTGAGGTGTCCTGGTGCCTACCCAACCTTCCATCCTGCCTGCTTAGAACCCACAAGATTGGATGTGATGCCTTTGTTGGTTCCTCGGTGACATTCTGTACATGTCACGTTATGACACTGAGCTCAGAACACCGAACTTGTGGCGGCATGAGCTGTGGGAACAGAACCCACGTCTGTTGTGCCCATCCCGCTATCTTCTTGCCCAACACTGTTGCTAGAATACAGTAGGGGCTTAAACAATATTTGTCGGAGATGTGAATGAATGAGTGAATGAACACAGGGAAAGGAGAGTCCCTAAGGGTTGAGAAGGGCACAAAAGAGTCAGATATTCCTCAGCGTCTGGTATCCAGTATCTCGGTACTCCCAGCTGTATGTGCTGACGAGACTCTTCTGATGTCTGCATTTCCTTTCCGCCACTTACACCAGGCGATCACTTGCCTTGTTATATCTAAGAATTTATTAGCCTTTTTTGGTGATGAGGGCACAGAATTAGCCTCCCCACCTTCTTCGTATCAGTTGTGTGAGATTCAGTTAACCTTAGTTGTTGCCTTATTTTGGAAGGATGGATGTGGGATTCGGGGAAGGACAACTATGTCTCCATACAGTAGGTTTGGAGCAAAGGAGACAAAGCCAATTTCAGTTTCGGCAAATCACGTCTGCGCCTCAGCAGCTTACCAACTACTTGAGGGAAAAAGTGAAGGATGAAGGACCAGATGCTTTAAAAGGCATTTGGTTCATGACTCAAGAAAAAAAAAAATACCCATGTATGGTGATGGAAATTAACTAAACTTGTGGTAATTATTTTGCAATATATCCAAATACCAAATCATTGTGTTGCTCACCTAAAACTAATATAATGGTATATGTAAGTTACATTGCAATTAAAAAAAGGCATTTGTGGGATCTGCTGCACAAGGACGAAACCAATATGGCAAATAGGATGTGGATGACAGTGGGATGTGTTACAGGCTGAGCAGCCCTAGACATTTGTCAAAAGTTCCAAATCACTGCGGTTCAGAACCCTCTCTCATCTCCTCAGGCTTTGAACGGTTAGAGGGGAGCAAAGAGGAGGAGTGATCTCAGGTTGGAGTGATGGCATCACTGCACGTGGTGGGGAAAGTCAGGCTCCATCGAGGCTGAGCGGTGGATGGACACTCTGAGCGACCGGGGCTGAGTAGGAAACATGGATTTCCCCCGCCGAGGCAGAATTCAGCCATTTTGAAAAGTAGCATCCCATAGCTCTGAAATAAGAGTGGAGGAGCCACAGAGGGGAGCCTTTACAGATTCTTGTGGTATTGGAGTTTTTGTGGACAGGGAGGCATCTTGATCATGACGTTTCTCCATGTATCTGTTAGAGCATCTTCAGACACCAGGGATGGGCCAAGGAAAGCGGAGAGTCACTTTCCACTGTGTGGCTGGTGAATGTGACTTTGAAGTTTCGTGTGGAACACCTCCCTCGAGGAGGTAAAGTGGCAGAGTCTTCAGGTCTCTTAGAGTCATTTCTGCATTGGAAAGTCAGGCAGAGAACAGAGCCGGAGTCATGAGCTGAAAGTTGGGTTTCTGCAAGTGAGAATCACTCGGAGATTTGCTGTAAAGGGAGTGGAGGAATGTCAACTCCCCGTAGTACAAGAAATGCCGTCTTATTCCCGTGAGTATATAGCTTGCTTATTGCTTCTCAAAATCAATCAATCAATCTATCTATCAAATAAAAATAAAAATAATAGTATTTTGGATCTGAAGCAGTGTAGAAAATCAAGTCTTTGATAATGTCTGCAAATGCCTGGGATGAAGAGTAAATGCGAGTCACCCTTTCCTGCACTTTATGATTCCAATGGAGAAGCTGGCTGTAGCAATAGAAAAAAAAATTGGGAATTTTAAGCAAAAAGAAAAATGAAAGAAAACGTCTAAAATAAAATACTAAGTGCTCATGAGTGGTTCTCAGAACTATATAGAAACAACCTCTACCTATTTCTACCATAAAATGCAACTCTAAATCCTGGACAGACAGAAGCCGCTAAAGACTCTAAGAGTAAAAACAGTCTTTCACTAAAATTAAATCAAAACACAAAACATAAAACCATGAGGTTTCTGGAGTTAAAAAACAGGAGAAAATCTAGGTGACCTTGGGTTTGGTGAATTCTTTGGCACAACACCAACAGCATGATTCACAGAAGAAAAAAAAACTGGTAAGTTGGACTTCATTAAAGTAAAAAAATTTAAAAACCTGTGCTTTGTGAAAGTCAGTGTTAAGGGAACAGACAAGCCATAGACTGAGAAGGGATATTTGCACAATGCTTATCTGGTCATGGACCTGCCTCTGAAATATTAAAGAGCTCCTAAAACTCTCAAAAAGGAAGAAACAATGAGTTTAAAATGAGCAGAGTGCACATCATTAACGGTGCTGCCAGTGAGCATGGGGGAAAGTGTTCAACATCGTCTGTCCCAAGGAGATGTAAGTGAAGATAAGGAGATACCTCTGCACACTTATTAGACAGGCTAGAGGAAAAAGTAATGATAAATAAGTGAGAAAACTACTCACCGGTGAGGACGCAGAATGACAAAAACTTGCACGACCGCTGCTGGGACACAACATGACACAGCTTGTAAGATGGAGGACAGACAGCTTGAACACATGGTCTGGCAGTCTTGTTGCAGGCATTTGCCTAAGTGGCAGGGAGAATTATGCCCACACCAAAGCCTGAACACTGATGTTCACAGCAGCTGTATTTATGATGGCCAGAAATGAGGAGAAGCTAAGAAGCCCTTCAGGATGTGAAGATTACTAAGCTGTGCCATATCCATACAGTGGTTCGCTTCTATAAATGCATGACCACGTGATTTTAAAAATCACCTTTATTTATAAAAAAGGGTTAAACTACCAATCCACCTGAAGGCGTGTGTGCATACATGAAGAGACCGGTCAGAAGCCCAGCATGGTTACTGACACGTCCGTGTGGGGAAACAGACCCAGAGAGATGGTGAGAAACAGCCGCGTACTCCCCAGATGCTTGCAGTGGGAGCAGATGTTTGAGCCGGTGAGGCCTGGGGATGTTTAGGGAAGTGGAACTTCTGTATCATATTGTGTCGGTGGAGACATGATCATAGCATTTATCCATAGAACCTTATGTCACAGTGAATGAACCTTCATGTCTGCAAACTTTTTAATAAAATCACTTAAGAGGTCAGGGGACCATAGGATGGAATGAGAATGACACAAGAACCATCAGGAATGAATGAAACCACCTCAGGGGAGTGGGTGTGGGGGAAGGGGAAATGGACTCTGTTATAAACTCAAGGTTAAGGAACTATACTGAAGCCACTGTAGTTGAGGATGCTTTCTCCGTGGGGCAGTGAGCGAATGATCCTGGAAACACTACACATGTACGCTGAAGTTGAGCAGCAGATAACCAGGTGACACAGGGTAGGAGGTGGCTTCTCCACGGATGGAGATGGAAAGCACATGTGAGCCAGAGAAATGGGTCCTACAGTGCAGGTGACAATAGGGTAGAGCTGGAGACATCCAGATGGATTCATGTGTAGCCCAGCATGCGGCTGGATAGCAGATACGGAGTGTGTACAAATCAGGCCAGTGTGTATGCGTAATTCCTCACTCAGTCAGCTGAGAGGAGCAGCGACACTGCCATTGTGAGTCCCTCTAGCAGCCAGACCTTGATTTCTTTTTCTTTTTTAATTTATTTGAGAGAGAGAGCGAGAGAGCACAAGGTGGGAGGAGGGTCCAAGGCAGAAGCAGGCTCCCCGATAAACAGGAAGCCCAATGTGGGACTTGATCCCAGGACCCTGAGATCATGACCTGAGCCGAAGGCAGATGTTTGACTGACTGAGCCACCTCGGTGTTCCCAAACCTTGGTTTCTAACGTAATTCTCCACTGACAGAAACAGGACTCCTTAGAGAAATAGTGAGGCTAGGAAAGACATAGAAAAGACACCCCTGGAGCATCTCATAGTGACGGAAAGTAACGAAGTTCTCTAAAAAAAATGAAACATCTCACAATAATGGGGAGTGTGACAAAGGGTTGCAGGACCGACTGGAAGAGCTGCCGACGGCCACCATTAGAGCAGTTGGGGCAGTGCAGTCAATCAAGCAGTACTGGACTCATAACTCCAAATAATGAATAAACACCCATGAGTCCACATAAACACAAAGAAATGGTTGGATGAATGAAGGGATGGTCTCTGGGCAGAAGACCATCAACAACATATGTAAATATTCCCACTCGCGATGTGTGGGGTGCATGGGATTTCCTGCCGAAGAGTACAATATCGAGGGGAGGGAAAGCAGTTCTCTCACAGTTGAGAAATGCGGCAAAGCGTGTGTCAGCAAGACTGACAAGGAGAAGGTGAACCATGGTGAGCTGTGTTGATAGTGTGAAGTATTGAGATGCGGGGGAAGGACACTTACCCCCGGTGGCCTTCCTTCCCAAGCCCTGCCAGCTACAGACTGATCACCAGGAAGCCATCAGACAAGCCCCAGCTGAGGGGCATCCTACAAAACCCTAACCAGCCCTCCCCAGAATGGTCAAGGTCGTCTGAGAAACTGTCCCCTTCAACGGGTGACATGACAACTAGATACAACGCCATATCTTGGATGGGAATCTGAAACAGAAAAAAAAAATAAGCAAAGATCAAGTAAATCTGAATATAACATAAAATACCAATATTGTCTCACTAGCTGTGACAAACCCCCATGCTGATGTAAGATATCGCTGACGGGAAACCCGGTGTAGGGGATGTGGAAGCTCTGACAGTTTTTCTGTGCATTTGAACCTAGATTCCATTTATATGAGGATCTGAACTAGTCTAACTCGCATAGACTGAGAGGAGAATGGTGGTCGCCAGGGACTGGAAAGAAAGGGAACTAGGATTTGCTGTTCAATGGAAATGTAGTTAAAGTTAGTAAAACAAGACAACAGGTTTATGGAGCTGCTTGCACTAAGCCCCACATCGCCGAACAGAGACTTAACTGTGACATCTTCAGCTCTTCCAGAAAGAGAATCTTTTTTTTTTTTTTTTTAAGATTTTATTTATTTATTTGACAGGCAGAGATTACAAGTAGGCTGAGAGGCAGGCAGAGAGAAAGGAGGAAGCAGGCTCCCCGCTGAGCAGAGAGCCCGATGCGGGGCTCGATCCCAGGACCATGGGATCATGACCTGAGCCGAAGGCAGAGGCTTTAACCCACTGAGCCACCCAGGCGCCCCCA
>NC_081560.1:91690846-91828197 GCF_022355385.1 Mustela nigripes | reverse complement strand
TAGATTTTATTTATTTATTTGACAGGCAGAGATTACAAGTAGGCTGAGAGGCAGGCAGAGAGAAAGGAGGAAGCAGGCTCCCCGCTGAGCAGAGAGCCCGATGCGGGGCTCGATCCCAGGACCATGGGATCATGACCTGAGCCGAAGGCAGAGGCTTTAACCCACTGAGCCACCCAGGCGCCCCCAAGAAAGAGAATCTTAACCAGTCAGTCAGGAACTGCCTGGTCGGCACCAGCTGGGGAGTCTGCCAGATGCACCACTACTGTCCCCAGAAGGAAAGTGACCTTGCAAGGACCAGCCCACATCTTTGCCTGTGACAACTCCCTTGTTCTGGGCTCCCTTCGGGCTATGAAAGTCTTTTATTTTGTACAGCTCCTCAGTGCTTCTTCTTATCTGCTGGACTGGATGTTGCCCAGCTCACGAGTCATTAATAAAGCCAACAGGTCTTTAAAATGTATTCAGTTGAATCTTATTTTGTAGCAGTTATGTAAGTTGAGTGTTTTAGGGCTCTGCTGTGTATCATTGCTCCCCTGGTTAAAAAAAAAAAAAATGCTGTAATGTGTGCCATTAACAAATCTGCCAGGAGGGACGATCTCATGTCCAGGGTTCTAACCACAATATGAAAAGATAAAAAAATAAAAGCTTTATGAGTTTATCAGAAACAAAAGTAAGTGTTAGCAGGTGGATTTGGGGAGAAGGCCAGAGCTGACAGTCCACCGAACTGACAATAAATTTACTCTCCTTCCCGTTATGGTGTAGCCTGGCATGGACTCAGAGACAGGCTCCAATCTGACCCTGTGCCCAGTAGTCTAAGGAGCAAAATAGAGGGAATGTACGGTCTGAAAGTGAGGAAAATCAGACAAACTGGGTCTATGATTTATATACAAAGGCAAAAGGAAGAGAATACTTAAAACAACTTTGAAAAAAGAACACATTTGAAGGACTTATAGTGTCTGAATTTAAGAATTACCATGAAGTTATGGTAGTCAAGACAGTGTGGCAGAAATGGAGACACACACAAACTCAGTGGGAGAGAATATGAAGTTGACGAGACAGGCTGATTTTTGACAAAGACGACAATTAACGTAACGGGAAAAGAATGACATTTTCAACAGACGATATGGGAAATATTGGATGTCTGCATGAAAGTAATAGCCTCTACAGAAAATTATCCAACAGTGGAGTGTAGATGTAAAGGTAAAATATAACCCTGAAAAGGTTCTAGAAGAAAAAGATTGGACAGAATCATTGTGATCTGGGGTTCACCATAGAGTTCTCAGACACGACCACAGAAGCATGACCTGGAACGTGACAAAATAGTAAATTTGTGGGCTTCATCAAACTTAAAACCTTTGTCAGAATGAAAAGACAAGCTGGGAGGAAATATTTGCAATTTTCATATGGGACAAACGACTTATATTTAGAATATACACGAAGAGCTCCAGCTTAACAGTAAGAAAGCAGTGTAATTTAAAACACAGGTGAAAGACTAACAAACACTTGAGTAGAGAGAACATACAGATGCCAGATAATCACATAAAAGATGCTCAACAGCATTAGCTCTTCAGAAAATGCAAATTAAAACCATCATGAGATACCACTCCAGATATTAGGGTAGTGAAAATTATAAACAGGAATAATCGTAAGGCCAGTACCTGTGTGGGCAAGATGCCAAGAAATGGGTCTCTCCTGTGCTGGTGGGAGACTGATGCATGTAAGAACTTGGACGAGTATCAAAGGCCTGTAGTGCCTGATAGAAGCAAATTTTGAAATTTTACGTATTACTAGAAACCATTTATGAGACGTGCTTAGACAAACTGATTTTAGGCTTGTCAAAGACATGGATTAGGGAGGGAGGAGCAGTAGAAGATATTCTGGAGTCAAGAAAGCTGTTGAGGGTGCCTGGGTGGCTCCGTGGGTTAAAGCCTTTGCCTTCGGCTCAGGTCATGATCTCAGGGTCCTAGAATGGAGCTCTACATTGGGCTTTCTGCTCAGCGGGAAGCCTGCTTCCCGCCCTCTCTCTGCCTGTCTCTCTGCCTACTTGTGATCTCTGTCTGTCAAATAAATAAATAAAATATTAAAAAAAAGAAAGTTGTTGAATGTAAAGCAACAATAAAAAGTCATTATTACTGCACGTGAATTTTAAAAATACAATGAAACCAAACTTTTATGCTAGTTTCTAGCTTCTTTGGAACAGTGCTCACGTGGAAGATTTGTTTGTTCTGTATACTTGCTAGAAAATACAACTCACTCACTCTCCGTACATGTCCAACAACTATCAGTCAGGTCACACTGGGTTGTATATTAATGATCCATTGGTTCAACACCTGATCCTACCCTTCAGCTTAGCCCAGATTCTTGCACACTGGTGCTGGGTATGTAAAATCATACAGCCACTGTGGAGAGCAACATGGAAGTTCCTCCAAAAAATCAGCACTAGAACTATCATATGATGCAGGAATCCTGTCTCGGGAATGCTTTCAAAAGACTTGAAGTCAGCATCTTGAAGAGAAAGCTGTCCCACCCCCATGTTCATGTGCTCACTGCAACATCATTCAAAGTAGTCAAGATGTGGAAACAACCAGATGCCCACTGACAGATGAGTGGATACAGAAAATGTGTGTATGTGGTTCATACGTGTGGTCAAGTATCATCAGACTTCGAAGAAGACCCTGCCGGTCGGGCCAATGTTGATGGGTCTCGAAGACTTTCTGCTAAGTGTAATAAGCCCATTAGAAAAGGACAAATACCATTGAGTCCACTTCTATGAGGTGCCTGAAGCAGACTTGAAGAAGCAGAGGAGAATGAAGGTCGTCAGGGGAGGAAGGAGTAGGGAGTGGGGAATTGTTTTTAAATATGCTTGAAGTTTCTGTAACGCTGTTGAGGGTTGTTGGACAACACGTGCCTGTGATCAACAATATGGTTTGATGAACTTTAAAACATGTCTAAATTAAAGGTTGATTTCAAATTAAAGGTTGTTATTAAAAATCTCAAATTAAAGGTTGTTATTTTTAAAAAAAAAAAAAAAGAGAGAGATCTCAAATTAAAGGTTGTTATTAAAAAAAAAAAAAATGAAACCAGACAAGGAAAGCTTTGAAAGTGGTGGGTAAGTTTAGTACCTTGGTTGTGGTGATGGTATCATGACGTACATGCTGGTCCAAATTCATTAAGACATGTACATTAAATGTGTGCTGTATTTTGTGTATCAAGCATACTTCAGTAAAGCAAAAACATAACAGAACAACAACCCATTGGTGACAGAAACCCCGTTTCCAGGGAGCCCTTATGACCCCAGATGACTTTATGTTAAAACCAACAAAAGCAGTTCGGCATGACCTCCGCTGTAATTCTCTTCCTGGAGTGGCAGCTCTCAACTTTGAATGTATTTTTGAGTCAATTTTGAGTCATCCTGGTGGAACTTCAGAAAGTCAGTGCCTTGTTCCAGGCCCCGGAGCCCGAGATAACTAGTTTGAGGTCCAAACCTGGTTATTGGGATTGTAAGTGCAGCCACATTTCAGAATCTGTGTCCTTGTGGATGCCACTGCGAGCCAGGGATGCAAGGAAGAGTATTCCACTCTTTATCAAGCAACCAGGCTTCCTGGGCCACGTTTAGAAATTTATTTCACTTGACTTAGAAAGATTTAACCTCTGGTTGATATTTTGGACCAAGGATAATTTTCTATGAGCAATATTCTGTCACTTTATAAGCCACATTTTCTTTTCTCTTCTTTACTTTTCTTTTTCCTTTTTTTCTTTTTCTTTTTATTTATTTTATTTATTTATTTGAGAGAGAGAGAGCACAAGCAGGGAGAGGGACAAAGGGAGATGCAAACTCCCTGCAGTGAGCAGAGCCTGATGTCAGGCTCCATCCCAGGACCCTGAGACAATGACCTGAACACAAGCCAGATGCTCAACAGACTGAGCCCCACAGGCACCCCTCGCCACCTTTTCCATACACCTTCTTCCTTCAGCAAGGATGGGTGTATGTCAGAGGAAGGATCAGCCCTCTGAGACCATATATCACGCACACTAACAACTTCCCATGTCGGAGACCAGGTCCTTTTTCAATGCTCTAAGACTCAGCTCAACAGGGGAAAGTAGCTAACTTTCTCCTTTGGAAAACACAACAACAAGGCAAAAAATAAAAAGCAAGAAGGATGTCTTTATTAATTCCCTTTTAATTTTCCTTCTGCTACTCTTAGATGGAAATCTACTTTACCACAGGTTGGCCGATACATATTCCTCAAAAGTTCCCTTTATTGTATGGAAATTCTGATGTTCTGTTGTGAGTTCCGCACCGCACCGGTGGCAGAGTCCCAGCCCCCAGCTCCTGGGCTCTCTGCTGTCACACCCTTGGCTGGGTCATCTCTCGCAGAAAAGCACAATTACTGCTACTAATGGGTGGCTAGGTAGGTGGCCTAGATCATTCAGGATATCCCGTGGTAACCTCATGGGCCCTTAAAGGGGGCAAGAAAAGGCAGAGGAGGAAGTGAGGGCATTGGAAACCTGGAGTTTTGGGGTATCACCCGCATTGCTCTGACCTTTGTTGGAGTGGTTCCAGGGAATTAAGTGAGTTCCTGTTTGGGAGCGCACCTGCGATGACTGGCAGGGGTTATCCCAGTACATGCTTGAGAAGCAGAGGGAGGAAGGCGAGAGTTGGCTCTTCCCCACCCAGATGGGTGTCGGGTCCTCCCACAGCCCAGCCCTCAGGGAGCCCCAGCCTCACTCTGGAGCCCTGACATGCCTGGGTCATTGCCCACCTTGCCCCTAGCCCCACCGTGGCCTGTGACTCTTCAGCCGGCTCTGCTACCGCATGACTCACGTGGACCCATGGCTGGGGAAGGATCACTCTGCTTTCAGCACAGCTGGTACATCTCTTTCGTTGTATTTCATTTTCTATTTTATAAGAGCCTCTATGCAACAAATTGAATTAGAGGATTTGGAAGCTCAGAGAGAAGGATGTTTTAGAGCTGATGTTTTTATCGGAACTGAGGAATTAATGTTGGAGAAAAAAAGAAACTCTGGGATAATAATTTTGTTAAATGTTGCATTTTAGCATAGTGTCACCAGATTACATGTGTTGTTCATTATGTTTATTGCTTAGAGTGCTCCCACCCTCCTAATTCTGGGTGTTAAATAAGTGTTTAAATCTTTAAACAGCTGCACTGTAAAATTTTAGATACTCGCCTGAAGACAACATAATGATGCGTGTGGTTTTCCATCATCGAAGTCTCTGGGCCCGTTCAGAAGGTTGTGTCTGTTGGGGGGCCCTCTAATTAGGCTGGAAGCCTCAGTGGAAACTTCTTAGTGTTGCTGAGCCCGAATTCCTCATCCCCCCAGGAGCTGCTAATAGTCTTTCCTGAAAATGGTACAGACACGTGAGATCAGGTAGATAAAACAAAAACCCTCGGGCCCTGTCTCCCATCCCACCAACAATGTGGAAGGAAAAAGAAGATGCTCTTGCTAAAATGACATAAGTATAAAGCAGAGCCTCTGTTGTGATGGCTTTTTCTTTGAGTCTTCAGGGATTTACTAGGACATTTTAGAGAAGGTCAAGGCACCTTGGCTCTGATGACATTTCATCATTACATCTCTCACTTTTTGTCACCACACCTTCTCTTCAATCACAAATTAAATTTCCTTTTTACTTCCCTGTACTCCTTGCTTCTTGGTCTCCCCCTGTGACACCTCCTTCTCTGGCCATTGGTGTATTCATGGATGCAGTGTGGCCGTATTGGGTCAGGACTGAGGCTGAAGAAGCCAGGAGCTACAACGTCCTTGGGTGAGAATCTTATCGCTGTGGGACGTGTGCAGTCGTGCATAGGATGCCTTGCTGCTGCCCCGTTTGTGAGGTGGAAGGGAGCGCCCTCCTTCACCTGAAGCTGAGAGGGGCTCCGAGGAGACACTCTCTTTAACGCCAATCCTTTTATGTCCAAAGTCATGGAAGATACCAGGTGAGCCAGATGCATCCGTCAGTGTTGTGGAATGAGAGATGACACACTTCCTCAGGGTGAAAAAGGAGCTTAATGAAGAGGGTGATGGAGTAAGTGGGAGAAAGACTATCATCGGAACCTGGGAAGGGCTGGGGCTTTGGGAAAAGGGGCTGCCTGACTGGGTGTGTGGCTACAGGTAGAAAAACACCCAGGGCCCAAACCTCAGAGTAGAAAGGAAAAGCCAATGACTGGGCCCGGCAGGCTGCTGATGCAAGCCTATTCCCACAGACTTGGGGCCTTCACAGCTTTGGCTCAAGGATTGCCTCTAAGAAACGTCCTTACAGCTGTGGCCAGGACTCTTCCTGCCCAACCTGGCTTCCTCCCCCTTCATCGCAGGAGTGAGATCTGTGCCATGGTCTGATCTCTCTTCTTGATTCTCCAGGTAAAATAATGAAGACTCACCAGAGCTTTCAGCTGTAAATCGTTACTTTTTTTTTTTCTAGAGAGAGAGAGCGCACCAGTGGGGAAGGGCAGAGGGAGAGGGAGGGAATCTCAAGCAGACCCTCTCCTGAGGGAGGAGCCTGATATGGGCCTTGATCTCAGGACCCTCAGACCATGACCTGAGCTGAAACCAAGAGCGGACGCGCAACCACCTGAGCCCCCAGGTGCCCCAGTCTCTAAGCGTTTAAGGAGAGTGATCTGCACGTTCAAATGCAGAGCCTTCCAGCCCCGGCTCCCCTCCTCTCTACCCTGCTGGAGGGCGGCTTCCTTCTCTCAGTCCCGATCCATTTGGGGGTGCTCTTCAGAATCACACACTCATTCTCTACGCCCACCCTCGCACTGAAGAACCACACTCACGGATCCCTCTCTGCACATAGAGCTGTGCCTACAAGGCAAAAGGAGCTCAGTGTCTTCACTTGTGTTCCGAGCTGATGGCTGAATGATGTCTGACACAAGCACATGAGTTCCACTCTCAGGACCGGCTCCAGTCCCCTGTACCTGTCACCTTCTCGGGAGCCCTAGTGTGAATAAAATCTGGATGTGTGGCCCCAGGCTTCCCGGGTCCCCGCCTTAAAATCTTAGAGTTGCCCGGGGGAGGGATGAAGTCAAAGGGGTGGTGACACAGGCAGGTGTACTTATTCACTTTTCCTTTCTGATATGGTGATTTTTAAAAACAGCATTCTAGTACTTATCACACTAGTATTTATCACTCTAGTGCTTATCATACTAGTACTTATCACACCAGTGCTTATCACACCAGTGCCTTATCACACTAGTACTTATCAAACCAGTGCTTATCACACCAGTATTTATCACACCAGTGCTTATCACACTAGTACTTATCACACCAGTACTTATCACACTAGTGCTTATCACACTAGTGCTTATCACACTAGTATTTATCACATGAGCAACTCTCTCTAAAGCTCATGCCTTGGGAAAGAGTCTGGATAGTTTGAACATTATTTAATGCTTTAAAATTACCTAGGAGTTTTAAAATTGAACTATCCTCTCTTTAAAACAAACAAACAAAAGACCTTTGCTGATCTGAATAAAAGTTATCTTATCAGGAAATTTCTTTTTTCTTTACATTTTCTATACCAGACAATGGTCACCTAAAAAGATTAGCATTTGATTAGAAAGATATGTGTCATGTTTAGTGCTTCTCACACTTCTTAGGACAGTGAAGGCACTATCTACCTACTTTAAGAAATGAAGCAAAAAATTGAAATGGAAAAACAGAACTTGAGAGGTCAAAGGGAACTTTGTGACCCTCCTCAGTCACTTGGGAGCTGAGGCACCAGAGATCATGATGATGCAGACCACTGAGATGGAATTTAGATCCCCCGGGGAGTGCCTTTCCTGTCCATGTGCCCAGGGGCCAGGTGGGGAGGGCAATTGTGGGAGCA
This sequence comes from Mustela nigripes, assembly GCF_022355385.1. Taxonomy (NCBI): domain Eukaryota; kingdom Metazoa; phylum Chordata; class Mammalia; order Carnivora; family Mustelidae; genus Mustela; species Mustela nigripes. The sequence goes on along the minus strand of NC_081560.1, from coordinate 91,820,354 downwards.
GCGAGGTTGTACAGGGCAGAGCAGAAATGCCTCTGCCTGTTTTCTATAAAATGTTTCTGTGCATGATTTCACCTTAAGAATGTTTTCCACATAACAAGTTACACTTGATCATTCAAAGCCATAATGTTCTGAAATCAAGGGAAAACCCAATTATTGGCATAATGTATGTAGGAAAGTATGCATGGCTTGTTGAAAGGAGACTTTACACCATCCCATGAAAAACTCAAGAGATAACTCAGGTTTCAGTGCAATTCTTGAAGCATAAACAGTGGAGAAGTTTGATACCATCAATCCTGATTGGGTTCTCCTGGTTGGTGAACCATCTGCCAATACCGAGAGTGCCTGAGGAGAGAACCTGCTTCCTCACTGGCTTCAGACCAAGCCATTTCCCTCAACCAGAAACACGCTTCAGCTTTGCCCAGGTGCTTGGAATATGCCTTCTGTCTCGCATTGTGAGTCGTGAACAGAATCAGGAGACTAAGTGGGAGAACCCAACAGACAACTAAGTCAGCTTCCTGATTCAGGAAGCAGAACTTCTTTGGATTTCCCTAAGAGGAGATTTTTAGACTTTTCTTCTGGTTGATTCTTCCTTCCTCCCTCCCTTCCTTCCTTCCAATGGAATGCATGAATTCTCTTTTCTTTCCTGGTTCCTGCCTAAATAGAGAATGTTTTCATGGTGCCTGTGCAGAAGTGTTGTATTGTCACTTAACAAATACTTCAAAAGCTCTAAAAAGGGCAGATGGGGAGGAAAGGCAATGCCATCGACTCTAAGGGGTCAGAACGCATGTGGAGAGGAAAATGATCCTGGAAGCTACGGAACATTGGATGATCCAGGTTTACCATTAGTGAGGCACTGAGCACACATTAAACCTCCCACAGTCTTAGAAACTTTCCTAATGTTGGTTAATATCTTCCCAGGTGGCGCGGGACCCACCTTCCCATATTGAGAGACTTGTCCTTTACAGGTGTCTGACAGAACCTTAAAGAACGTAGGCAAAGTAAACCCATTTGGTAATGTGCCACAGCCCTCCCCAAATTCTGCCATGTGCTGGGACAGATGGCCCAGCCTGAGCAGCAGCCATACACAGAAGGGACAAAGGTTAGCACCAGAAGCAGCCCACACTCCGAGTTAATGCTGCTTCCCCGGAGCCATAATGGTCCTGCAATGGCATTTTCCCAGTAGGCTGTGAGCTTCAGTGGGGACTTCCCTCCCAGGCTGGTTCCCTATGCAGTTGGTAAGGTACTGCTTTTCCTTTGAACGTGTCATTCCTATGGGAAAAGTCAAGTAGAAACTGCTCTTGGCAAAGGCCACTTGACTGGAAAATCAGAACCCAGGAAACACACAGAGGTGACACAGGAGCAGAATGGGGTGCCAACTAGCATTTTCCTCACAGAGTCCTGGGGGCACAGGACCTCCGAAAGGACACCAGGCCCTGCCTTCCCCAGAGGGGTGGGCCTGTGTTGCTGCAGGAGCACAACCCAGCACACTCTGTGGTGGGGTACTGACTGCTTCTCCCAGGGCAAGTCCTGCAGGAGGGAGGGAGGGGCCCATCTCACCAAGCCTCCTCGGTCTCCTTCCCCGGGGTGAGGTCCATCCTAGGAGCCACTGAGAGCCTCCCGTTGATGCCAGAGGACTGCAGAGGAGCACTAAGAACCCCGGCAGAGGTCCAAGTCATGCACCAGGAGACTCAGCCAACACCTAGTCCTCGGCTCCTGCTCCCAAGGCCGCACCTGCCAGGGACACTCCAGCTCCCCTTTGAGCTCCTGTTTGAAAAACTTCACAACTTAGAAGGACTGTGCTGTTTGTTCTAGTCAACACCTGACTATAGACCCCTGAGAACCCTCACTTAGAACCGTTACTAAAAGCTTACAAGAGCGGGGATGCCTGGGTGGCTCGGTGAGACGTCTGCCTTAGGGTCCAGTGATGATCCTGGGGCCCTGGAATCGAGTCCCACATGGGGCTCCCTGCTCAGTGGGGAGACTGCTTCTCCCTCTTCCTGCCCCTTCCCTGCTTGTGTTCACTGTCTCTCTCTGACATATAAAGAAAGAGAAATTTTCAAGATTAAATCTTTCCATGTTTCTCTGAGATAGAAATGCGTGTACCTCCCATAAACCAGGAGTGTCCTTCTCAAGGACCTGGAAGCCATTCCTCTGAAATAAACCATCAGGAAGCCTGGGGCCTGGGTCTCCCTGTCTCTGGGAGGATAGAATTGTAACTTTTGTAGCTACAGATTAGCAGACTCGACTGGCTCAGTGGTCTTTATATTGATGGACCCAACCTTCCTTCCTGGTTTTTATGATTTTCACTCCCCTGACTATCTGACCTCATGCTCACTTCGTCTTCTTTCTCCCTCATCCACCAGTCACTGGGAAAATGGGCAGAGCCCACCTCTTCCCTCGGCCGCTGGTAGCTACTGAAGCAAAAGCTGCCCATGACCAGGGCAGCCTCCAGGGACACCTCTCATCCCTGAGTCACCTGAGATGATTCTGAAACATTTCTGATGTTCTAAGACTCAGCTCAAAACCAGGGAAAGTAGCAAACATGCCTGATGAATGTCTCTGCAGTTCTAAAAACAAGACAAAGCAAAACAACAAAAAAAAGAAAGGAGTTATGTTTTCTAAGTTTAAAATAGTCCAAATACACACTGATATCCCAAACTGACAAATTCCTAACTACTGATTTCATTATTTCCGTTGTTTCCACAGCAGGAACCGTGCCATCTCGCTGTTACATGCTGACAGCCACGGACAGGGGCTGAACTGATGTGATCTAAGTTGATCTGAAGATTTCATCTTATAAAAATATTTACACTTTCTGAAAATCATAAAACCACAAATAAAGCATCCAAAGTTTTCTTGAATTTAATGAGAGTGTCGTATTTCAAAGTGTCATATTCAAAGCTGAATGTTTTCCTGATTTTGCAGGGTGTAGAGGAATAGCGAAGCCTTTCTTCAGCTTTCTGTCTTCATGCAGGAACATCGAAGGAATTCTAGGATACTGATCAGTCAGTGTTCTGATTGTTCACACACAGGGAGGGCTCCTACCGGCTGCTATTTTATTTAAGGATTTAAATTGATTTGCAAGTTACAAATGAGACCTCGTATCCCCAGACAAATATATTTGCATTAATTAAGGATGAGGTCACTTTCCCTAATGAGGATACAAATGTTGTTGTCCTAAGCAAATGGAAGAAATTCAGGATGATGAAATTACGTGCACAAAGTCATAGGGCAGGAGACTGAACCCAGACACTGCTGGCTACCTGTCGAGGGGCTGGGAGCCTGCCAGAGCACACCTGTTCAGGATTTCAGCATGTGGTGCCAATGAACCGTGTGTGTATGTGTGTGTGTGTGTGCACCAGCTCATGTGCTTGGCCTTCCCTTTCCTTTCATCATTGATTTCTCTTTTTATGAGGCTCCAAGCTGATGGGAGAATTTTAACTGCTCTGACCAGGCAGAGAGAAAGCCAATGGCTGTGGCTCACTACCACACTCACTCACCTGCTGACCCGCTCTTCTGGCACTGGCAGACATTGCATGAACCCAGCTGCTGGGCTGCACCATGGTCTGTGTAGCAAAAGTTCTAGTTTATTATGTGTGGTCCACAAGAGGGCCACATAGATTTTGCCTCGTGTTTTACAACCAAGAGAATGAGAGGAGGTTTGGGGGAAATTTAATACCAACAACAGGGTGCCCGGGTATTTCTGCAAGTCTTGTTGTGTACCTCCCACTGGTCTGTGCACGAGCCAGTGATTCTCCAAGATCCAAGAATGAATCCCGAGTGCTCACGAAATTCAGGCATGCTGGTGAGACAAGTCCCCCTGAAATAGGACAGAAATAGTACAACGCAGTTGTGGCTTCTTTTGGAAAGATCAAGGAGTGACAAGACTTATGACATGGATGAGGAAGGGGACTCATCGGTCAATGGGGAGCAGATATTCACCTGCCTTGAGTTCGGTTCAGAAAAGAGGCCTGGGTCAAATCTCTGTGGGTGGGAAGATGGTCAGCCTTTGCAGGAGTTGAGAGCCCTACCCTCCTGTGCCACACCCGGCCTGGTCCTGTGTCTAGAAGCAGAGGACATGTGGCTGTCGGTTTGCAGCTTTGAGGTAGCCTGGCAGAAAGGCAGGATTTGAGTAGAACAGGAAAGGATGAGTCAAATTCAGATAAAAAGAGAACCAGTCCTTCCTGCTACAAGGTGTGGTGTAGGTGAGGGTGAGGAGGACACATTTTAAGGTAGAATTAGGTTAGTGATTAATGAGAATAAAATCCATCAGGCTTAGTTTGTGACCTCTGTCTGAATTTGGAGCCTTTCCTGTGTGTTATGCCTCCTGTTCTCAGGGGCTTCAGGGTGCCTGGCACAGCACATGGCCTCCGCTCTCAATATGGACGTGCCCTGGTGAGAATGACCCAGCTCGGCACAGGTGGGCCCCTCGTCCTCACTGTGGAGTAAGCATTGTCACTCTGCAACAACTTAATATTAATGGACTTACAGAGAAAGTAGGAAATAAGACAGCAGAGAATGGAGATTTCTTTTTTTTTTAAGGTTTTATTTATTTTTATGTGTGTGTGTGTGTGAGAGAGAGAGAGAGAGAGAGAGAGAATGAGCAGTGGGGAGGAGCAGGCAGTAGAGAGAGAGAGAGAGAATCAAACTCCCTGATGAGCAGGGAGCCCAATGTGTGGCTGGATCCCAGAATCTGAAGATCATAACCTGAGCTGAAGGCAGACACCCAACCTACTGAGCCACCTGGGGAACCAAAATGGGAATTTCTTAAAATATGTACGTTTTGAGGAGACTTTTCTATTCAACTTTTCATCTTTTTTTTCTTCCCTATTAACTAAACAAAAAGCCAGACTGAACCCACATTGCTTATCTTTCTGACTCATGCGTTAGCTGAGATGTAGCCAGTCCACAGCAGGTCCAAGCCACAGGCTGACCAGGTTCCTATTAAGGATACAGTTACTTCAGCATATGCCAAATGGCCCTAGATAATCTAGGGAAAGATTTCTAAAAATAACAAGACAAAATAACAAGACTACAAGGATGTAGTCCTTGATTTTATTTTTATATCTAATTAATGTGGGTTTAAAAAAAATTCTCTTTGAAATTCTGGCTTTTCAGTGATACAGAAATATGGAACATTCTTCCCTATTTCGGCTTGATCTCGAGCTGTCCCATTTTTTGAACATTGAAACCCTCTTTTCCCAACCTGGACTCCTGCTACAATACCTCAGTAGCCACGTGGCCCTCTCGGGTATGGGAGGAACTGCCCGGACCCCATTTCAATATGTCACGCTCCAAGTTATGGTTTTCCCATGCATAAGGAAGTGAGAGTTTTATGATGTTTTTTTTTTCTTTCCACCAGCCACAATTTATCCTTTATTATAAAATATCCTGGTTTCCTGGAATGAAAAACCCTTGGTCTCACAGGAGCCAGACCAGATTATGCTGTCGGAAGGACATTCGGCAGAGATGAGTTCTGTGTGTTAAGGCCCATAGGATCTAAGTGGATGAGCTAAGGCAGATGTTTCCCAGAACTACTCCTCCTGGTGGGGCACCAGGGGTTGAGGGGCACAACCAACAATGACAGTGTTCCATGGCGGCCATTCCAACATGGGAGCTCCTGGATGGAAACTGGGGCCTCTCTCCCCTACACACCTCTTCCCCTATTACCTACAGAACTTTCATCTAAACTCTTTAGTCCAAAATTCTGTCTGAATTTCTTATAGACAGAAGCCCTGGGGATCACCCTTCTGCAATAGCAGATCTTTTTTGAACCTGGGGATGACATCTTTCTTTAATGCAGATGCCCCGTCCCTCTCTCATCACCCTATTTCTGTCCTCCTAGGCTCTGTTGCCCTATAGCTTTCTTGAGAGCCTATGGGCTCCTTGAGCTTAATTTTTGCTGATTATCCCAGTCATATTTGTCTTCAGGAAACTATAATAGAAAATACACTAGAGAAAGTAGAGTCTATTACATTTGAGGAGAAAATGATCATCATAAGTGGGACAGGATTTGTTTTCATCTTAGAATGAATTTGAGCCTGGGCGGGGAGGTGTGGGGCTTGTTTCCAATTGTTTCCTAATAACAGAACAGAATTTCCATAATGATTTACTCTTTTTCTTTCAGCTATGTAAATGGCTTTATCAAGATTATCATACTAAGTACAATATTACGCAGAGGGTATTATAGCTTCCACAACCCCTTGTCTGAAGCCTGGGCTTTCCTGAGTGAGACTGATGAGCTGCATTGTGAGGAGAAATCGTCACAGGGTTATTATTACAGATGGCTGGCAGTTTGTTTTAAATTCTACCTTCACTTGTTCCTTCTTCAAAGTTCTTTCCTCCTCTCTAAAGGACTTTTTGGTAACATTTGTTAGCAACCAATTCCTTCAACTGTCGTCTGGCAAGCCATATCTCCCTCACTCCTGAAGGACGATTTCACAGGCACAGGATTCAAGTGTTGTGTTTCTCTCTCTCTCTCAGCACAAATATTTCGCTCTACTCTCTTCTTGTTTGTCTGCCTTCTGAGGAGACGTAGGATGTAATCCTTACCTGGTTTCTCTCTAAGTAAGGTGTTGTCTTCCTCTGGCTTTGTTCTGGATTTTTTCCTTTATCTTTGATTTTCTGTAATTGAAAATGATATGTCTCAATGTCATTATTTGTTTTTTTTTTTTTTCATTTATCATGCTTGTCGTTTTTAGAGTTTCCCCCATCTGCGGTGGATGTCTGACATTAATTTAGGGGAAATTCTCAGTCCTTATCGATTCAGATGCTTCTGCTCCTTTCTTTCTTTCTTCTGCTGTTATTTGCATTGAGTTACAACTTTTAGAGTTGTCCCAAAGTCCTTGGATATTCTATTGTGCCTTTTTTTTTTTTTTTTCAGTTGTTGTTCCCCTTGCTTTCCAGATTTTGTGGGTTCTGTTGAGTTGTCCACAAATTCTACAATTCTTTTACCAGCCATGTCCAGCTTGCTCATGAGCCCACTATAGGGGAGAATTTTTCCCCTCTACCTTCTTAGAAATTTCCAGCTGTGTCTGAAAATTCAGCTGACATAAGAAAGGTTAATGGGAGAAAATGCACACAAGTTCATTTAAGTTTCACAAGACACAGAGCCTTCATGAGAAAGAAAGACCCAAAGAAACGGTGGATTCTGCATGCTTTTGTAGCAGGTTGAATGTAAGGACAATTGTGGGGAAGCCGCTAAATCCTGTGGGGAGGCCGAAAGGAGACAAGTTATTGGAACAAGGTCGTTCGTGTAGAATTCTCCCAGTCTCAGCTTCTTGTGATTGGTGACAACAAGGTTACTTTCCTTATGGATCAGAAAGGTCATCTATCATGTGAGAATGTCCTCTCCTGCTTTTAAGAAAAAAAATCACAGTGTTTTCCTTGCATCTGTCATCGTGTAAGCACCTTTAACTCAAAGTAATCCCTACACCAAAGTGCTGGAAGATTCTGCTGCTCATCACGGTCAAGGGCATTCTTCATTTCTGTTACGATGTTCTTTTTCTTTGTTGTCTATTTACCTCTAGCATTTCTTTTTGTTTTTTATCTCATGATCCTCATCTCTCTGCTTTATTTCAAAATGGTTCTTTTACACACACACCCCTTGCCAAAAGGAGAGTTTTACTTGATGTTTACACAGGAATTTGGTAGCATTCCTGGAGCTGAGTCTCACAATACATTGGAGGCTCCCCAGTGAGGAGGTCCCTGGGAGTTTTTACTCTCAGAGTTGTCTGTGCTGATGCTCTAGAAATTCATCAGCTGCAGCTCATGCTTTCCTACCTGCGAGTTGTTTCCACAGTGGTTTCACCTTGTGGGTTTCTGCTTCTGTCAGCCCACAAAAACTCGCACTCACCTGTCTGTCTCTGCCATGGGGGCAATGGTCTGCCCCATGTCCTCTCTTTTCCTACAGATCCTGGAAGGGTTGTTGATTTTCCCAGTCTGTTCAGATTTTTTCTTGTTAGGATGAGTGATGATTTCCAAGCTCCTTGTGTGCAGAACCAGAAACCAGAAAATCACTTTTAAAAAAATATAAATAATTTTCTAGGCTATGTAGTAATCAGTAAAGACTTAAGAAGAATCAAGAGCCAGTGCAGCCTTATGAATGTTAAAGTTCACATTAAACAGGGAGATCTTCATGTCTGGACATCTCAGGAAGTAAAACAACCTCTAAAATAACATACACTCCACACTTTGTTGAAAACTTCTGCTCTAACATTAAAAAAAAAGTCAAAATCAAAAGGTTACTATAATTTAAATATATTCTTTCTTTTTAGATTTCTTCTACTGATTTACATATATGCCTTGTTCATCTTCTGAGATTATCAGAGTTACCAAAGATAAGATACAATGTTCGTATGCAAGTACACAGACTATTAGGGTAAATATGTGTAAAAGACTGAGCAAAACAGGTTCAAAATTTCCTTAACAGTGAGCCTTCTGTCAGTATCCCCTTATATTTTAGTACCTCCTAAATTCATTTATTCTGATAACATATTAGTCTGTGAGTATGTTGTGTGGCCAAAGACTCCCATTGTCTCTTTCCTTGGTAGGAAGTGACGTGTGTGGTTCATCAGTTGGCCATAGCTTCTATTTCAGGTTGTGTCATTAAGGTTGACATTCCTGAATTCTTTTGTTGATCTTTTCTTATTTTAGACTTTTTATAGCATTTTCTTATAAATGGGACTCTTAAAAGCCAAATAGGGTATCATTTTGTTTTAAAACTCAGGAAAGTCCTGTCTTTTAACAGTATTGCCTAAATAATTTACACTTGTAACATTTCACCAAATAGCAAAATACGTTAGTGTTTTTACCACATCCCTGTTTAAACCAAGATAATTAAAGACAGTGAAGAATAGTGACAAGCGTTGTCTTTCTAAGCATTTGCTGTTAAACTCGAGGACTGGTGACAATAACCTGGGAAGCTTTTATGGACTACCAGCACTTGACTGTCACCTCTAGAAACGCTGATGAGACTGTCTAGGGTATCTCCGTGGGCAGTTATAATATGCAGCATTTGAATTTTTTGAGCTGGTCTCTCTTTTTTCCCTGTCAAAAAATCAGGGGGAACCCACCCAAAACTTGATATTTACACTGCAGATTTAGACAGGATGAATTTCAGTATATCCATTACAGAACTGCTAAGAAATGCTAAGAAATCAGATTTTCCAGGTGAAGGGAAGATGAAAGTGATGTCGAGTTCCTCTCCATGCCATTCTTCTTCATAGTGCTCGGAGGAACGGCAAGTGAGCTCACGAATTCCCCAGTCATTGAGATCTTACACGAATGAAGACTGGAGACTCTCTTCATCTGATCTACTCATATGTCAACCTACCTTGAAGTTATGGAGTTGCTTCTGTGAGTTGCCATGTCAGCTAACTATTGGGATTTGGTGGTTACAACCACTTCCTTTACCGAGGGATAGACATCCACACAGCTGAGCTGATGTTGGACTTACACTTAACGTCACTCTAACAAGTCTGATTTGACATGACAGGAGAATTAGACTTGATAATCATGAGTCAGAAAGTGAAGATAAAGGATTGATTTTTAGAGAGCTGCTCCAATTCCAGGAGGATCACTTTCACTGTTGGGTACATTATCAAAGGAACGAGGCTGAGACAAAGTGAAAGCCTTATATGCAAAGCCTTATTTTATGCCAAGCATTAGAAGTCAGACTGACCGGGGTGCCTGGGTGGCTCAGTGGGTTAGGCCGCTGCCTTCGGCTCAGGTCATGATCTCAGGGTCCTGGGATCGAGCCCCGCATCGGGCTCTCTGCTCAGCAGGGAGCCTGCTTCCCTCTCTCTTTCTCTCTGCCTGCCTCTCCATCTACTTGTGATTTCTCTCTAAAATAAATAAATAAAAATCTTAAAAAAAAAAAAAAAAGAAGTCAGACTAACTGGCCAGGGGAATGAGGCTGAGACAAAGTGAAAGTTATGTAAAGCTTTATTCTATGCCAAGCATTAGAAGTCAGACCGACCGGCCAGGGCTGCCTCTGAAGAGAGCTACCCCACCTTGGTCTTACAGTTTAGTTTATAGGGCGCAACCGCAGACCTCTACATATGTGATTTTGGCTGATTGGATGTCTCCTCCCTGTGTGTTTTAGTAACGGTTACCCTGAACCGATACTAGTAACTGCTGAGGCATTTATTAAACAACAAAATGGCCTTGTTTTAGGTGTGTGTTTTAGCAACAGTTACCTGGAACTGATATCAGTAACTGTTGAGGCATTTATTAAACAACAAAATGGCTACCTAGGCAACATGTAGTCACTCTGGCTAAGTAGGCCAAGGCAGGCTCTAGGGGTTTAACAGGTTTTAACTTGGAATCAGCCCCAACATTCACCATTTTCAACTAGTCATGCCAGTCCAAGAATCAATCAATTAATCCATCAAAATCGTTGCTCTAGTACCAATTTGTGTGAGGTCCTCCACAGGGAAGGGTGGGGGATTTGAAGGCAATTGCAAGTGAGAGTCCTGAAGAGTTCTGTGGTCAACCAGGGGTATTCATGAATCCAGAGAGACACAGCCAACAGCATTCATGACAGATGTGGCGAATGACCCACAGAGACAACAAATCTGTGTGTTATTTACTTATTTATTTATTATTTTCAGTATTGTTTTTTTGGTGGGCTGCTTTGTTAAAAGTTCTATAGAGACTTTAGTCTCAAAATAAATGAAACTTTTAAAACACCAAGAATGGGGGCACCTGTGTGGCTCAGTCAGTCAAGTGTCTGCCTTCAGCTCAGTTCATGATTCCGGAATCCAGGATCAAGCCCTGAATCGGGCTCCTTGCTCAGCGGACAACCTGCTTCTCCAGCTCTTCCCCACTCATGCTGTCTCTCATGATCTCTGTCGCTATCTCTGTCTCTCAAATAAATAAATAAAATCTTAAAAAATAAACAAACAAAAGATGAAGAATTATGGTTCAAGTCTTCTCTTCTGGATAGTTGTCCAAACCCAGATGCCTGTCAGAGGCCAACGTCAATGAATCAGCCAATCTTCTAAGGAACGAATGAACTTTCAGAACTGGATGAAATTAGCATAGACAAGTAAACACAATGATCCGATAACTGAGTAACCACATCGGGAGTGCAAGTCAGATCATGCATATTTTAACAACTAGTGATGAAAACAAAACAATATTACAGTGGTATGCAGTTTTATTGAGAGGAACCTATGGAATAAATACTAGGTTTTTAAACAGCAGAACGGCCTTTGGATTTTATTTTAACTCCCTCTTCCTCAATACCATCCATTAAAATAGTTCAGACACTAAAATCATTTGATTTTTTTTTTTTCCTGCATGTCATAAACAATTAACACAAACATGAGCAAGGGGTAGTCCCTGATTTCTGGGTCTTCGTAGCCTAAGCTGAGGACAGACACTGCTATGGATTGACAGTTTGAAGGGGCTCTCCTGAGCTTAAGACACAAGAATATGGAAACACTGGGGATTTCCAGTTTGCTGGGAACATGGTCAAAATTTGACACTGGAGGCAAGAAGATAAACATGAGAGTACGGAGGAAGGAGACTTGTCCCAGGCAGACAGATTGAGGCAGAGCATTGCCAGGCTCAGAAGCAGTGTTTGCAGGGGCGTAGGCAGTCCTTGAACATTGATTGGTCTGGAAGGTGAAGCGACTGTCCCTCACGAGGCTCACTAGGTAGGACGTCATGGCGCTGCAGAACCTCAGGCAAGCTTCATGCTCTTTTTCTTCCATACAAACCAAAAATGATATTCAACCAAAAGTCTGCAAAATCCACAAAATAAAAACAACAAAAGGGCCTACCAGAGTCTTTGAAGTGAAACAGAAAGAAAGTCAGCATTAAGCATGGTCTGTGGATGAGCTTCTCAAAAGTAATTCTTTAACAGATTCAATGAGATGTGATTGACATTCCACAAAGTTCACTAGTTGTAAGTATATAGTTCAATGGTTTTAGTGATGTTAATAGAAATGTACAACTATAATAATGCAATATTAGAACGTTTTCATCACTTTAAAGAGTTCCCTTGTATCTACCAGCAGTTACCTCTGGTCCTGCCCTGAACTCTGGTTATTAATGATCTTTGTGCGTCTACAGACTTGCCTTTATAGACACGGCATATTAATGTAATCTTATAATACAGGGCCTTTTGCAACTGGCATCTCTTACTTAACACTGGGTTTCAGTGGCTCATTTATTTATAGAGTAGAACTCAGCTGTATGGGCACTCCACATCTCAATTATCCATTATGTAGTTAATGGGCAGGTATGTTCTTGCTAGTGTTTAGGTATGACGGACATTGTTGCTGTTACAAGCACTCACATGCATGTCTCTCTGGGCATGAATGTTTTCATTCATTTCCTTGAAATACCTCGGGACAGGAAGCTGAATTTTATGGTCAGTGTATGTTTAACTTCAAGAAATTGTTTCACAGGGGCACCTGGGGGGATCAGACGGTTAAGTGTCTGCCTTGAGCTCAGGTCATGATCTCAGGGTCCTGGGATCAAGACCCACATCAGGCTCCTTGCTCAGCAGGAAGCCAGCTTCCCCTTCTCCCTCTGCTGCTCCCCCCTGCTTGTGCTCTCTCTTGCTATCTCTCTCTCCCTGTCAAATAAATAAATAAAATCTTTGAAAAAATTGTTTTACAAATTGATCACATCATTTGGAAATTTTGCCAGCAATGAATAGATGTTCCAGTTTCTCCATAACCACCTGAACACTTGAAATTCTTGTCCTTTTGCTTGCAACCATTCTAATATATGTGCGGTGGTATCTCATTGTGGTTTTAATTTGTTTCCCTAATTTAAAATGATGTTTAGCATTATTTCATGTACTTGTTAGCTATTCCTGTGTCTTCTTTGATGAAATACCTATCCAGATCTTTTACCCATTATTTAATTGGATTATTGGCTTTATTATTATTGCATTTTAAGAGTTCTTTCTTTTTTTTTTTTTAAGACAAACTTACTCTTGTTGGCATTGTTCACTCTTGTTTTCTTTTTTTTTTAATATAATTTTTTATTTTTTATAAACATATATTTTTATCCCCAGGGGTACAGGTCTGTGAATCACCAGGTTTACACACTTCACAGCACTCACCAAAACACATACCCTCCCCAATGTCCATAATACCACCCCCTTCTCCCAAACCCCATCCCCCCAGCAACCCTCAGTTTGTTTTGTGAGATTAAGAGTCACTTATGGTTTGTCTCCCTCCCAATCCCATCTTCTTTCGTTTATTCTTCTCGTACCCACTTAAGCCCCCATGTTGCATCACCACTTCCTCATATCAGGGAGATCATATGATAGTTGTCTTTCTCAGCTTGACTTATTTCGCTAAGCATGATATGCTCTAGTTCCATCCATGTTGTCGCAAATGGCAAGATTTCATTTCTTTTGATGGCTGCATAGTATTCCATTGTGTATATATACCACATCTTCTTGATCCATTCATCTGTTGATGGACATCTAGGTTCTTTCCATAGTTTGGCTATTGTGGACATTGCTGCTATAAACATTCGAGTACACGTGCCCCTTTGGATCACTACGTTTGTATCTTTAGGGTAAATACCCAATAGTGCAGAGGACATGAACAGACATTTCTGCAAAGAAGACATCCAGATGGCCAACAGACACATGAAAAAGTGCTCCATATCACTCGGCATCAGGGAAATACAAATCAAAACCACAATGCGATATCACCTCACACCAGTCAGAATGGCTAAAATCAACAAGTCAGGAAATGACAGATGCTGGCGAGGATGCGGAGAAAGGGGAACCCTCCTACACTGTTGGTGGGAATGCAAGCTGGTGCAACCTCTCTGGAAAACAGCATGGGGGTTCCTCAAAATGTTGAAAATAGAACTGCCCTATGACCCAGCAATTGCACTATTGGGTATTTACCCTAAAGAGTTCTTTCTATACCTGAGCTACAAGTCCTCTTTCAGATGTATCATACACAAACACACTCTATCTCCAGCCTGTCTTTCCATGTCCTTATAGACTTAATAAGGCACAAAAGTGTTTAATTTGATGATGTCCAGTTTATCAAGACTATCTCCATGTGGCCACAATTTGATGTTTTATATCAGAAATATTTACTAATTCAAGGTCACAAAGACGTTCTCCTATTTATCTTTCTAGACGTATTACAGTTTCAGCTCTTACCTGTGGGCCTAATGCTTGTTGACTTAGTATTTTTTAGTTTGAGGTAAGGGTCTGAGTTTATGCTTTTTACATATGAATATCCCATTGTTCCAGCACCATCTGTTGGAAATTTTCCTTTCCTTATTGAATCATCTTTGCAATTTTGTCAAATACCAAGCCCCATAAATGTAAGGTTTTATTTCTAGGCCTTTGGTTCTGGTCCATTAATGTGTGTGCCTTGATCATTGCAGATTTAGGGTAAGTTTGAAATCAAACAATGTAAGCCCCTCAATTTTATTTATGTAAGCCCCGAAATTGGTTTGGCTAGGTTCTCTGCACCTGCAGGTCAATGTTAGGACTAGCGTATAAGTTCTTACAGTAGACCCAATGGGACTACACAGAGATTGCATGGACTTTAAGGATTAATTTAGAGGTTACTGCCACAGGGGCAATATTGAATCTTCCAATTTATGAACCCAAATGTCTATTATTTAGATCTTTTATAGCAGTGTTTTTAGTTTTAAATGTACACATCTTTCATTTCTTTTATTATAATTATTCCTAATTATTCTATTTGAAGCTATTATAAATTAATGTATCATAATTTTACACTTCAATTGTTTGTTGCTTGTATGGAATACAATTGATTTTTGTATATTGATTTTATATCTTGTGACCAGGCTAATTTTATTAGTTCTAGAAGTATTTTGTAAACTCCTTGGGATTTTCTATTTACAGAGCCATGTAAACCAAAAACAAAGACACGTTTATATTTTTCCCTTCCACTTTTTGTGCTTTTAATTTATTCATTATTCCCCTGTAGTGTATTATCTAAAATCCCCAGTACATGTTTAACAGAAGTGGTAAAACCAGTCATTCTCACCTTATGCTCAGTTTTAAGGAAAAATAATTCACTATTTCACAACTAAGATTTTACTATAGGTTTTTGTATATTCTGTAAATCAAGTTGAAGTAGTTCCCTTCTATCTCTAGTGTATTACAAACCTTTTTTATTTTTTTTAATAACTGGTTCTGGGGGATGCCTGGGTGGCTCAGTGCATTAAGCCTCTGCCTTCAGCTCTGGTCATGATCCCAGGGTCCTGGGATCGAGCCCTGCATTGGGTTCCCTGCTCCATGTGAGGCCTGCTTCTCCCTCTCCCTCTGCCTGCGCTGCCTGCGCTGCCTCTATCGCTGTGTCTCTCTCCATCAAATAAATAAATAAAATATTTAAAAAATTGTTTCTGGGATATTGTTAGGTGCTTTTTAAATTTTTATTAAAATGACATGATTTTTTTCTCTTTCTTCTCTTATGGGATATTACATTATTGGGTTTTCAGACGTAACCCTAAATTCAAGAGAGCAAGTTCCACTTGATCATGATGTATGACCGGTGAACAAAGGATTTTGCATTTGTGAGGAATATTGGTCTGTAGATTGGCTTTGTTGTTGCTTTATTGCAATCTTTGTGTATGTGATATCAGGGTAATACTGGCTTCATAGAATGAGTTAGAAGTATTTATCCCTTTTTCTTTATCTTTCAGAGAGCTTGTAAAAGATTAAAATAATTTCTTCTCTAAATATTTACAGAATTTCCTAGTAAATTCCCAATGGTTTGGACTTATCTTTGTGGGAAGATTTTTTTTTTTTTAAGATTTTATTGCTTTGAGAGAGAGAGATTGAGTAGAGAGAGAGTGGGAGACGCAGGGAGCGCAATGTGGGACTCGATCCCAGGACCCCTTGATCGTGACCTGAGCTGAAGGCAGATGCTTACCCCACTGAGCCACCCAGGTGCCCCATGGGAAGATTTTTAGTTATCAACACATATTCCTTAACTGTGAACTATTCACATTTTCTATTTTGTCTTGAGTATGTTTTAGTAATCTTTGTTTTTCAAAAACAATTGATCATTTAATCTAAGCTGTCAGAGTCCATAGTCTCTAATGGTTCACCTCCCCTTCCAATTTCTCTCAAATTTATTGGTGAAATAGTGGCCAACATATATCCTATAATACTTAAATTTTCTTTTTTTTAAGATTTTATTTATTTATTTGACAGAGAGAGATCACAAGTAGGCAGAGAGGCAGGCAGAGGGAGAGGAAGGGAAGCAGGCTCCCTGCTGAGCAGAGAGCCCAATGCGGGACTTGATCCCAGGACCCTGAGATCATGACCTGAGCTGAAGGCAGTGGCTTAACCCACTGAGCCACCCATGCAGCCCTACTTAAATTTTCAATAGACTAGGTAGTAATGGCCCTATTGCATTCCTGATTCTTGTACTTTTTTGTCTTCTCTATTTTATGTATTTATAGCTTATAGAAAGATTTGTCAAAGTTGTTGATATTTTCAAGGAAGCAACTTTTAGTTTTATTGCTTTTTTCTATTATTTTTCTATTATTTCTTTATTTGACTTCTGCTTGATTTTAATCATTGCATCTCTTCAACTTTACTTTGGGTCAATTTTTTTTTTTCTACTTCTTCAAAATGGAAGCCTAAGTTATGCACTTGAGACATTTCTCTTCTCATATCAGCATTCATCAGGCGTCTCCTTACTTTGGCTATGTTGTATTTTTGTTTTCCTTCAGTTTCAACATACTTCCCAATTTTCTTCTTCATGCTTCCTTTGACCCATGGGTTACTTAGAAATGTGTTTTTGAATTTCCAAGTATATGGAGATTTATAAATCCCCCATGGTTGATTTCTAATTTGGTTTCATTGTGCTCAGTGAACATTCTTTCTATGATTCTAATACTTTTAAATAACAGGCTTTTAAACTTTTCTCACTTAAGAGCTTTCTTGGATGATGAACAGGTGGTCCTAAATATATATATTCAGCAGTCGTTGGATAACATGTCCTAGGCTGTTTTCACTCATCATAAAGATAGTGAAAACACTATGATGTTCTCAGTCATTAGAGTGAGTTGGTCAATAGTATTGTTCAACTCTTCATTCTTCCTAATTTTCTGTCTGTTCTTTGAATCATTGAGAGTAGGTTGTGGACACTTTTTCCATTTTATATATTTGTAGGCTCTGTTGCTAGGTACATATAAATTTATCATTGTTAAGCCTTCCTCATTTTCACTCTCTTTTTATCTAATGATATTTCTCATCTTGAAGTCCTTTTTCTCTGATATTAACAGAGCCAGCTCTTAGGGTTACTATTTGTAGTATGGGCACATCTACTGTCATCTTCTACTTTCAAATTATTTGTATCTTTGAGTCTATGCATGTGTCTTAATAGACAGCATATACATAATATCACTTTTATATCTAGTTCGATAATCTTTGTCTTTATGTTGTGGTGTAATTATTGGTGTGGCTGGCTTTACAGATGCTGTGTTTTGCTACATTTTCTTTATTCTCCTGTCTTGTTCCTTTGTCCTCTTTGACTATTTTCTATTATTTTAAGTATTTTTAGTCTACCACTTGAATTTTATTCTTAAGTTTTTTACTTTATTTTTTAGTTATTTTCTTAATGGTTGCTTTAGAGATTATAAAAGGTATAATTGATTTATTAACATACATCTGAGAATCGTGTGCTCTGATTTTAGGTTTGATTTGCCAGTTACCTCAATGCTGGGTGGGTGTCCAGGAGAGCCATGGAAATCTCTTTGCCAACACAGTAATTGTCCCAAGTCTTGGGACATAGTACATTATCACTAGCTTTACCGCTGACTTTCTATGTATACCTCAGAAACTGAAACCTCCTTTTTTTTCTTTAACCTTCCAGGTTCTACTTTATAATAACTATCTCATTTATAGGGCTTATATAAGAACCAATGAAAAATAGTGTAATTTTTACAACGAGAAGTCATGGGTACTCAAATGAAGCTGTCCTCCACATTTCCAGGCGGATTTATGGCTGCATACACTAGTCTAATATGAAAGCACACCCAGTTCTTAGCAGTAAAATGAGTCACTCAGACAATTATTTGCTCTGTTTAGAATCTACACTGTAACTCTAAAACCTCTGCAAGATTTGACAGACAAGACCTTGGAACAAATAAAACACTCCCCAGATTAATACAATTTGGTGGCAGCACAAATCCTGCGTTTATTATGATTCACATTTAGATTTTGAGTAGATTACTCAATTGCTTTCTACTGTGCTCAGACCATGCTCTAATGTGGCAATTTTACATCTATCCTAATGAAACAGGCTCTGCCCAGATCCACGGGGGCTCATTGACATTAAAACAACAAAGCAGATATATCTTTCTCCCCTAGTTTACCCTGAAAAAGACAACGGCCCATGCACAGCCAATGAGGGAACAGAAAGGACAGATTTTAATCCATATCACTCTGTAACCTCACTGCAGTTTTATTTTTTAAAAAAAATCACTACTCGGTGTATATCCCAAAGCTTACACAGAAAATGTTAATCACCTCATGTACATAATAATAAGCTATTTTATTAAAATCTAATTTTTTATCTACTTAGGAAACATGTTTATCACATGTTTTTGTAATTAATTATGCTTTAGTATTATAGAAACAAGAATATGGATTTTCAACGAACTCTTAGTAGTCATATTGATTAAAGTTAAATTAATGGTCTGCCCACTAATGGAACCATTGGATTTCCCTGTTTGTTTCCCTACCATCATGAAAACAGCAAAGCCAGTGACCCCAGGGCCAGTATCATGGAAGAAGGTGAATGTGTGCATAAGAAAATGAAAGAAGATCCTTTTCCTCTTATGAATAGTAAGCATTCATATAGCAGTCATATAACACGAAGTTCACAGAGTTCATTATCATTGCATTTTGTGTAATATAGTTATTTTACTAATAATGAATTCTTCTTCTATGTAGGTTTCGATATTTGATTTTGTACCCAGGTGAAAAGTGGCTCTTTTTTCTGGACAGCTGATCTCCTGATTATGTTCTTTGATTTAGTTTTAATAGAGTTTACCGATGATAGCCTTGAGTGTGGGTGTCTGGAAGTAATTAGTATTATGCATGAGAAGTGGGAGGCCTGCCCATTGTCTGGCCACACAAGGCAGTTCTGGAGCGGAGGCTCTTCTTCACCCACAGGAAGCGCTGCCCACAGAGGCTTGGCATTCGATGCCCACAGTCGGATGCAGAATCCCACCCCCGTTAAGTGGTAGCTGTGTAGCTTGGGAAAGTAGAAAACCCTCTCCATCCTTAACATCCTCACAATGCCTGGCTTTCAGAGTGGCTATGAGGACTCAATGACCTAATTACACATAATGTGCTACAGACCATGTGTGGAGTGACCGTGCTACCAGACACTGTAACTAGTACGCACATTACCAGGACACAAAGCCACATCTAACCTTGACCAGCTGCATGACCTCTGTGGGCCTGAGCTGCCTCATAGGTAAAATGCAGAGCTTGCATTGAATGACTTCATTTTATAGCTCCCTTCTGAGAAGGAGGAAACATAGCCTCTGATACCCAGAAACTGAGCTGACCTCCAGGCTAGAGCTCACGGTTTCCACAAACTGATGCAATGCCCACAATGGAGCCATGCTGTTTTTGGTTGTTGCACACACATACACAATCTCACAAGACATCCACTGGAGACAAGATTACAGGCGTTCCCCATTATGTTTAAACAATCACATCTACATCATCTCGCGCATCAGCCCCTCTCTCCCATGATTTTCTGGATAGCTGGGCTCTTCACCATCACAGTGTTGTTTGCTTTGTGGGACAGAGGAGGGGGGAGTCAAGATGACCTCAAGGCTTCACCCCCAAAAGGACACAGACTGACTTTTGCTACATGGTTCAGAGATCAAATTTGGCTTTGCCATTGCCTCCAGCTCCTGAGTGCTCTCTTACAATACTTTTCTGCATTTGTAAATAGATAATTACTGTTAAACTTAAAACAAAACAAAACAAAACAAAAAACAAAGAAACCTCTAAAAATCAAAACTAAAGAAAAAAAAACACATTTTAAGGTAAAATCAGGACCTGGAAGGCTGGAGGACATCAAGGACTTCTCATTTGCTTAGAGCTAGGGGAATGGGATAAAAAAGTTCCTAGCCCTTCTCTGTTCTCTGCCACATGGCTTCTGATGTCTTCCTCCTTCCTCTTCTTCCTCTGGTCTTCATCTTCACCCTCATCTACATGCTTTCCCTGGCTTTCTTTCCATAGCCTCAGCCAACAGGGCTCCTCCCTAGGCTGGGGTCTCCATCCTTGTCCAGGGCCGGTGTCTATTTGTGGGGCTCCGGAGGCACTGAGAGCCTGGCGTCCTACAGATGTGGCAGGGCCCCAGGCAAGTATGAAGGGGCCAGGCAGTGAGCAAGAGTGTTAGATGCCCACAAGAATTCCCAAAGGGCCATGGGCTGGTCGAGGGAGACAGTGCAGTGTCCAACAGACAGCAGTGGACTTGGAAGTGTCTGAACAGCCAAACCATCATCTGCTGGCTTTAACACTGCAGGGTGGCGCCCTTCACCCTGCTTCTCTGTCCCGTGAAGCACCTGGATTTTGTGTGAGTTCAGTCAGAATGTCTTCAGCTACTTTTCTTTGTCCTTAGAGCTACCTTCCAGCTACATGATCGGTGCCCCCATTCCAGCCCTGGCTTAGCATTTTGTCAGAAGGGCTTCCTCACATGTGCCATGACCAGGATCTCAGTGCCATCCTGCTAGGGAATGCCTCATTAGGTTCAACCCTTTACTCTCTCACTAGACTTTGTTTCTCATGATCCGGGGGAGAGGGAACGTAGAAGAGCAATGAACATAGAAAGGACAAGCGGATGGGCCAGATGCTGAGGTCACGTATTGGGAGCACCTCATGCTGGCTTCACTTACTCCCCCCACCCCTTCCCTGCCCTCTGCTTGGCAGGTGTCCCCATCTTGAGGATCTTGGTCAGATTCATCAGGCTGAGCTGGACAGTCCACTCAGTGCTCTGCCCACCCACACTCCTCCTCCCCACACCACTCTTGCTGGTCCTCTGCCTCTTGGACTGACTGCTCCGTGCCCATTCTGGGAATGCAACTGAGAAATCCATCATTCCCATGACCCCAGAATCCTAGCCCTTGCTGGGTCGGAAGCCCTGAATTCCACTTTTCATCTTCTGAGCCCTATGAGTTCCCCAAATGTCTCAGCCTCGGGTTCCACTTAACTTCTTGGTCTCTCACTGCATACAATGTTATCCTGAGTGCAAAGGAGTGCAGAACGCTGACCTCAGGGTAGTGTACTTCTCTTCACGTGCAGTTTTGGACCCTCCGTATCCAGATGTCTTGGTTACTCTCTGATATTTCAAATAAGTACCTTTTAAATTTTATTTAGTTTTCATATTTTTCTTGAGGAGGGTTGATTTCATACAGGCTGCTCCACTGCCCCTGGAAACCAACGTCCACGTCCACCAAGATCTATGTCATTTTTCATAGGGGATGCATATGGGTTTGGTCGTACAAGCTCTGTCTTACGCGTCTGCAAGCAGCAGAAGGTCTCCATTATTAGATCATAAAATATATATTATATTGAAGGAAGATGGCTTTACTGAACACAACTTACAAAATGAAAATCTGCCGTTTTTATTTTTGCCTTTTTTTTTTTTGCCATTTTGTCTCACTTTACTCAAGACACAAGTTTCTGGGAAGATCTTATTTCCTCTGTTTGTCTAGAGGAACATGGGGACCCATGAGTGGGTTGAGAGACACCTCACTAATGAAGTGGGTAATGGGAAGGGCTGTTCCCAAGAAAAGGCCTGTGGGTCCTTGGCAACCACAACACATCCACCTACAGTTTTAGGGGAAAAAAGTCCTCCCACAGTGAAGTGCACCCACATTTAGGATGCCTGGCAGTTGGTTTGAAAATGCACTGAGGGACTCAGTGAATGTTGCTGTGATCCACGCTGCACTGGGCTGACTAGCGGAAGTCTTCGGGCATCTTCTTCCTTTCCTTCTTCTACAGCCCTTCGTGGACTCTGGCCTGGAGGTGAGGACTGTCCTTCCTCATCTCTGGACTCCCAGCAGGGACTCACAAAGTACCCACTCCGGTGAAGAAGTCATCAACGTCGGTAGTCGTTAGGAACGCTAAATCCTCAGAACAAGAAGTTCTCTCTGTGGTAAAAATAAGAAGACAGGTTTTGGGACAAAGGAAGCAGAGGTCTGGAAACCAGATAGGCTCCTGGATGGAAAGCAGACCTGGATGGAAAGCGGACGTCAGGCACACGCCGTCTGCCGACACTGCGGAAACTTCGTGTCTTCCGTGTGGGGAGTGGGAAGATGGCCTCTGGCACTGGCAGGAAAAGCAGACCCACAGTTGTGCATAGGTCCTGATTCAGGCAGGAACACGCACCAAACAGCCACTGCCTTTCTTAGGGTGACTCCGCCTGAAATGTCCCAGCATATCAGGTGCATTTTAGGTGAGTGGAGAGCCAGTATTTGAGAGCTGTCCTGACTCTTTTCTACTTAAAAATCCTAGACTAGAGAGTCAAGGTGCTTCATTTTGAGGGGTTAAAAATCACATCGAATTTCTTTCAATTCTACTGTGGACTTCATTTTCCATGTGAACTGATGTGCTTTAAATTTAATGCAAAATCACTTCCTTCCACTTTCCGTATTGATGTTTCTATTTGTTTTAGAGAGAGAATATTCAATATATACAAAACTCTTCAGTAAACATCCTAGATTCCAATATTTAAGAAGTGGTAGCAAGAAGTAATTTATCATGTTTTCTCAACAATCACATTGATCTCACATATCATTTAAGGCCTAATGATGATTAACTGTATTTAGTAAATTCAGGCAGACTTTGAGAAATGGACCTTACTTTTCTGCTGTGTGCACAAAAAGACGCTCTGATAAATAATTAAAATGCTTGAAATTTTACATTTCCCCTGGTCAGGTCCCCAAAGCATTTGTTTTCTAGCAAATATAGTAAAATATATGTATTTCCATGATGTGATATTTGGTAATAGAGGTAAGTTGGGCAGGTTTCAAATTTCTCTTAAGCTTAGAGTTGAGGAACCCTGATTTGAGCAGGAATGGGAAGGGCTGGATTGTATCTGGTTCAAGCCAGTGATGTGTGAATCCTAGCACCACTAATCTAACATAGTATTTGCAGTTACTTAATTAGACTCCTGCTCACTGGAGGACCGGGCAGGGCATTGTTAGTGACACGGGCCCCGCATCATGCTAAGGGCTCTGCCTGGATCATCGTGCACAGCCTTCTCAGCCTACAGCAAGCTACTGCTCCGCCCCATTCTTCAGACAAGGAAGCTGAGCCTAAGAAATACGATTTCCCTCATTTCAGAAATGTGCAATCTCAGGCTGAGGTGGCAAATGGCTTAGGCCATGCCTTACGGACAGGGAATTTAACCTCTTTGGAGTCAAGCCCTTCAGAGATAGAGCTCAGGGAATTCTTAATGAGGAAAGTAAAACAGGAAGATGTTGTCTCTCAGTCCAAACAAATTAGTCCTCCAAAGAGGCCTCCAACCTGCATACATCAACTTACTAGTGAGCAAGAGATCTTTGCCAGAAAAACATCATTTAACCTTACTGTTATCCATCCCATTTTCAATCAACCTTTACAAAATTCTTACTACCCTTAAGGTAAAATCCAGCAATATATGGTGCCTGTGTTCAGGGCCCTGCTAGACCAGCAGAGTCCCGTGGTGGGCACAGGGCAGCTCAGAAGCAGGCTAGAGAGCGAAAGCACCTTGAGGGGGTGCTCAGGAAATGGGGTACGCTGTGATGGGGGATCTAACATTAGGTCTTTCTGGGCTGGGGAATGGGTTTCTGGAGGAGGCAGCACACACCTGCGCACACAGATGTGAGCCTGCTCCTGTCCCTGTGATCCAAGGGGCAGAGATTCGGAGCAGACTGTGTTCACAGGGAATGATGAATGGGTCTGTTTGGCTGAGGGCCTGCAGAGGACTAAAACAAATTAGGCCTGAAGAAAGGCACTGAAGCCAAATTCATGATGGCTTTGGAAGCAAAGATAAGGAAATGAAAGTCATTGAAGGATCTTACCCAGGAAGAAGTGTCAACTGAAAAGTCTTTGCAGTAAATGGGCACCGACTTGCTCTGTCCACCCAAATTTCCAAGACTTTCCAATTCGGAATGCCTGCCCAATCTGTAATGTTTTCCTAGCATCTTGTACACGATTTGATCTCTGCACTTCTAGTGTATAAATACTAGTTGTTCCACTCAGAAAAAGTAAAAAATCAAGTGGGTCATAATTCTTAGTGCCAAGATGTCGTCAGTGGGAATCAGTGACACTCAAGGTATGTGCGAGCCACCAGAGGAGGATGTCAGGGCCGGGAGGGGGCATGTGGAGGTCGGGGTTGGGAGGGGACATGAGGAGTTCGGGATCTGGAGGGGCATGTGGAGGTTAAAGGAAGAAAAGAGGGGCGCCTGGGTGGCTCAGTGGGTTAAGCCGCTGCCTTTGGCTCAGGTCATGATCTCAGGGTCCTGGGATCGAGTCCCACATCGGGCTCTCTGCTCATCAGGGAGCCTGCTTCCCTTCCTCTCTCTCTGCCTACCTCTCCGTCTACTTGTGATTTCTCTCTGTCAAATAAATAAATAAATAAATCTAAAAAAAAAAAAAAAAGGAAGAAAAGAAAAGTCAGAGAAGAAGCGCGTTGTGTTTGTAGGGACGGGGACCGAAACGCATGGCGTCATGAGTGAGGCAGGACTGGGATCCGTGTTTCATGGTGGTGTCTGAGCCCAGGCAGGCTACTTGGGCTCACCCACCACACAGCCCAGAGTCCAGAAGCTGAGCGTCAAGGGAACGGCCCTCTGTGCTCTGATATGCCCACTGATGGTCTCAGGGGTAGGAAACACGTCACAGTAACAAGACCGAGGAAGGGAAACTAACTATGTCTTCATCCCACTTGAGTCTGAAGGATGAACAACACTTGGAGACTGTGCTACCCATAGCATGAGTGCCTGCCAGTTAGCTTTCTTCAACCGTAACTGTAATGTAGGGGCTTGACTCAGGGCTTTTGATTGTCGGGGATCCGTTTCAGAGATGGCCATCTGCAATAAACACGTTCCCTCCTATACCAATAGATCCATAGATGGGCTGAGGCCATGCAGGGATCTCCCTCACAAAAAGCCCCTGGCTGCCCTAGGTAACTGACCGCTTGAGTGTCCCTGCTATTTCCGAGTTCCTGATGCAACCACAGTAAGAGCCATGAGAGCCAGGCCAGCCGCAGCGTGGGTTCTGTGCAGGGAAACGTGTGTGGGGCTCCCTGCGGGCAATAGGGTCTCTGGGAGAGTGCCAGGGTGTTCCCAGCCAAGGGCATCCCTGTCTATAGACCAGATGGACACAAGACAGTATCTTTGTAGATGATACAGACTTGAAAGAAATACACATTGGGGAGGGTATGTGCTTTGGTGAGTGCTGTGAAGTGTGTAAACCTGGTGATTCACACACCTGTACCCCTGGGGATAAAAATATATGTTTATAAAAAATAAAAAATTAATTAAAAAATAAATAAATAAAATAAAATAATGGTTTTAGTGACAACCAAAAAAAAAAAAAAAGAAATACAGTGTTACAAACTGCTGTTTTCAGTTCATCATGGACACATCTATCTCTATGGATCTCTGAACAGTACCTGGCATGTTGAAGTTCTCAGTAGGTACTTTTTAATATACAATTCATGGGGCACCCAGGGGGGCTCTGTCGGTGAACCGTAGGACTTCAGCTTAGGTCGTGATCCAGTGGACCCAGGATCAACTCCCACACTGGGCTCCCTGCTCAGTGGTGAGTCTGCTTGTCCCTCTTCCCCTTCCCCCACTCATGCTCTCTCTCTCTGTGTCTCAAATAAATAAATCTTTTTTTTTTTAAATTTTAAATTCACCTATCACACAGTGTACTTGTTGGAGTGCACAGCTCACTGTTCCGTAGTATAGTCGTGGGCTCGGGCAACCACCCCTACGGTCTAGTGTTGCACTATTTTTCTGGCCTAAAGAATAAACTCTCTACCCAGTGGTGGTCACTCACAACTCTTCCTTCCCTCTAGGCCTTTATAAACATGATTCAATTTCTGTCTCTGCGTTTGCCATCTTTCCATAAATGGAATCAGGAAGTACATAGTCTTGGGTAACTAGCTTCTTTCACTTAAGTTTATCAAGACTGATGCACGTCACACCAGTGTCAGGATTTCACCCCTCCGCCCTGCTGATGCTGTTCCGATGTACAGACAAACTACAACTTGTCCATTCACGAGTGTACGGACACCTGCGTTGTCCCACATTTTGGCTGTTGTGGATGATGTTGCTCAACCGTGTGCACTCGTTCTCACGTCGGCTTGTGCTATCGGTTCTCTCTGACACATACTTTAAGAGAATGGCTGGGTCTACGGCATCTGTCTGTTTCCTCCTTGGGGATCCCCCAGCTGTTCCCCAAACAAAGGCCGGCATTGAGGAATCCAACCAGCTCCTGATTCATGGGACGTTGGAACTACCATCATTTACATCACCTTTATTTTAAAGGAAACAAGGGACCTGTGAATGTAAGTCAGATCAAGTTTTGGAAAGCCAAGGTAAGGAAATCATGAGATCTGGGCAAAACAAGATAAATCCAGCAAAAGAAATATGTGCACTGTTGGCCCAGGCCTGGGAGGAGAAACCTCCTTTTTTCATCTTTGTCTTCTTATTAACTCTATGACCGGAGAATTGTGGGTTTTTGTTGTTGTTTTGTTTTTTATTGTTCGGTTAGGTTTTGAACTGAGTACCTTGGGTATGATTAAAAGCATTGTAGTTGACTCTAACACCTAGTACAGCACCGGCCAGACTTTTATCAAAGAATCCTGGACATCTATGGCCGACAACAGGAATGTCTTTTGAGCACACTCTACAGCTAGAGAGAGGGTGACACGACAGTACGAGGGCCTCCTTTGGTGAGAGCTCACACTTGAGGGATTCCTAGGCCAACCCAGACAAGGCTGACTTCCAGGGCTGCTCCCCTGAGAAGCGCCTGCCTGGTGCACCCCCTGTGACCATCCAGCGAGCATGCAGTGCCAGTGGTCCCAGGTCCCTGCTGGTCTATGCCTCCCTCTCCTGTGGCTCCTTCCCAGCTGCCCACTCCTTTCATAGGAGTCTCTGAGATCACAGCCAGGTTTGGGGCACATTGCAAGAAGCCGGCTTCGTCTGTGGACCTGTTGTGAACAAAAGTGCCTGGTGACCTGGGAAGTAGCAGGGAGCAGAAACGGGGCCATCCGCAGATGGGAGTGAGGGTCCCGGCTGGCTCCGATGAGCTCCATCACCCTGCAGGATGGAGGTGGGAGGGGGGGTGGGGGATGGGGGGGGGGTCAGCCCCGCCCCCGTCCAGCCGAAGCATTAGAGAAGGTCTGCAGATGGCCAGACGGAAACCCTCCATGATTCTTTTTTTTTTAATTTTTTAATTTATTTTCAGCGTAACAGTATTCATTGTTTTGCACCACACCCAGTGCTCCATGCAATCCATGCCCTCTCTAAACCCACCTGGTTCGCCCTGACCTCCCACCCCCCACCCCTTCAAAACCCTCAGATTGTTTTTCAGAGTCCATAGTCTCTCATGGTTCACCTCCCCTTCCAATTTCCCTCAACTCCCTTCTCCTCTCCATCTCCCTACGTCCTCCATGTTATTTGTTATGCTCCGCAAATAAGTGAAACCATATGATAATTGACTCTCTCTGCTTGACTTATTTCACTAAACATATTCTCTTCCAGTCCCGTCCATGTTGATACAAAAGTTGGGTATTCATCCTTTCTAATGGAGGCATAAAACTCCATGGTGTATATGGACCACATTTTCCTTATCCATTTGTCCGTTGAAGGTCATCTTGGTTCTTTCCAGTTTGACAACCGTGGCCATTGCTGCTATGAACATTGGGATACAGATGGCCCTTCTTTTCACTGCATCTGTATCTTTGGAGTATATGCCCAGTAGTGCAATTGCAGGGTCCTAGGGAAGCTCTATTTTTAATTTCTTAAGGAATCTCCACACTGTTCTCCAAAGAGGCTGCACCAACTTGCATTCCCACCAACAGTGTAAGAGGGTTCCCCTTTCTCCACATCCTCTCCAACACATGTTATTTCCTGTCTTGCTAATTTTGGCCATTCTAACTGGTGTAAGGTGGTATCTCAATGTGGTTTTAATTTGAATCTCCCTGATGGCTAGTGATGATGAACACTATTTCATGTATCTGATAGCAATTTGTATGTTTTCTTTGGAAAAGTGTCTGTTTATATCTTCTGCCCATTTTTTGATATGATGGTTTTGTGTGTGTTGAGTTTGAGGAGTTCTTTATAGATCTTGGATATCAACCTTTTGTCTGTACTGTCATTTGCAAATATCTTCTCCCATTCCGTGGGTTGCCTCTTTGTTTTGTTGACTGTTTCCTTTGCTGTGCAGAAGCTTTTGATCTTGATGAAGTCCCAAAAGCTCATTTTTGCTTTTGTTTCCTTTGTATGGAATCAGAAGAGACCTCGAATCGCTAAGAAAATGTTGAAGAGCAAAAACAAAACTGGCAGCATCATGTTACCTGATTTCAAGCTTTACTACAAAGCTGTGATCACCAAAACAGCATGGCACTGGCATAAAAACAGACACATAGACCAGTGGAACAGAGTAGAGAGCCCAGATATGGACCCTCAACTCTATGGGCAAATAATCTTTGACAAAACAGGAAAAAATATACAGTGGAAAAAAGACAGTTTCTTCAACAAATGGTGCTGGGAAAACTGGACAGCTATATGTAGAAGAATGAAACTCGAAAATGGCTAAAATGGATAAGAGACCTCAATGTGAGACAGGAATCCATCAGAATCCTAGAGAAGAACATAAGCAGTAACCTCTTCGATATCAGCCACAGCAACTTTTCAAGATATGTTCCCTCCATGGTTCTTAACAGCAGCTCCTGTCTCTCAGCCTCAAGGGCTAGCCTTGATTAAATCACTGACCTTAAAGTTTGACCCTGCCTCCCTGAATACCTAGGCAGGAATGACCGCTTCTAAAGTAGTCAACAGCTGGGGCAATTTGCTTCTCTTAACTCATTCTTCCATTCAGAAGTTTAGAAGTCCAGTCCTGTTACATTGTTTCTGTAAATGTTTAAAAAAGAGAAATCAAATGTACTTACTCCAAATATTCAAATAATAGAATTGAGCATCTTTAAACAGAGTAACTGGGCATTTTCCCCAGTGACCTATTTCCTAACCCTCTCTGCCTTCCCTCCATACCACCTGCCTCCCCTCATACCCCTTAACTCCCACACTTTGTGACTGGGTCCACCACACCCTCAAGCTCTCGTCTTACTTCCAGGCACTTGGTCACAGCCCTGGCCATCCTGAACCTTCACCCTTCCCGCGTCTGTACCCGGAGGGCAGATCACACAGAGACAGACGCAGGAGGACGTGGGGATAGATGGCCCGAGGCGTGGGTGTGTACCCAATGCTGCCAGACCCCACACTGTGCTTCTCTGCTCACTTCTCCCTTCTCCTTGGCTGCTTTTCAAACTTCCCTTTATGCATCTAACTCCCAGCATCTCCTCCCAAACTTCACTCTCTGCTTCTCATCTCCCGCACCTCTGACTTCGCTAGAAATGTGAAAAAAATCAGAAGAGAATTTCCACAGGCTCCCCGCCTTATGTTTACCTGCCTCCCAGCATTTGCCCCTGTACCTTGGGGTCCCCACCATACGATGAAATGAAAGAGTCTGTTCTTACAGTATTTAAGGATAAAGGGCTATTAGCAATTACCATTCTCTCCTCTTGCAATTTTTTCACTTTTGTTTAAATTATTTCCAAGAGTTTCCAAGTGCAGGATTATATCTCCTGCTTTCCAGGATATAAATGAAGCTCTACTTGGGGCCCCCTTCCTCAGTTAAAGTCCTGGCCCACTTTGCTCCCCACTGCATCAGAGTTTCTCAAAAGAGTGGTCTGTACCAGGTGTCCCCAGATCTGCTCCCTCCACGTTGTCTTAAACTCACTCCAGTCAGTCTTCCGGTGCCCCATGAGAACAGCTCTTGCCAGATCCGTGCTCAGCTCATGTCCCCAACGCCAGCAGCCGGGTCTTGATTTTCATGTGACATTTGCATCAACACATTGCTCCCCCACCTCCACGGGCATCCTTGTCTCATCTTCTGAAACAACATCCACAGGGCCTTGGAGTAGGTGAGGGAAGACAGAAAAGGAGACGCAGCAGCGCCTCGTGACTCAATGTGTTGTCTCTGCTGTTCTCTGTTGGTTTGAAGCGAGGCACTAAGCCCAGCCCACGCTGTAGTGACATGCATGTAGTGACACACAGCGAGGAGCTCTGCCATCGCTGACCAGTGACCATCCCCATCATTCCCAGGGTGAGTCTAAGGGCTGAGGGAGAAGGAAATGTGAGAGGAGAATCTCAGTGTCACAAACCGTACATTTCCTGTGAGATAGAGTCCTTGGGAAGTAGCCTCCAGAGAAGTCCCTATCCGGGGCCCCTCGTGGCTCAGGGGGTTGAGTGTCTGACTCTCAATTTCAGCTCAGGTTGTGATCTCAGGGTGGTAAGATTGAGCCCCACATTGGACTCTGAGCTGGGTGTGGAGCCTGCTCAGATCCAATCTCTCCCTCCCTGCCCCTTCACTGCTCACGGGTGCACTCTATGTCCCTCTCACCGTCTTTAAAAAAAAAATCTTGAATTTAAAAAAAAAAAATTCCTAGCAAAAAAATAATAACCTCAGAGGGTCAATACACTTCCTGTTATGGGCTGAACCATATTCCCCCCAAATATTTATATGTTGAAGTCCTAACCCCACATACTGCAGAATGGGGTTGTGCTTGGAGATGAGACCTTTAAATAATTGATTAAGAAGAGGCCATTGTGGGGGCTGTTGTCCATCCACCCGGTTTCCTCATAAGAAGGAGGAGTTTGGACACACAGGGACAGTGGGACATGCATGGACAGAGGACATGTGCATTGGGACACAGAGTAAGGAGGGGTTACAGACATGCCAAGAAGAGAGGCCTGGAGTAGACCCTCCCCTTACAGGGCCTTGGAGGAAACCAAACCTGCCAACACTTGGACCATGAACTTTCAGCCTTCAAATCTGTGAGAAAAACAGTTCCGTTATTCAAATTGCCCAATGTGGTAATTTGTTATGAGAGCCCTAGCAAACTAATGTATTTCCCAACAGAAGATCTTCTTGTCTTAATTTCCAGAGGTTTCCCTTCTGTTGTTTCTTCTGTACACACCAAACGTGAGACACAACCGTTCCCTGTTAGGATTTTCTACCAACCATTTTTCGACTATTTTCCACACCTTGAATGGTTTTGCTGCCTAATAAATGACACCCGTTTCTCTAAAGTGAGCACTTCCTCTTTATTTTCATAAATACTCATCTGGGATGCTCTTATGTCAGTTTGGCTGGGCCGCAGGGTGTCCGGACTTGGGGGTGACTCTCATTCTGGGTGGTCTGGGATGTGCTTCTGGGTGAGACCAGCGTGGGACCGCTAGAGCACACTAGCCTCTCCAGTGTGGGTGTGCATTCTCCAATCCGAAGCCTGCATAGACAAACAAAATGCGGGGGAGGAGAGAACTTGCTTCCTCTGCCTGCCTGCCTTCAGCTGGATGCCACCCTCATCCTGACTTTGAGTCTGGGCTCGGACTGGAACTCATGTCATCAACTTCAGGCTGGGGCCTGACCACACCGTCCGCTCTTTGGTGTCTCCAGCCCACTGACTGCAGATCTGAGGACTTTTTAGCCTCCCTAACAGCACAAGTCAATTTCTTATAATAAATCTCTTTCTACGTATTGGATTGGTTCTGTTTCTCTGGAGAATCCAGACCCGTATACAATCATTCATTATTTGAGTGAAAAATGGGGCTGTCACATCGGAGTGTGAAGGAGTAAATATCAGATAGTTAGAAATCCCATTTTCTTGCTGATTTAATCATGCGACACGCCACCTCCTTCTCCCTTATTAAAATAACAAAGTGTTATGTAGTTGCATGCCATAAACTTTCACGTGTCACAACATAATCCCATTGTCTCACCGGAATCACTGATGGCCTCGATGTTCTGGAAAGTTTTAAATTATGGCCAAATCATGGACAACCTTGCAATAAGCTTCTCTAAAGGAAAACAAAATTAGGATCATCCATCAGCTGGTCTTGAAAGACAAACTCCTTCAGAATCACACTGCTTGAGCTCTAAGAAAATAGAAATTAATCAGATTAAACATTGTCAAAGCTGCACTCAATGGCATGGCCCCAACCTGTCCTTCCTCCAGATATAGGGGACAAAATGTCTGTGAGCCTGTCAGGACTGCCCCTTCACCCTCCTCTCCCATCCCCTGCAAAGTCTCCCTCCCTCTCTGAATGTTTTCCCTCTTTGGACCTGGGAAGAACACAGACAAGAAGTCAAACATGCATCCCTTTCTAGTCTTGTCCCATCGTGTCCCCCTGCCGCTCCTGTCCCGTGTCCTTATTTCTCTCTTCCTCGACCACAAATGCAACAGAGGAACATGTGGTTGTTGTTTCTCATCATTCTTGAACCTGACCCAGTCACTTCCCCTGAAGCTGGTCTAGTCAAGGTCACACTGACCTCTACTTTACTGAGTCTAAACATGGCTCCCCAAACCTTCCTAGAATGACCAGCCCCATCTGGGCTGAAGAGCATGGTCTCTTCTTGGGCACTCTTCCCTGACTTGGAATCCAAGTGTTCTTGGATCCAGGACACTTCTCTTAGCTTCTCTCTCCTGTACTGGTCACTCGTCCTATTATTTTGTGCTGCTTTCTCCCCATGTCCCTGACCTCTAGGACTCAGAGGGCCAAGGGCTCAGGTTTGCAATCACTTCTTTCTATTTTATTGACATTCATTCTCTCAGAAATCTCATCCAGCTTTGGGCTCTGAAGATAATCTAAATACTGATAAATCCCGAGTGTCTCTCTGCAGCCCGCACAGCTGGCCTCAGCTGCGGACTTGCGCACACTACAATCTGCCGGACCTACTGTGTGTAGGGCGCGAACAATGCTGAGAACACAGTAGGCACTCCAGCTTTGTTAAGTGGGTACCTGAGCCAACAAATCAATGAGCGGATAAACACGTGGGCCCTGGCTTTGCCACTCCCTGTTGGCACAACTTTGGGCCAGCCTCGTAACTTCTAGCTGGAATTTCTCATATAAAGTTAAAGCTAATCAGCGTGACCTCTCCAGGTCAGTGTGAGAACCAAGTGTGGAGTCCGGAAAGAGAGAGGCGGTCTGGAGTGCTGGCAGTCTCTGTGACTGCTCCCGCTTGAGGTCAGGCTCCTGCCCAGGGTTCCCCCCTGTGTGGGGATGGGCAGGTCCCCTGGAAGTGCCTGCTCACAGTTTGGCTGCAGGTGCAGGGGCACGTTTGCCACAGGACCTGTGCTGTGTGCACCATCCCCGAAAGGGCGCAGGATTCACAGTCTTCCAGAAGTCCAGAGCCCCGCCCCTCCTCTGCCTCTGCTTGCATCCTACAAAACTTGCCCCTCTTGGCAATCTGTCCCAGGCATCCTCTCTGCCTGACCTGGCCCTGGCAGCTCTCCTCAGACCACAATGTGGCCAGCACACACGCACGTGGTCACCCTGGCCACCGAGTCACACAGCGTCCTCACAAAGGAATGATTTCCCCGTGGGCTCTGCCAGTGCAAGGAAAGACTGAGGGTGGGAGCCCCGCAGGAAAGAGCTCCGCTTCTGAGGCGACAGTGCTGATCCTTGCAGCCTGACTATGGGCCAACGGCTGTTCTCCACACCTCACAGGACCTCGGGCGGGGGGCATCCCCATCAAGAGCACTGCTGGGGACCTCATAAGGACTCTGGTCACCCCTGCAGAGAAGCTGATGGGAAAAAGGAAGCTTGCCCTGTGTTGGTCAGAGCTGGGCCTAAGACAGGCTGTGAAAAAGCCTTCAGTTTACTTCGGGGCATGGGCTTTCGACTAAAGTCACCGCAAACACACAGGACGCTTCCAGTCTAATGACATCCTGGGTTTCCCGGCAGCAATGTGGCAGCAGGTGACAGAATGCTTGACTTCCAGAATGCTCTTCTCTGCCTGGAATCCCTTAGTCCCTCAGGAGCCATCTCAGAGGCTGTCCTCGCTGTGAAGCCGCTGTCGCTTACCAAGACTGATGGTGCCCCAGCCAGCACGGCATGGTTCATTCAGTCCGGCGGGAGCCAGGATCAGGACGGGTTCCTCCTCCAGGTGAGGCTCCTTGAAAGGGTCCTTCCATTGGCCACTTCTTTCCCCTGCTGGGAACCCCCAGAGCACGGGCTGACTTAGAACACAGGGGGAGGAGGCCGGGCAGGAGAGGAGCGGAGGGAAGGGACGCATTCCTGAAGCTCAGGGAGACCAGGTCACCTCCGCTGTTTTATAGCTACAATACGATCACCAAAAAGTTGTTGATGCCATAACAAGAGTACAAATGCTGGGATATGTTTAAATGAGCAATTACACATGAATCGGTATATAATTGTGATGCTCACGAGGTAATTACAGAGTGAATACAGTGCCTGGGTCCTGAGTGCGAGCTGGCATTCCGGGCCAGGCCTGGGACACAGATGTCAGGTTGGTGAGGACGAGGTCACTGTTCGGTCTCTAGAAAATATGTCTGTGGCTGGCTGGTCACCTCTACTGGAGATGAAAACCAGAATACAGATGTGGGCATTTGTGGACGTGAAGCCCAGCCAAAGGGGCCGTGGTCCTTCCCTGGGAGCGGCTGGGTGGTGGAAGCCAAGCTGCCCAGAATGAGGGTCCTCGTCCTTCCCTGGGAGGGGCGGGACTTACCCAGAAGGCTCACCTGGTGGGTTTGTGCCCCTGTGGGAGCCTCTGTGATGAAACCACCTGCAAGACAGGTCCCCTTCCAGGTTAACAGGTAGAAAAGGAGGGCTTATTTCTGAAATGTTCTGTTGGCTAAACTCCAGCCATACTTAATCATGACAGTCCAGGTTTCTGAACACATTTTGCGTCAGTTTATCATCTGGAAGCTATAGATGGGCGGATCGGGTCCTCCCCGAAGCCATGACGGCACAGTCTGTGTATAAGCTGCTGTGTGGTCGGAGCTGCACGGACAAGCTGGCTTCCACCCCCACGGAAAGCGCAGCAGACGGAGCTGCTGCGGTCTGGGGTGGAGACGAGAGCCGGGGTCTCAGCTGCAGAACCGTTGTCGCTATTTAAGCCGGACCGTGCTTGGCTCTGGCAGCATTAGTCGACGTGTGTCCTGGCGGAGACCGTGGTAATTGCATGATTCGACCGGGTTTTTGTTCTGCTGTTTTTCTCTAAAAGGCGAGTTTCTGGTGAGTCGCCGGCGCCAGAGCTTTCCACGAGGCTCTCCAGAAGCGGACTGCTGCGTCCTGACCCCCGAGCTCGCAGACAGAGAATGGGCCGCCGCGCAGATGCTCCGGGTGAGCAGCGCGTCCTCTTCCAGGACGACCACCGCGCTTCAGCCCAGAGCGGAGGCTGGTGCAGCCTCCGGACCTGAAGAGACTCTTGCGGGTGCACTCCGGGCCGGGGTCAGCCCCTGGAGAAGATGCTGAAGCTGCTGGGCTGCAGGCGCCATGGCCGGTGCCGACGCAAGGCCTGGTGGAGGCTCAGGGCCGGGACCCCGTCCACAGCTGCGGGTGTCGCTGGGGTCTGTCTTTCCAGCGGTGACGTGCGGGGGGAACCGGCCGTCGTGTGGAGGTGTCCCCGGGGCTGCCGGACCCCCGGGCACTCCTGAGGACACTGAGTTATGATGATTCTTTCCTCCAAGTCCTTGTACTGCGTGAGGCTCCAGGAGCCTCAGCCCGTGTGGTCTCACGTCTGCTTTGACTTTGCGGCTTCCCACTGCTCGACTGCCGGTTGTCCCTTCCTCTCTCCTCACGGTCTTCCACGCTCCTTGCCCGTCTTTACTCTTCCTCACTTGTCTACATCACGTTTAGGATTTGCCTGTGA
Source organism: Mustela nigripes (assembly GCF_022355385.1). Classification (NCBI taxonomy): domain Eukaryota; kingdom Metazoa; phylum Chordata; class Mammalia; order Carnivora; family Mustelidae; genus Mustela; species Mustela nigripes. The sequence goes on along the minus strand of NC_081560.1, from coordinate 91,784,398 downwards.
ACCACACACACGCACGCACGGGAGAAACTTCAGGGGACACACGCGTGCCCTGGCAGAGTTGTGCTTGACAAGAGTCTTCTGCTCACTTCGCGTATTAGAAACAAATTACAGGGGCGCCTAGGGGGCTCCGTGGGTGAAGCCTCTGCCTTCGGCTCCGGTCATGGTCCCAGGGGCCTGGGATCGAGCCCCGCATCGGGCTCTCTGCTCAGCAGGGAGCCTGCTTCCCCCCTCTCTCTGCCTCTCTGCTGCCTCTCTGCCTACTGGTCATCTCTCTCTCTGTCAAATAAATAAATTTTAAAAAATCTTAAAAAAAACCCAAAAACCAAAAATAGAATTCTTTCACGTGGGCTTCCTGCAAAGCAGGTAAGCATAGATCGAGGCCGTGGGGTTGGTGAGAATCTAACTCCGAGCACCGTAGCTACAACGTGTGGTGGGTTCTGACACGGTGAGGAAAAATCACATCAACAGAGAAGAACGAAGAGATTTCAGAGGATTTTTTTTTTTTCTAAGACCAGCACATCTACATCTCCCGAAAAAAAAAAAAAAAAAATCAAATTATGTGTGAACCTTTGGAAGTAAAGTGTATATTGTGAAAATAAATATGTGTGAAACTTTGGAACTAGAATGTATAAAACATGAAATAAAGAAGTATTACAATTAATTTAAAACCATCAAAATTAGTTAACACATTTAAAAATAAATTCACCTAATATTTTACCTTTACAAAAAAATACTTTTTTTTTTATTTTTTTAAGATTTTATTTTTTTATTTTATAGAGAGAGTGCACCCAAGCAGGGGGAGCAGCAGAGAGAGAGAGAGAGAGAGAGAGAAGCAGGCTCTCCACTGAGCAGGGAGCTCAATGTGGGACTCAACCTCAGGACCTTGAGATCATGACCCAAACCAAAGGCAGATGTTTAACCAACTGAGCCACACAGGTGCCCCCCAAAAATACATATTGACATATACAGTCAGTTACCTAACTTGTTGGACCTAATGCCAAGTGAAAATGGAGGGCCTTTCCTTCAAAAAAACAAAAAAACAAAAAAACAAAAAAACAAAAACAAAACCAAGGAAAAAATTCTGTTAAAGCTAATAACTACAAATTCTGGATAAAATTGTTCTGAGTAAAAAAAATGAATTTCAAATATTAGCACGAATTTTACCATTTATTTTTATATTATGCAATGGCAATTTTCATCTACAGAGTCACCTGAATTGTATAAGTTGTATTTTGTAGCTTGTCCTCCAGAAGACAGAAATGCAAACCAGGGTCCGAAAGGTTGAAGGAGAAAAGGAAGGGTCCCCCAGGCACCAAGTTGGCCTGAGGCCATGGGGTCTATGCATGGGGGCAGAATTTGACACCTGGAACTCTTCTGGAAGTCATACGGGACACCAACTCCAAGGATTTGAGACAAATCGAGATGAAGGACACAGAGGGACAGTGAAGAAGGAAGGGGTCATGTGCCGAGCTTATGTGTGCTCGAATAGATAGCTGAGCCCCTCTGCGAAGCTGTGGGACATAGGGTCAGAGAAGAGAGTACGTGCCACCATCCACAACCAGTAGATACTGGAGTGGGGAGAGTCCAAGTGTGCTAAAAGCCTGTTTGTCCTCTTAAGAAGTCAATAAATACAGTCTAAAATCATAGTGTGTACTTAAAATGACACCCAATTCTACACCAAAAATCAAAAACAAAAACAAAAACAGACAACAAAGGAAAAAAAAAATACCACACCAGAGTACATTAAAATGAAAAACTTCTGTGCATCAAAGGAGAGAATCCACAGAGCGAAAATGCAATTTATTGTGTGATTTGCAAATGAGAGATTAATATGCAGGTTCTATAAGGAATTTGTTTAACAGTAACAACCCCCAGAAATGTTACAGAAACGGACAAAGAACTTGAGTAGACATTTCTCTGAAGAAGGTATGTGGATGGTCAGGAACCTCTCAGAAAGATGTTAAACCTCACCCCTCATTAGGGAAATGTCAGTCCAAACCACCAGGAGGCAGACTTCATGCCCTTTAGGACGGCCCCATCGAGCACAGCGCAGGAAAGGAAACACGTGTCAGCAAGGGTCAGGAGGCCCTGGAACCCTCCTCCACGTGGGCTGGAGTGTCAAAGGGGCAGCTGCTGTGTAAACAGTGCGGTGGTTCCTCAGATAAAATGGAATTAGCTCACGCTCCGCAGTTCCGCTCCCGGATGCATACCCCAAAGAACTGACGGCAGGATCCTGAGAGATCTGGACACCCGGTCACAGCAGCTTCACTCACAGTAGCCAGGAGCTGGAAGTGCCCAAGCATCCATCGACAGATGAGTGAATGAACAGGACGCGCTCTATCCATACAACGGGAGACCACGCGGCCGCAAACAGGACGTAGATCCTGTCATACGCATCAGCGCGGGTGATCCTCAAGGGCGTTTTGCTACATGAAAAGAGTCAGAAAGAGGCAAATATTGTCGGATTCCACTTCTGTGAAGTCCTGAGAATAGACGGTTCACAGAGACGGAAGGCACGGAGGAGGGGTTTGGGGGTTGTTGCTTATTGGGGCCAGAGGCTCAGTTGTGCAGGAAGACGTGAATGTACTTAACACCACAGAATTGCACGGGAGTGAGCTTATTTGGTGTATTTTCTGTTATGTGTGTTTTGCCATAATTAAAACTTTTTAATTTATTTGAAAGTGTAAACAAGAGAAGGACTCCATCCTATTACTATTCGTTAAAATTTTTATTGTAATTTGTAGAGGTACTTTGGGCACTAATGGATATTGTGTTGAAGAAATGTTTAATTGAAATTTAAGAGTTCATTTATGATTAGGTCCATGACGAGTGTTCTGTTCATGTAAGATGACTTCTACAACTCTTAATAAGACCAGTGAACTCGTAAATAAAATTACCCGTTCTCTGTACCATGATGCACCCACGCAAACAGACATCCGAAATGCAATACAGCAAATGCAAGTGACTTCTGAGGGATGGGTTTCAGAATAATTTCTTTTTAAGTTTCTTCCCTATAGTTTTCTACATTGTTTGAACTTTAAAAATAGAACTGTGAACATTTTTCAGTCTATTATGAATTTTAATTTTGGCTATGACAAATTTTCTATTTGGCATGGGTATTGAAGCGGGATGCTTCATTTTCTTTATCCAGAGATTGGAGTTTGGAACAGATGATCTATAATGTTCTATATTATAAAAGCAGAATTCAAACTGCTTTTGATTTAAATAGGAAGCCTTTCCTGTCCTCATTCTAAAGGACATGAAACCAGATGTTAGAGACAAGTAGAAGAAGTCAAATTACACGAACTCTTTTATAGCTGAAAGTAAAGTACTCTAACCAAAGGTACTTTTCTTTTAAAGATTTATTTATTTATTTTACAGAGAGTGGGAGGGGCAGAGGGAGAGGGAGAGAGAATCTGAAGCAGACGCCCCCTAAGCAAGGAACCCAACACAAGGCTTCATCTCAGGACCCCGAGCTGACTACCTCAGCTGAAACCAAGAGCTGGTTGCTTACTGAACCGATGCACCACCCACACAACCACAAGTGACACTTTTTAAATCAAATATTGTAATGTCCAAGTAAGTCAATATGGATCATAAAATTAAAGGCCACAGATTTGTTCTTGATATAACAGAACAGAGAAATGTATAATGGTAAGAACAGAGAGCAGAATTCAACAAATGTGAGAACAATTGATCTCACGCACACACTCACACCTTCGTCTTGGAAAGCATGAACTTCATGAGCCAATGGGTGCTGGGATGGACTCCCCGTCTGTGGACCAGGGCCACTGGCATGACACAAGCTGGGGGTAGGGGATAAAGCAAGAAGACAAAATAGGATGTCTTCTATATAGAGACACCATCGGCAATACATTTTTTGTGAATGTCCCTGCTGACTTCTGAAATAATTGTGGTTAAGTCAACAGAAAGATAAGGCCTTTTGGAAATTTCTTCGGGCTTTGTAGTACAGTGTTCCCTGAAATCAAATTCAAGGCCATGAGTATCAATGCCTGATGACACTGGGCCTTGAAAGAAGCCACAGCCTAGCGCGGAGAAAAAGTTATTTTGACAAGCTCTAATTTTCTTGTGCTCAATACATTCAAGACGTAAAGGAGTTAGAGCATGAAATACGATCAATATGTTAAAAAAAAATAGAGAATACACAGAATGTTACTTTGGCTATGTGCTCAATGAGCAGTTCTCAGGAGAAAACAAGCGACACGCCCATCTTTCTACATTTAGAGTTGGAAGGTCACTGGGAGACCACTGAAAGCATGGAGAGAAGGAATCGAAGGCCCAGAAAGTTTTAGGAGTCACCCAAGCGCAACAGTGAGTTCCTGGTTCTGGGTCCAAGAGGAGGCACACATAAGGACCACTTCTAAGGAGTCCCTGGGTGGGGGGAAGCCGGGACATGCACTGGGGTACAGCAAGCACTTTCCACATGTCTGTCGGCAGTGACCCTCGGATCAGCGAGACAGCAGCCATGGCTTTTGTGTGGACATCGGAGATGGAGACAGCCAACTGTTGCTCGTTAGGCTGTCTTGTGCTCAAGTCCACTCTCCCGCATGGTGGGAGAGGACAGAGGCAAGTTCATGGGTGACCATTCCCAGGACAGCTGCAGCCCCTATCGCTTCACCAAAGACAGCTGTGAGGGGCATCTTTGAGTTAAAGCTCCCGTGCTGAGCCGGCACACTTCTCCTTTCCCCCTGGCTCTCATCCACAGAAGAGCCATCCTAAAACACCATCGTTTCCTTTCTGTTGTTCCCATAGGCAATAGCATGTGAAACTCAATCTGTTTCTACCCTAAGAAATTGAAACACCTGGGTGCATATAGAGTAAATATCCTTATCTTTTCCAAACAATGAAAGTATTATATACACACTAATATGTTAAAGGAAATTTGAGCATATTTAAATGGAAGGTGAACTAGTTTCTAAAAAAATCAGAGTGAGGACACAGGAAAGCAAGCCCCAAAGTACACGCAACATGACTGTGGGCAGCCAGTTCAGTGCTGAGTTTCCTGGAGAATTGAATGGAAGAGAAAAGAATCAGAAGTTTTCAGTCATCCCCAAGATGAAAGCAACCGCTGATCGGAGGAAACACAGCTTTTCCTAGTACTGGGGTCTAAGGTTTATCGTGACACAGAGGTCCACGTACTGGCACCATTTCTGTGAGAAGCTGTGTTGTAGCATTCACAGCTTGTGTCCCTGTCCCTCAGTTAGTGCCATAGCACGCCTGCTCTCCGGACATCGAAAACCTTTCATAACCTGACCCTCACATCGTTCAAGACTGCCACTCCTGTTTCCAGGCAGGTGCACACTCTCGCCCTCCTCTGTCCCCACACTCCCCTACACTCTTCCCTCTACCTTTTCCAATGCTTCACATCATTAAACACTAGGAAAAATGGGCCAGATTATTACACAAAACACCATCTTTCCCCAGGATTCCTAATGTTTTATTGCTCAGCCAACCTCAACACACCAGGTAGGGGATTCTTGACCCAGCTGACTCACTGTCTGACCCCTTCTGTGGACTCTGGGCTTCTTGACTCTGACTCCTGTTGGAAGCACATATACCATGAAAAATTCCTCAGGAACGAAGGGGATATCAACACATTCTCAGGTGAAAGAAAACTAAGAAAGTTTGTCACCAGCAGACCTACCCTAAAAGAATGTGGAATGAAGCTCTCTAAATAGAAAAGAGATGCTAACATTTGGAACTTTGAAACCTCAAGAAAAAGGGGAATGGTCAACAAAAGTATGAGTACACACAAAAGGGTTTCCTTCTCTTGGATTTTCTAAATCGTGTTTAGTTGTTGACACAAAATATTATAACATTGTTTGAGTCTTAATATATGTAGAAGAAATATTTGGTAACTGTATTACAAAAAGAGGAGAAAATGAGAACATTTCTGCATTCCCTCTGGACAGATAACATGGCGCCACCAGTAGGCTGTGAGGAGTTATTACACACCATGTACAGCCTACCGCAGCCCGGGGGGAGCTATGCAAAGGAATTAACTCAAAAACACTATGAGTAGTTTATAGCAGCAATGGCCATGGTCGCCAAACTGTGGAAAGAACCAAGATGCCCTTCAACAGACGAATGCATAAGGAAGATGTGGTCCATATACGCCATGGAGTATTATGTCTCCATCAGAAAGGATGAATACCCAACTTTTGTATCAACATGGACGGGACTGGGGGAGATTATGCTGAGTGAAATAAGTCAAGCAGAGAGAGTCAATTATCATATGGTTTCACTTATTTGTGGAGCATAACAAATAACACGGAGGACAAGGGGAGATGGAGAGGAGAAGGGAGTTGAGGGAAATTGGAAGGGGAGGTGAACCATGAGAGACTATGGACTCTGAAAAACAATCTGAGGGTTTTGAAGGGGCAGGGGTGGGAGGTTTGGGGAGCCAGGTGGTGGGTATTAGGGAGGGCATGTACGGCATGGAGCACTGGGTGTGGTACATAAACAATGAATTCTGTTATGCTGAAAAGAAATTAATAAAAAAATCCTAAAAAAAAAAAAAAACTACACTGAGAAAATCAAAATGGAGTCTAGAAACTATTCAAGTAAACCATGGGAGAGCAGGAAAAATAAAGCAAAAGCAAAGACAAACACACAAAAATAAAAAAGGAGATTTTAGCCCTCACATGTCAAGATGATGTTACATATAAGTGGTTATAAATGCATCAAATAAAAGACAAAGATTGGCAACTGGATTAAAAAGCATGACTCAACTGTATGCTGCCTACAGTAAACTTCCCTTAAATAGAATAATGCAGGCATGTTAAAAAGAAAAGGCTATACCATGCAGACAGTAACCAAAGGAAAAGAGTAGCTGTATTAGCATCAGACAGAGCAGACGGAACAAGAAGAAATGCCCGGAGACGGGAACGTTGAATAATGATAAAAGGGTCAATCCACCCAGAAAAAAAAGAGAAATTTTAAATGTATATCCAACCTCAAAACTCATAGGCAAATCATAGTTACCATTGAGGATTTCAACAAAGTACTGTCTGCAATTTGATAGAACTTGTAGACAAAAAAGCAGCAAGGTTGTAAGATCAACAAGGACTCTGACCAGCGGGACCTAACACTTACACAGCACTCTACCCAGAAGCAGAATGCACATTTTTTAACCCAACAGCTCACAAGACATATACCAGGATAACCCATATATTATGATATGATATGAAGTAAATCTCAACAATTCAAAAATAATCGGCATTATTCAGGGTTCTCTCTGGCTGTGGTAAAATCTGACCTCCGTGACAAAAATCACAGACCATTCTCTGAACACTTGGAAACTATACAGCACACTTCTGAATAATATGTGTGTCAGAGAGGAAATCATGAAGGAACAAGACAAAAAATATGATTGACTGAGAAGAAAAATGTACCACATTGAAATCTGAGAGACCAATGAAAGCAAAGCCAATAGCCAGCATCCCAAGACTAAAGTCGTATGTTAGAAAAAGGAGAGTCTCAGTCAGAAATCTACAGCTCACATCTCAAGAGCCGAGGAAAGGAAGAGCAGAACAAGCAGCAAAAGAGAAATAATAAAGAACGAGAATTCATGTGATTGCAAACAGGAAAATTACAAGGAAATTCAATGAAATAAGGAGTTGGTTTTTGGAAAAGATCAACAAAATTGACAAACATCTGGCAAAATGAACAATAAAAAAGAGAAAATATCAAGTACCAATATCAGGTATTGGATGGGGGTTATCACTACAGACATTGCAGACATTAAAATGTGTAATAAAGAAATAATGTGGACAACCTGACACAATTAAATTTGACAGATAAAATGAATGGCTTTCTCAAAAAAAGCACAAACTAACACAACCCAACCGATATACCAAAGGATAATTTGAAGAGCTTGAAACTACTAAGTAAATCCAATTTGTAATGTAAAACTCCCAAAAAAGAAATCTTCATATCTAGATGGTTTCATGAGAGAATTCTACCAAATACTGAGAAATGAAGTGAATACAATCCCTCCTGGTAAACAGAGGAGGACGTGACACCACCTAAGTCATTTTATGAAAGCAGGTCACTCTGATTTTGAAACCAGAAAAAGACAGAACAAAAGAAAACTGTGAACAGATATCCTCATGAACATACATACAAAAATCCTTAAAAGACATACAGGTCTCTGTACTCTACTTTACAACAGCAAGTGAACCTAATAAAGAGATTCATATGATAGAAAAATGAAACAAAAGTATTTCAGTAGTGTAAAGCACTAGGGTCATGAAAAAATAGCTAATTTTTGTTTTTTACATTCAAGACACAGTCACAGATTATTATGTGTATGCCTCTACTGGGTCAATGTGAGAGGAAAATATATCAAAATAAATATTTTTCCTGCTGTTAAGTAACCTATTTTGTGTAATTGGATAACTGAGTAAACTAAATTCAGAAAAACCAAGGCAAACAGGCTGTTAGTGTAGACCTGCTGTTGTATTTGATTAAGTGAGGCACTGTGGTCAGCCCTCCAGAAAGAAGTGTCCTAATCTTAGTGTAACAGAACCATGAATAGCAATTAACCAAAAACAACAACAATGTATATATTTCCACTTGTAAAATGAGAATATTTTCAAGCTCACAGAGTGGTTGTGGGGTTATGTGAGGCAATGCACACAACATAGAATAATGCCTACACCCCATGCTGTCCATATCTAATGCCCAGAACCTAGGGATGGTTCCTTCCATGGCAAAGGGGTTTGCAGGTATAGTTAAGTTAGGGATCTTGAGCAGGAGACATTATCCTGGATGACTGAGGTGGGAGCCAGGTGGGTCAGAGTCACGGAAAGATCTAGGATGAGGGATTCTGAGGTTGGAATTAAGCTCTTTCAAGACAGAAGAAGGGACCACAACCCAACAATGCAGGCAGCCTCTAGAAGCTGGAAATGTCCAGAAAACAGATTCTCCCCCAGAGTTACCAGAGGGAAAAACAGTCCTACCAATACCCCCGCAATGAGAATGTAACTCATTGATGTTGTTTTGAACAGCTACTTTGTGGTAGTTTGTTACAACTGCAATAGGAAGGCAACACAATATATAGACACAACATTTTGGACCAAGATGGGGTAACAAGGATCAGATTTACCCTCTCAGGGGAAACCAGAAGGAGACAAAACATAGGAAACAATGGTAGTCAAGATGTTGGCTGTTTGGTGACAAGGGGTGTTGATCCCACAGCAATGGGAAACAGAAAGGGAGAGTCCTCCAGTGAGCTGGGCTTGCTGGCTGCTTTGAGAGAAGTTGCAGATGCGATGCAGGGTGGGGGAGGTGGGGCAGAGTCAGGGAGCCCACTGTGGCTGGGTGCCCAAAGCGGCTTCTCCGGAGGAGACATTTGCATGGAGGTGTTGCTGTCTCTGAGTCTCTGATTCACACTGTGAATCCTCTGAGTCACCCGCAGGAGCTGACACACCCTCTGTCCCTTCCACGGGCAGGCACCGCGGGAGATGCACCAAGATGTGTTCCATTGCTAACAACAATCACAAAAAGGCTCCACAGTGAGTTCTATCACGGAGCCCATGGAAGTGATTTCTTGAGAACAAAGGGACACAGTTTCCTCTCTCAGTGAGGATATGTTAACCTTCACTTTTGGGGGGAAAAAAAAGGTCAACTTTCTTTTAACTGTCAGGAAAACCACCATTCAGTGAACCTGTGAAGTTAATAAAGAAATACACCTTTAAATGTCCAGCCCTCAGCAGCCAGATCCTTTATCTTCAGGAAGGTGAGAAATCATGATTAGCTGCTTTGTTCTCACTCTGAAAGAGCACCAGGTTCATAAATATTAAGCTCAAGTGGCAGGCGGCAGGTGCCCCGAATTTCTGGAGGCGTCTGTCATTGCCAGAGGAACGTGCTGCTCTGGATGCAAATTACTCCAGGTGATTTATACATATTCTGAAACTTCCTCCAGAAGAGTCTGAACCAGGGGTGACAAATGTCCCTGCTCCATCTTGGAACAAAGCAATATGTGTCATATAGTTGACTTCTCCCGTTGTTTCCTCTGGCATGAGCCTCGATATAATATTCTCGATAAATGAACTATGGGACTTCGCAGAAAAAATGCAGGTGATGAAAATTTCCCTGCACAGCTACATAGTTATGCAATGATAAAGGGATCACTGAATATTCTAGAATATATTAGATAGAAATTGGGATATAGCATATATTCAGGGAATATTTATATGTTTTAAATCTGATATCGGATAGATTCAGGGAATATATGTGTTATATCTGATATCAGATAGATTCATGGAAAACAATTGCAGAGTCTGCTCTACTTCTTAAATTATTCAGGAGTACAAATTGGACCTAGTATGATTTTTATACTTTTCTGTTGTCAGTGTAAACTCAAAATATTAAAAATATAGCAGCCAAATATGTAGGATGCGCACATGCAGAAGACTTTGTCTACTCATTAGTGAGGAACAGACGGATGGTGTAGTACAGCAGCCTTGATGGTGTTTGAAGGAATGGATATTTTTAACCATCTTTCAAAAATATGTCATAATACTATTTCTAGATGTAAAGCAAGCTAATATCCTATAGGACAATAAAGTAATAAAGCAGATTATCCCTTTTAACTTAGAAATCACTTGCATTTCTAGAAGACTCAGTTCTGTAAATTAACATATAACTTCACAGAGTCTGGGCTCTAATCATATACTAAGTAGCAAAGTCAGCCACATTCTTAGAAAAGCAAATGATCCTTGCACATTAACAATGCTGATGAAATAATGCTCTAATGTAACAGGGAAAGTGTTAGGGTCCATGATGAAAGGAACGAGACTGACACAAAGTGAAAATCAAACAAAGCTTTATTTCGCACCAAGCATCAAAAATCAAACTGACCGTTCAGGGCCATCTCTTACGAAGAGGCGACGACGACGAGGACGACAACCCCGACGACACAGACTCTGCTCCCCATGATGCCACTCCGGACGAGGCTGCTCCAGACATGGCCGCTAGCCCATGAGACCGCTCTCAGGAATGATGCCACTCCGGTGAGGCCGTTCTGGCGAGGCCACTCGCAGTGGGGCCACAGCTCGGCTGGGGGCAGTGAGGCAGCTGGCGGCAGCACTGCTCCCAATGACTATTACTCCAACAACTACTCTAACGGCTCTCCCAACAGCTATTCTAACTCCTCCTACTACTTACCCCTTGCCTCACAGACTACCTTTATAGAGGTGGTTGAGCCCGGCCCACACACAGGCAGCCAATGAGATTGCAACACACAGGGAAAACTGCACAGTCATGCTTGGTGGGCAATATGGATGACCAATTGAATTTCAATTCACCACAGTAATATACGTGCACCCCACTGAGTGGATGTCTCCATCCAGCCTGGCCCACCCCTGGCCTACCCCGGGGTCTGCAAGTAAGTTCCTCTGGCTAACCAGGGCCCTACATTAAAGGACATGTTTCCTCCTTCAGCGTACTTCAAGTTCAGATGAATTGTCTCCACACTGTGCTTCCTACCATCCCTTGGGAAGTGTCACCATTCAGTGAATGTGTATCACGGTTAACTTCATTATGTCATAAACAAACTTAAAAAAGACAGTGGCAAAAATCCATAACCAGTGGACGCAGAATGCCTTTATGACATTCCAGCACTATTGGACTCATTTAAACGTATATGTAAAGGACTCTTCCTTTCCGCTGGTCTTAGATGATTGAGCTGGCTGCGTTTACTTGTAATATGACTGTCCTCCACCCCTAATTTTTTATTCAGCTTATATTTACAAAGAACCAGTATAACTACCTGCCCTTCCTTGAGTGTCCTCAGAAACAAAAGCCGCAAACCAATGGAAGAGGTTGGCCAACTCCAACAGGGGAAAGCTTTTCCAACAAGCACAAACACACAGTTCAGCAGAGAGTCCCTAACCTGAGTCACGGAATTGCTTTGCAGATCCCACCGTGGTTGGTCCCAGGGACCCCCATGAGCATTAAGGGCTAGTGTGTGCGAAAAACCCAGGATCTCGGATATTTCAAACAGAATGATCTCTACACATAGATAACCAGAAAACCTAAAGCAGAGCCCAGTTCAGAGACACAAAACAGAAAATTACTAATTATTAAGTTTTAAATGATTTAATTAAAAATATTTTATTTATTTATTTGACAGAAAGAGATGAGACACTGAGAGAGGGAGCACATGCACAGGGAGCAGGAGAGGGAGAAGCAAGCTTCCTGCTGAGCAGGGAGCCCAATGCAGGACCCCGATCATGACCCAAAGCAAAGGCAGTCACTTAATGACTGAGCCATTCAGGCACCCCTAAATAATTTATTTTTTTAAAATCATGGATAAACAACTCAAGTTTTTAAAAATGATAGCATTAAGCATTGAAGTTTCTATCATCTGAGATCCTGACCTGAGCAGAGATCCAGAGTCATGTGCCGAAGCCATGACGCTGCCCAGGAGCGCCCCTGCCCTGTTTTTTTTTTTTTTATTTTATTTTTATTTTTTTTAAATATTTATTTATTTGAGAGAGAGAAAGTGAGACAGAGCATGAGCAAGGAGAAGGTCAGAGAGAGAAGCAGATTCCCCGTGGAGCTGAGAGCCCGATGTGGGACTCGATCCCGGGACTCCAGGATCATGACCTGAGCCAAAGGCAGTCGTCCAACCAACTGAGCCACCCAGGCATCCCCCCCTGCCCTGTTTTTAAACAGATTCCCAGGCACAAATTTTTCTTTTCTCCTTCTGCTTGATTTTGCATGTTTTGCTCTTTGTTTTCTAGTTTCTGGAAATAATTGGTGAGAAATATTGATTACGATTATGATTTGAGGTCAAAGGTTATTCCTCCAAGCACTGCTTTGGTGATGCCTCACAGGTTTCAATACGTTATATTTTCATCTTCATGTAATTAACAATATGTTCTGTTTCCTTCTGAGGTTTGATTACTCCCATGGATTATTTAGAAGTGCCTTGTTCTATTCCAAAGAGATGCTACTATCATCTTCCTGTTACTGGTTTCTAGTCCAGTTCCATTACGGTCTGAGAACATACTTCATGTGTCTGAAGTTATGTTCAATGTGTTACAGCTTGATTTGTGACCCAGAATATATGGTCTGTATCGGTGAGCATCCAGGCACACTGTAAAAGACTGTATGTCCTGCTGTTCTGTGGAGTGTCTGATCAAATGTCAGGTATGTGCAGCTGAATCATGGTGCTGTCAGCTCCTTTACATCCTAACTGACCTCTGTCTACCAGCTCTCTCCAGCTACAGGGGCACCTGGGGGGCTCAGGCAGTTAAACGTGTGCCTTCGGCTCACGTCGCCATCCTGGGGTCCTGGGATCGAGGCCCACATCAATCTCCCTGGTGAGCAAAGTGGACTGTTCCTTCCCATATCTGAACTTTTTTCTGTCATTTTCTATGTACTATTTCATCTTGGCAGTGATTGGTCAGGATTTTTTCATTCCACGGAAATATATTATTTTGTGTTGCATACAGGACAGCAGAGATAGTACATTTTCTCAAGGGAGTGTTGGCTTTAATTCTGGAAGGCAGGAAGACCATCCCCAGATCACTATGACCCTAGGTAGACCTGGGGTCTGCTTTTTAATGGCACACTCACTTCAGATTTGCCTTTACTCCAAGTGTGTGAAGACCAGCCCTAGACTGGAGCCTTTCTGGGGTCTCAACTGAATGCCGGGTGTCTTCCCCAAAGCATCTGCACTCAGGATTGATCCTAACATTGGCACTACTGTGGCCTTTTCTGACAAATACTGCCACCTCCATCTTCCCTACAGTGAGTGCCTACGAGAGTCCCAGCATTTTCTCCTGCCAGCGCCGCCCAGTGCTGGCCCTCGACTTGAGCAGAATCTCCACACAGAGGTCGGAAGTTTCCTCTGCTTGCCCAGGCCCCCCCGGCACCACACTCCCAAGCCCACCCTCCCTGGCCGCCTCCCATTCTGAGGACTTTCTCATTCTGGCAGTGAGATCGCTGTTCCTACTGGAGCCCCACGTCCCCATGCCAGCCAAGAAAATGTCTTGGGGAACAAACCTGGATGGATGTAGGGCTCATGTTACAGGCCTCCTCCTTCTAAGAATTATGATCTTGTATTTTTTTATTGCACATAGTGGGTTAACATATTTTTCTGTATTCAATGGTTGTTTGGAATGGTTACTCTATCCAATACTTACTTTTTAGAGTCTTTTAAATCATTTCACAAATGGCCCATGGATTGAGACATTGTGAGAATCAGAGCCTTTTCATTACCTTTCGGGAATGAAGTATGAATCTTTTGAGGAGGGATTGATGAGAGATGAAATGTCCCTCCACAACTCACTCTGGTTACACGGCACAACGGACTGTGGTGATGGCTTGGCTGCTCAGTCCTGGGGCCTGGCACTGGGTTTTATCATTTCTGTGTCGTGTTCTGTCTCCAAAGAACGCATATTTTAAGGAGACTTAATTGTTTTTCTTACACTCATTCAGAAGATGCCCTGACTTCCATACTATCACCCTACAACATGAAGAACAGGAAAGGGTTAAAACCCTGCCCCCTGCCCCAGCTTGTCAACACGGCAAGCAGATTGGAGAAGACTTACTCCCACTTGTGTTTTGAGCATTTTTTTACGTGTTTTTTTTTTAATTATTTTTTATTTTCAGCATAACAGTATTCATTATTTTTGCACCACACCCAGTGCTCCATGCAATCTGTGCCCTCTCTAATACCCACCACCTGGTACCCCAACCTCCCACCCCCTGCCCCTTCAAAACCCTCAGATTGTTTTTCAGAGTCCATAGTCTCTCATGGTTCACCTCCCCTTCCAATTTCCCCCAACTCCCTTTTCCTCTCTAACTCCCCATGTCCTCCATGCTATTTGTTATGCTCCACAAATAAGTGAAACCATATGATAATTGACTCTCTCTGCTTGACTTATTTCACTCAGCATAATCTCTTCCAGTCCCGTCCATGTTGTTACAAAAGTTGGGTATTTGTCCTTTCTGATGGAGGCATAATACTCCATAGTGTGTATGGACCACATCTTCCTTATCCATTCGTCCGTTGAAGAGCATCTTGGTTCTTTCCACAGTTTGGCGACCGTGGCCATTGCTGCTATAAACATTGGGGTACAGATGGCCCTTCTTTTCACTACATCTTTATCTTTGGGGTAAATACCTAAGAGTGCAATTGCAGGGACATAGGGAAGTTCTATTTTTAATTTCTTGAGGAATCTCCACACTGTTCTCCAAAGAGGCTGCACCAACTTGCATTCCCACCAACAGTATAAGAGAGTTCCCCTTTCTCCACATGCCCTCCAACACATGTTGTTTCCTGTCTTGCTAATTTTGGCCATTTGACCTTCTCTTCTGATGTTTTCTATGGACAAAAGGACAGTTTCATAAGAAAGAGAAATCCCAAGATCTCTGGTCATTTTCTTCCAATCTGTCCCCAACTCCAATAAGTCGTCTCTGAACATATGAATTTTAGGCCTGGCGATTGAAATGTTGGCTTGTGGAGTCAAGATTGAACCAGAAAATATATCTCAGAGGAGCTGGAAATAACTCCGTGACTATATGTGTGATTAGTTATCAACTATTCTGTGATTCAGAACAACACAAAGCATTGTGTGAGGCTTTTGTGGACGAGACACTTCAGGTCCATCAGAAACTTCCAGTGAAATAGCCTAATGCAGGACAAATTAAAAATGAATCATCTCCGAGCATAAAATCCTTTTTATTCTTTACCAACTATATCAAAATAGGAATGACGTGAAAGAACATTTATTTAGGGAAATGCCCATGACATCATCTTCAAAGAAAAACTAAAATATAACACGGGACAATATTTCATTTGTTAAAATAATTTTGTGAAAATTGAGTTCTGAATTTGCCAACACAGGATTTTCATTAATTGTCACTTTTTTGGTCAAATTTAATTTTATCCCATACTTCCCAAATTATATAAAATGACATGTGTTTACTTTTGTTTTGATCCAAAGTGAAAGCATTTACTTTTTCTTTTTAAGGCATTTTAAAAATAGAAGCAGGTTTAAAACACTGTGCTAAGTGAAAGAAGCCAGTCACAAAAGGCAAGATACATATCCTATTTATATGAACGTCCAGAACAGAAAAATCTATAGAGAAAGACGGTAAATGAGCGGATTCCAGGGTCTGGGGATGATGTTGTTGATTGAAGAGTGCTACGTATGTGAACTATATGTCTCTTAAGAAAAAAGTTCAAGTAAAATTTTTTAGAAAAGGAAATGTATTTTAGTCATTATTTATTGCTACCCATTTCTAATCTGTTTCTTAAAAAAAAAAAAAAAACTTTATTATGATATAATCCAAAAATGGGGCACCTGTGTGGTTCAGGTGGCTGAGTGTCTGACTCTTGACTTTGGCATGGGTTGTGAGATCAAGCCCCGAGTGGGACTCCAGACTCTATAGGGACTGTACTGGGGATTCCTGCAGAAAAGACAACTGGGACATAGGAAGTGGATTGAATCAGTAGGTCATCTGGGGGGATATTGTTACGTTAACACTAGTGATCCTTTGAGAAATACGGAATTCCCTTACATTTATTTAGACATTCAATTTCTCTGGGTGGTGTTTTGTGGTTTCGGTATGCAAGTCCTGTGTTTCTCTTCATTCACAAAGTGTTTTACTGTTTTTGATGCTATTGTAAATGGAATTATTTTCTTAATCTCATTTTAGGAGCATTCATTGCTAATGTGTGGAAATACAATCGATTTTGTTTTGTTGATCTCATTTCCTGAAACCTTGGTGAATTCACTCATTAGTTTTAACAGATTCATGTTGGCCTGCTGGGATTTTTATGCATAAAAGGTCATGTCTTCGCAAAGAAAGTTTTTTGTTTGTTCTCCCTTTCCAGTCAGCAAGCTTTGTACCTTTTTTTCACTTGCCTAATTGCCCAGGAAAGAATCACTAATAAAGTACTGTATAGTGTGAGGTCTCCTACTTTGCCCTGCTCCTCATCTAAGGAGGAAAGCACTGGAGCTTTCATCACCAACTATGGCATTTTCTTTGGAGTGAGTGTGTGTGTGTGTGTGTGTGTGTGTGTGTAGCTGTCCTTTATTGGGCTGAGGAAATTTTCTTCTATTTCCAGTTGGTAGAGGGTTTTATCATGAAAGAGTGTCGGATCCTGTCAAATCCCATTTGTGTGCATCTGTGGAGAGACTCCCATGGTATCGAACCTTCATTCTGGCAATGGGGTCTGCAGCAGTGACTGACTTCCCGATACTCAACCACCGCGGTGTTACTCCCACCGCGTTGGCTGTCTGCAGCCCAGAGCTGTGGTAAGGGGGTGTTCAGACTTTCTCAAGCCCCAAATCCAGTAAGAATAGTTCCCGTCCCCTGCCCCCGCCTGCACAGTGTGTGAGATGGGAACTGCCACTAGACTGCTGAGCCTGCTGGGAGGTCCCTCAGAAAGGTTCTTCTGCCAGGCAGCAGGGTAAGTCACCTGCCACCACCTCCACCAGTATGAGCGTCAATAGACCGCACTAAACAAATGCTCCTTAATTTATTGCCTTTTGACCAAATCCAGAGACTCTGAATGCCTTTGCTAATTTTCATCAGTCTCACGAGTGTCTCTCTGGAGGAGCAGCTGCCTGAGCTCCTTACAGTGTCACCTCAGATGCCCTGATCATCACTTATTCTGTCCCACACTAAATCTTGAGCTCACAGATGTTTTGTTGTCTCCTCACACCTACTCCCAGCAATGAATGTTTGGCTTCTTGCGGTCCGGAAAAAGACCGTATTTTTCTGTAGTAACTAGATTCTAAGACACTGCTAAATGGGAGGCACAGAAAAGACTTAAAGTTAAAAAGATAACGAGATGATGTTACATTAAAATGAGGACATTGATTGAAAGATCATCCCTACATTAAATTATAAGATCCCTGTTACATCATCAAGAAAACACAGTATTTTTTTAAACAGGTCAGTGAGCAGTAATTTCCAATGTCAGATTTCTTTGAGTGCCTGCAAAGCAGAAGAGAGATTGATAAAAACTTCCCAATGTAACCAGCACGCCTGCTTTTGTGCGTGGGTTTGTGAGCTCTGAGAGGCAGGAGAGTATCCTTACTCCAAAGCATGTGTAATGAGAGGGACCATGGTGGGTGGCTGGATCAGGTCGTGTCAGCTCACACGAACAAACAGACCAGGCTGCGGAAAGATCATTCTGAAAACCCACTTGATGACCCTGTTTGTCCTCCTCTTTATGAATATGCAACTGTAATTCCTTCTGTTCTAAGTCAATTAAGAAAAACATAAAAATTCAAGACATTTCTTTAAAAGCAGAATGAGCATAAAAGGAAAGAAATGCTCAGAGCACTGGGTTGTTCTGAATGCAGGTGACTCTTCAAGCTGGTTCACAATGGCTTCTGGAAGTAGCACAGAAGACCAGGTGTATGTGTGTATGTGTGTGTGTGTGTGTGCGTGTGTGCACGCACAGTATCTTGCACTTTGACACCACGCCCGCACCTAACTGTGGCAGACCCTGACATCATGTAGGACCTGCAGCCCCTGTTTGCAGGCACTACCCTCCAACACACACACACACACACACACACACACACACAACGACACACACAACGTTCTCCATCATGGGACAGTGTCCGGTCCAGCACAATAAGGTGGTCAGGCTACATCAGGGTGGAAACAGAAAGGGTCTACGACAAGGCAAAGAGCTCCGTTTTGGAGGCTCTAGTTTGTTCCTGTGCCGTGAACAAGGCTGACTATACAGCAGTGCCCTTCTACTCTCTCAGCCTGACTGTTTCTCACCATGTCCCCTCGTTCTCCCCGTATCGTCTCTTCCTGTTCATCTGATTACTGACCCCTTCCCTCCCTGGTTTTTGACCCCTCTGCCGAGTCAGGACCAGCCAGTGAATGTCAAGTATGCATCCTAGCCAAACACCTGGGATGTACCCTTCAGGTCGGCCTGCCTACAGCTTCCTCATGCCACCAGCCTCCAACCAAAGCATGACTGAAAGCTTCCCTTTTCCTCTGTGAATCTTTGCCTGCCTCTGGGTCTCTGCCAAGACTCGAGCTAGGACAGCAGATGCCCTTGCAGTAGCTCGCTCTAAATAAGTAGACTTCCTTGTTACCATTTCGTTGCGGTGCCTTCTCCCCTGACTCTGAAGCAGCTTGTTGATGGTGAAAAAAAGTAAAGTACGATCTTTGTCGTCCACGAACCCTGACTCCGTTCAAAAGTTTTTGTGTCAGTGTACACAATGCTAATGAAATAACAGTGCTTGTCCACGTCTCCCTGGTGTGTCTAATAAATCAGCCAGCTATGTCTAAAATCATGCTGTGAGTTTGGTGCGTACAACCTCTGGAGCCCTGACCATTGCTGCGTGCAGGTTCCATGGGAGGAAACTAGAAGGTTTTCCACAGAGAGGGTGATCTGCAGCCCTCTGTTCTGCTGTGAGTGGAGCATAAGCCATCTGGAGCTGACTGGCTCCAAAGCTGTGAGTTCAAAAGATTGCTCAGGTGATCTCAGAACCCCTTCACATACTTACAAGAATTGGTGGCTGAGAGGCAACACCCAGCTTGAGTACGAATCATTGACATTGCCCTCAACCCACGACCACATTCCTAAACACTGTGAATGTGGAATCAGAGTTGTTCCGTAAGGTAGTCTCGTAACCACTCAACAGGAAAGCATGACATTGAGCAGTATGTTTCCCTGTGCATGCCCCACTTTCTGCCTCCACCTACCATGCACACACACACACACACACACACACACACACACATCCCCCAAATCCACATGTCCTGTGCTAAGGTAAGTTCAGTGAGGCATTTGTCTCAGGTGCAAACTTTCAGGGGAGGAGGGAGTCCAAGAACTGAGCAATCAAATTAAGAATATTTGATACAATCTCCTTAAAACCAAATTAATGAAAACATCCACAATAAATAAAAGACCACAATTTCAAAGAAAGTCAGGATTCCATCCACTATGTAAACAACCACCCAGCCTTGCCTGCTTCCCCCTGGAAGGTTTTATATACAAAAATAGATGGTTCATATTTTACCAACATTATTCTTCAGAAATATGTTTCCTTTGTAAATATCAGGAAATGTTGTATCCATGAAAATTGAGAAACACATGATCTGCTCTGCAAATTAGTATCTAGACACACTCACAAAATAAGATCCTCGATTTGTCAATTCTAGTGGGACATTATTTACCAATATAGGAATCTGATACATGATAAGAAAAGTACAAACATGACCAGTGAACTAGACACCAAGCAGAATTTGAGAATCTTTGAAGATTTGATCTACAACCTTTGAAATGTACTTCAGGAGTCCACAAGTCAACCCGTTGATCTGGAAGGAAGAAACCCATCAGGTGAATAAACCTTCACGCACCGCAAGGTCTCCTTAACATTCATTTATCGCATGAGTGCATCTTTCCATTACATCCCCATACCTTCCTCTGATAAAGTGCTGAGGACTGTATTTCAGGTTGTCATATCTGAGGCTAACTTCTGTTCACTGTTAGGGGGGACAGTCACTTTCCCACACAGACTCTCTCTCAGGAAGGGGAAATGGCCATGCCTTACACATTTGCCTGCCCAATGCCGATGTCTACTACGATTCTATTTCCCTCCAGTGGTGGTTGCTTCTCTTCCAGTTACAGAAGGAGCCCCTTCCTCCTCAACAGGAGAACAGGGTTTTGTGTGGGTGTGGACTTGTGTGAGCCCAATTCCCAGCCTCCTAAATAACATCAAATTTTTATCTCTGTTTTTCTTTTTCCTTCATTTCCGCCCTAGCTTTTGTGGTTTCCTCTCCAATTCATCTTTCAAAACATGCTACCATGACCAAAAGAAAAAATAAATCATTCTCTAAAATTGTTAGAAAACAGAATATATGAGTTACTGTCAAGGTCTTTGAGATTTGCATTGTTGAGAAATTAATACTTCGCACAGAAAGAAGTATATGATCATGTTAATGATTGTGACCTGTACAGAGGAGCATCCTCAAAAGCTTGTAAACACTTCAGGGAATAGTCTAGGGAATTCTACTTAACTTGCTTCTTCTCCGGTATGTTTGCTAACTTTTGCTCTTCTGAATTTGACAAAAACTTGCAGAAAAAAAAAATCTGTCAAAAACCCATAGCAATGAGCTGTCTCCACAATACTGAGCTTCCTCTTGTGAATCAGGAAGTTTGTATTTGGTAATAAGGAACTACAAAACCTAAAAAGTGGCAAATTGCATTAATGTCAAATACAAAAGTCATGATAAGAATCTGGACCTAAAAAGACTCAAACAGCCATATGATCTGAATGCCTCGATATCTACCTTTCCATCTCCACCTTCTTCTGCCTGTCCTACTTCCTAGCCAGATGGCTCTTTCCCTGACTTCTTTGTCACTTTTCTCCATCGCTCAAAACTCTCAAAGATACCCCGTTGTGCTCAGCAATTAAAATTAAGTGTCTTTGCCTAACAGACACAGCCATGCATTCTCTGGTCCTAATCTCTTTTCTGACTTGTAGAATGAAGCCACCAACATGTTGCTGAAAATATAGGAAACCAAGGTGGGCGAAGCTGTATGTCAAGTATGAGCACAGTAGGAATTTGCAATAGAACAGAACTTGTGCATTAATAAACTACTTCATATTTTTTCTGTCTGTGGGGTTTTCAGAAAAGGAGCTCCCTTCTCATAATTCTTTTTCACTTCCCCACACCTGTAAGTGTTCTACACTCTGCCAGACAGTTGACTAGTCAACCTAGGATTACAGAAAGATATTTTACATGGGGAACTAGTGCTATTATACATCTAGAAAGATTAAAAATCTTTTCATATGCTATGTGACTCAGAAAATATTTTCTCCCACTCTGTGGGTTTTCTTTTAATCCTTTTAACATTATTTGTTGCAAGTAGTAATTTAAAATTTTATGGATGTTAATTTATCACCATTTTCTTTTATAGACTGTTTTTTGTTATAGCTGAAAACTCATATCAAAACTAAAGTGAGCAGATTTTCTCCTATATTTTCTTCTAAAGGTTTTGTAGGTTAATATTGTGTAAATTGAGGCATATAATCCATTTACAGCTAAATTTTTTTAATACAATGTGAGGTGTATATCGATGTTTATTTCATTGCATATGCACATCTTCTTATTCCAACAACATGTTGAAAGGAGTAACTTTATCCTTTGAGTATCTTTGAACCTTCATCAAAATGAGTTGACCACATATTGTGGGTTTGTTTTCAGACATTCTATTCTGTCCTTTGATATACATGTGGATCTTTTTGCCATAAACACAATATTTTAATTGTCATAACTTTAAAGTCAGTTTGGAAATCTAGTAGTATAAATCCTCCACCTTCTTTTTTTTTTTTTTTTAAGATTTTGTTTATTTATTTAACAGAAAGAGAGAGAGAGATCACAATCAGCAGGCCCCCCACTGAGCAGAGAGCCCAATGTGGGGCTCCATCCCAGGACCCTGGGATCATAATCTGAGTCAAAGGCAGAGGTTTTAACCAGCTGAACACCCAGGTGCTCCTCTTTTTCTTTTTTCTTTTTTTTTTTTTTTCATCAATTTTTTGGCTATATTACTCTCTGTGCCTTCCCATTATTTTAGAGTCAGTTTTTGATTATCTACAGTCTGGCTAGGATTTTGTATAGAATTTTACTGAAGCAGTACCTTACAGTAGAAAAGGATAGTGTCTTATTAGCATTTAGTATTCTAAACCATGACCACAGAATATCTTGACAGATTTCAGGTCTTATTTGATTTCTGATTTCTATACTTATTTTGTTAATTTCATTTTTAGTGTTCTACTTCAAGTGGTATTCCTTTTAATTTGAAATTCCAATTGTAAAGTATAAGTACCTAGAGATATAACTGGATTTTTAAAATATTGATCTTGTATCCTGCTACCTTGTTAAAATTACTTTTAGTATTAAGAATTTTTTGATAGATTATTTAGATTTTATAGGCATAAAATTGTGTTTTATTTAATTCTTTGCAATTTTTATGCCTTTTATTTCTTTATTGTATTGGCTAGTAGTTCTGGTATTATGTTTCATACAAGCAGTGAGAAAGAACAACATTGTTTATTCTTTATCATTGGGAGAAAGAACTGAATCACTCACCATTGCAGAGGATTTTTTTGTTAACATTTTATTTATTTATTTGTCAGACAGAGAGGAGGCACAAGCAGGGGGAGCAGCAGGCAGAGGCAGAGGGAGAAGCAGACTCCCCACGGAGCAAGGAGCCTGATGCAGGACTTGATCCCAGGACCCCAGGTTCATGACCTGAGTTGAAGGCAGACGTTTAACCAACTGAATCACCCAGGCACCCTGCATCACAGAGGATTTTAGTTCTAAGTTTTTGTGAATGTCTTTTTATTAGCTTTATTAAGTTTTGTCTATACTTAATTTACTGAGAGATTTTCTATCATGAAACGATATGAAATTTTGTCCAATAATGTTTTTGCATCCACTGATATGATCGTATGTTTTCTTGCTTGAGTCTATTAATATAATAAAGTGCATTTAATATATTTTTTAAAATGTTGAATGAGCCTTGCATTTTAGGAAAAAATTGTACTTGGTCCTGGGAAAGGAGTGAGAATTAAATTTAATGTTTTATTGATGTTTCAGACTAAATCTCAACATGTGAAGTTGACCAGAAATCATGGAATATGAGGAAATATTACATGATGAGAAAAGAAAATTCAAATAACATATGTGAAGGTGGTGCAGGAAGATTAAAAGTATTTCATGGCCCACCCCACTGACTGAGTCAGGCCACTGTATAAAACAGTACACTCATACATAAACACAGGCAAACACTCACATGTGCACACTTGCACATCATAGAAACGTGAGAATGGACAACTATGCAGCAGTTAAAAAGAAGAAAGTACATCCTGTGTTGACATGGCTACAACACGATGATACATTATTCAGAAGAAGAAGGAAGTTGTAGAGTGAGGTAAATTGTACCCTACCACCAATGCATGTTTTAAACATGGGGAAAATGATACCACTCGTGTGTGTGTGTGTGTGTGTGTGTGTGTGTATTAGGTTAGGAAAGTCTTCAGGGTCCCAGAAGGGTCACCTATGGATTTTTGGTATGCAAGGAGTATTTTTAAATGAATGAGAAGTTTTACTATCTGAGGCCTCCCATGTAAACACCTCAGTAGGCCACAGTGAGCCACTGTCCCCTTCTCAAGGGCCTCTGACCACTTCTCAACAACATCCACAGATGACAAAAATGTCTTTGGCAGAAATGCTTTTCTAACTCACAGGCCTGAAATCCCCCACAAGTAAGCATAGGATAGCAATTACTCCCCTAAAATTGTTCTGGATGCAGCCCTTTCCTCTTAAAATTGTTTAATTTGTTTGGTTTTTATCCAGAATTAGTTAAGCCTTCCCCTATCTGGCATTTGTACCAGCTTCCTACGAAGCAGGAAAGAATTCATAACTGACCCCGTGTCTTTAAAAAACCTAGTAAGAGCAGCAGTTCAAGGGGTGGACCCTGTTCACTATGGCCGGACACATACATTCCGTCCTACTGGGGGTCTCGGGGTGACACTCTCATGGAGAGGAAGGACGGCTTCCGTCCATGACAGGAGGACAGATGCTCGTTCACTGGAGCAGTAAAAACACTGCCTGGGTTTTTATTTATCTGTTATTAAGTGTCTCAGATGAACCACAGGTAACCAGAATTCCTTTTATTCTTGGTTGGTCAACTTTTGACCATTTCAAAAGCTATCAGGGTTTTCTCTGACCAAAACTGGCTCAAAGTGAGAAAATCTCATTAGCAAACACAGGCCAACTATAGTTGTAGACACGATTGAACGAAGATGGCTCGGCTGCCAATTCCTCAGAAATGTGCTTCAGAACATCGCAGGGGAAAATCCACGTGACCGGACATGTGTAGCTCAGAAACATGAGCACAACGGACAGAGGCAATGCCATCCTGCTCCACCGTCCAGCCACCCGAGGTGCTGTTTTCAGAGTAAGCAGATTTACTGAAGATGCTCCAATTCCAGAACTTGAACAAACCCAGGATTGGCCAACTTCCGATGTTTTCAAACTGGCCTTTGCCACAAACAAAGAAACAAGCAAATAACACCTCTTTTCCCCAGCAATAAGTAAACAACAAAAAGAGATCACATTTATTTTTCTCCAGAATGAACAGATGAAACACTGGCTTCTCTTTGCTTCTGCTTCAGACTGTGTAACAAACCTCATTTCTTCCCACCTGCCAATGAGACTGCAACGTTGCCTTTAAAGTATTTTCGTTTCCTTTTTCACATTTTATGACCTAAGGCAGGCTCCATACAACATCCATAACTGATAAAAAAGGAAAATGTTTCAAACCTTAAATGCTTATCCCCGGTCTCTCCTTGAGCTTGTCTCCCACCTTCAAAGGGAAAGTCTGTAGCAGTAGCTTTTGTGCGTAGGGTTGGGAGAAGGGAGAGATGTAGATAAAAGCGTGCTCCGAGCAAGACTGGATCAGTCCATTGCATTGCTGTGAAAAGCACCCCAAGGTCATTTTGCAGATTAGCAGTCCGAGCTTGGGAAGGGCCCATCCCAAACTGAGTGACATGGGACCGAGGGGCGGCTGGGCAGGGCTGAGAGCAGAATTACTCCTGCGCGAAGTGGAGGGGACTGAGTTGGGCCAGCGACGGGATCGCTGCGAAATAGCCCAAATGCCCCCAGGAAGATTTGATTTCAGGGATGTAACTCAGACATAACTCAGCCATTGTGCAATGAATGCAGTTATATTTGTGTTACAGTCTGACGCAGAGTCTGTTTTCCTTAAATACCATCAATGATTCTAGACATCAGGGCACACCTCCTGGTGCTCCGCCAAACCTCAACACCGTCCTACTAACAATTCGCTGGAGTGAAATGATAGTCCGGTTACATGACATAAAACTTTTTTTCCTGCACACAGATGATTTTCAAGGAGCAGCTAGAGTTTGATGAAACAAAATGACGTGATTAGGTACAGATCTGCTAACACCATCTGGACTTGACCGTTAAAACCACATCTAAAATGTAATCTCCCTTGTTTTTGCTTGCCACACGGTGACCCCAGTGGAATGTGGAATGAACAGTCCCGTTGGCTTTTTACACGGCTGCAGCTTGACTACGTCATTCTTGCCTCTGCTTTGTCCCACATTCTCCAAGCCCGTCCTCTTCACAGTTGCAGGTTCAGAGTCTCAAAACCTCCTAACGATTGTTGTTGAAGTGTTTTGGCAACTGGGTCCTGACAGAGACAGCCATCTGTAAAATAAATTGTTTTAAAACAAGTTAGCTATGTGTCTGTTGACCTCTCTTTAAGACTTAAGTCTATTTTCTTGATGCAAAGCAACATCAGACTTAGATCTTCAATTCTCTATTGTGTTCAGAATAGGTATCTGCAGAACTCTAACAGATTTTATGAAAATTTTTTCATAAGAAAATTATACAAGACAAACTTTGACTATTGCATATATTTTATTTAGTATTTGTCCACTTGAAGTTTATTTTCCCATTCTGATTGCCCTGGTTTCCTATAAGTACCATAAAAATTACCACAGATTTAATGGTTTATATCAACATAATCTTCTTATCATCCAGTTCTATAAAGCAGAAATCCAGTATGGGTCTCTCTGGGCTATAATCAAGGTGTCAGCAGGGCTGGGTTCTTTGTTTTTTTGGAGATTCAGGGGTATGATGCTTTCTTTACCTTTCTCAGCTGGTGGAGGCCCCCTTCTGTATTCAAAACCAGCTGCAGAAAGACAAGTCCTCAAATTCCACTCCCCACCACTTTCTGCCTCCTTCATGCACATGAAAGACCTTTGTGATTATACTGGGCCCACCCAGAAAGCCAGCATCATCTCTCTATCCTAAGGCCAGCAGATTAGCAGCCTTCATTTCACCAGCTGCCTTAGTTCCCGTCACAGATTTTAGGAATTATGAAGTGAGTATCTTCATGGATCATTACTTGATTTACCACACACCGACCTTCAGCTTTCTTTGTAAGACCCAAAACCTACAGCACATTATTTCCTGTCCAGCCCTTGTGCCACTGTGAACAATTGCTTTCTGTGCCTTCATTAGCTTATTACATATTTTGTGTATTTCTGAATAACTGTGACATATCATTGAATGAGTTAAAGGTCCTAATTCTTTTGTGACTGTTATGGAACATATAGTTACAAGCTGTAATTCATCCAATAATTTAATTA
Source organism: Mustela nigripes (assembly GCF_022355385.1). NCBI lineage: Eukaryota > Metazoa > Chordata > Mammalia > Carnivora > Mustelidae > Mustela > Mustela nigripes. Next base: position 91,757,183 of record NC_081560.1, on the reverse strand, counting down.
TCTTGAGTAAGATTGTGACTTACCTTCAGAAAAAAATTAAGTAAGCAACACTAAGGCATTTAATGGTCATTAATATTTTCATGAATATTATAACTGAAGTTAACTAGAGTGTAAAATCCTGGTTGATAGAACCGTTTCCCACCATTTTATGACTTTGAAATAGTTCCCCCTGTGTCATGGCACTGTTCCATGAGATAAGACAGAAAACTTGCAAATGTGTAAAAAATTAGCCCCAAAAAACTAAGAGAAAGATCTGTGAGACAGGAATGCTAGTCAAGGGGTCAAGTGAGACACAAAAATTGTAGCATGACTGGGAATTCACTCCCAGTATAATTTCCTGCAGTTTCAGGGCATCTGGATGGTTCAGAGGATTAAGCACGGACTCTTGGTTTCAGCTTAGGTCATGATCCCGCAGCTGTGGGAGCGAGCTCCTCATTGGGCTCTGTGCTCAGTGCAGAGTCTGCCTCAGATGCTGTCTCCCTCTCTCTCTTATAAATAAATAAGTAAAATCTTAAAAAAAAAAAAATTCTTGCAGTTTCACTGGCTAGAAGATCTAGTTAGCTCTGAGTTAGAGAACATGGAGATATGCATAAAAGACTTTAGCAGTACATCTGTTTATCCAAAATTTTGAAGAAGGAAATGTATCTTCCAAAAGAGAATACGAGAATGCAAAAAAAAAAAAAAAAATTGTATGTACTATATGTTCCCGATCCTGGAAGTATATCCATTGAAAATATAATGTTGCAAAATATGATTAAGTAAAATACATTTTTTATCATAGCATTGGTAAATTAGGCATCGTGTTTGTCTTATTCCAAAGCACTAAGTTTGTTATTATGTGATAGACTCCTGCTGCTTTTCTTATCAATCTAGAAAATCCATCACGCATAGCCCATTTTTCAAGCAAGTCTAAATCCTTTCTTTGACATCACCAGCCGTGTTACTGTAAATGCAGTTCCCCTAAGCAAAACCACCAGGTCAGAAGCACAGAATGCAGAGCAGAAATAAACAGCCTCATAACAAATGTTATTCCCAAACGCTGAAGATGTTTAGCACAAGAGAAGTCTATGTAGGCAGCCTGTAAAATTCAAAGCACAGATGCTCTCTATGGGTGATTCTTGAATGAAAGTTAAAGGAGGCAGTTTGGTACCAGGTTTCAAACCCTCCTGCAAGCCTTGTGAGGTCTGACATTGTGCTTGTGATCTTTGCCAGCACAAAGCTGACTTGTATTCATAACTCACGCTTATGTCCTTTGACGTCTCCGTTCTCTCACATGTTAATTTTCATCCATCTAAATTTTATATAACCTCTCTCAAAAGACGAATGATAGGTCATCATGAATTTATCTTCAGGGTAAATCAAGTCAGAACCCAAGGTTTTTTTTTTTTTTTTTTTTTTGTTTGTTTGTTTTTAAGTTACTTTTTAAAATTTTTTTATTCATTTTTTAAATTTATTTTCAGCATAACAGTATTCATTGTTTTTGCTCCACACACAGTGCTCCATGCAATCCATGCCCTCTCTAATACCCACCACCTGGCTCTCCCAACCTCCCACCCCCCCTGCCCCTTCAAAACCCTCAGATTGTTTTTCAGAGTCCATAGTCTCTCATGGTTCATCTCCCCTTCCAATTTCCCTCAGCTCCCTTCTCCTCTCCATCTCCCCTTGTCCTCCATGCTATTTGCTATGCTCCACAAATAAGTGAAACCATATGATAATTGACTCTCTGCTTGACTTATTGTTCTTACTGTTGTCATCTCAGCCAAGCTTATAGAGAAGCAATTCCTGTGGGTCTCCAGTCAGCAAACCAGGAGCATGTGGAGAATGTTTTTCCTCCCAAGTGTGAAGAAAACATATTTAACATTTGTAGAACCTGTCATCCCTCCCCCGCCCACCCGCCCCAGGGGCATTCCTTCTCCCGAGAGGAATGAATCCAAAGACCAGGGAAAGACAGCAAGAATGGGGGGGGGGGGGGGAGGAGGTGAACATGACAATGCTGATGCATGAGAAACAGGCGAGCCTCTTTGGAAGCACAGAAGTTACGGAAGTTACGGCAACCACAGTGAGGCCGACTTCTTACATGCACAGCAGAGAGCTGGTGTGAATATGTTCTGGGGTCAGTGGGTTTTTCTTATTGTTGTTCATTGGCTTCAGAGACATAAGACAGGATGCAAAGGTATAAAAAGGAAACAATACTTCTCTTCTTTGGGCCAGTTATTCTGTTTTTCCCCAAGAGGGTGGATGAAAATACACATGGCATGTCCACATGTCTGGCTGAGAAAGAGGATGTGGAGTGCTAGTGCTCAGCCACTGAAAACACGACCACATAATCTACAATACCCAGAAATTTACCTGAAAACCATTCACATTTTTAACAACTTTTTAAAAGTGGGAAAGTAATAAATATTCACCATTTAGATTTATGAATAAAAATATGTCAAAATTAGTCAAGTAAAATAATCTCACAATGGTATGGTTTTTTTTCTCTTTTTCTGTTTTCTACAAAACATATGTTTATTAACTTTATTGGCACATAACTCACATGAAATAAACTCAGCAGATTCTAATTATATACAGATTGATTTTTTGACATATATATTTGTCATATATTTGACATATATATATATATATATATATAAGAAGAGATTCCCTTTATTTAAATAAAATAGAAAAGACAAATATGGTTTCCTCACATGGTCATATTTTTGCTTTCAAGTGACCCAAGTGCCTTTAAAATCAATTAGCCATATATATGTGGGTCTGTCTGGACATCCCTTCTCTTCTATTTCTTTACCCTCATGTCACTGTTGCACTGTCCTGACTATTACAGCTCTTTAATAATAGATCCTAAGGGTTTAGTAGGATGCCCCAGCATGCTGGATGGTCTGGGAGAAGTGGATCAATACGACTCACATATAACCCACCAAGGCCGACTCACAACCAAAGGGAAAATTTCGGCAGACAGTTATTGTAAGAGGATTGAGCCACTGATCAAAGACTTGCCCAAACAAACAAAAGTTCAGGACTGGATGACTTCACTGGATCTCGTTTTACAAGGCCTGCATTCCCCCGATATCAGAACCAGAGAAGGATGCCACAAGAAAATAAAATCACAAGTCACTACTCCTGATGAATGTAGTATATAAAATTCTTTAACAAAATATCAGAACACTGAATTCAACAATGCATTAAAAGGCCAGTGGAGCTCAGGACAGAAGGGCAACAAGATGTGTCCTTCCTGAGCACAAGGAGCAAAGCAGGAAGGAGGGAGAACTGGGGGAAAAGGAGGAAGGAAAGAAATATCTTTATGGATTTAAAAAAAAAAACAACACATTTCAGATCTATTAGTATGAATTTACCATTTGACAAATACTACCCTCTGTGCTGCCATGGAACTCACATTATAGGAGGAAGAAAGAAAAAGATATAATTAATGATACTCTTAACTAATAGGAATTTCTGTTTTCACAATAATAAAATATTTGGCGTGAAAGAAAAGGCAAAAAAAACTTGCTATTTAGGCTTCTACAGGTTATTTGCAAATAGGAAAAATTGTTGTAAAGTTTAGAAACCAATTATAAATTTAAAGCATAAAAACTGAAAAGAAAAAAAATCTGTGCTGTGGAATACGTACCAGTGAGTGAAATCTGTAATAACCACAGAATAGAGCACAATCTGGTTTTAATTAAGTTTAAATTAGTTTCACATGAAAATGAATTGGTTATGAATCTATAAGATTAAAATGTTAACATTAATATCTAACAGAAATGCTGCTTTTAAAATCTTCTCAATCAAACCCAAAGACCTAGATGAAATAAAAAACACAAATCATAGATTATCAATTAATTTAAATTGCAGAGTTATTTATGTTCATTTGATTTGGGGGACATATTTAATAGGCAATTTAAAATATTGGAGGCTATCAGTCGGGTGTATGTAATGAAAATTAATATTATCATCAAGAGAATTATTCGAAAGATGTGAGTTTTTTTTCCTATCTTGGGAAGCTCAGTTCTGCTAAATCAACAGGAAAGTTTACATATTATTGTTAATTTAATACATTTAATAATTTATGTTAATGACAAATTATCTTTGTAATAAAATAAACATTTTTCCTGTTTTCTTATTCTAACAAAATTTCTAATAAGTTTCGATTTAAGGAAAGCATCCCCCCTCCAATTTCATTATTGTTTATTTTTCTTATGAACAAAAATCAGAATTTAGGGACACCTGGGTGGTTCAGTTAACTGTCTGCCTTTTGCTGAAGTCATGATCTTGGGGTCCTGGGATCAAGCCCCACATCGGGCTCCCTGCTCAGCAGGAAGTCTGCTTCTCCCTCTGCCTCTCCTCCTGCTTGGTTTCCCTCTCTCACTGTCTCTCTCTTTGTTAAATAAATAAATAAGATCTTTTTAAAAAATCAGAATTATCATGGACACATCCAGATACCCCCCACATACATTTGTAAAGAATTTCCTAATGTAGCATTGCTAGTGACCTATTAAAGTTTCTAGAAATGGGGATGGAGCTGGTGCCTTTATGAATGAATGAATGAATGTAAAAGTCTTGACAGATGTGAAGCCTTCCTTATGTTTCTGTTTCTCTCCCTTCTTATCTCACTACTCACTTTTCTAGAAAACGCTCATGTGCCAAGGTCCTCAGAGGGTCAGGAAAACAAAATGTGAAAGAAAACTTAAATATGAAGAAGGGAAAGCCCACGGAGTCTGAATGCTGTGTACACGGTGCAGTCACGCTCCGACTATGGTTCCGTCGACCCTCCAAGAGATGCCTGGTGGCCTTTCCCAAGGGAGCTCATAAGCATGGGAACCATCACCTCACAGCTGCGTGGCTGAGCCAGGTGGGACCATCGCTGAGCCTCTGCATCTCCCGCATTGAATTCTGGCCATAGCCATGGAGACAGAGTCAATCTGCATCAACTTTGGGACTTCTTTTGGTTAGAAATAGTCCTGGACATCTATTTTCAAGCCAAAGTTGCCTAAATAAATGAATTTCAACTGAGTCAAACTCCTTTCTCTGTCTCTCTTCAATTTAATCTGTGTTCCTAGGAACTGTTCCTCTCCCAGACCCCAAACCCCAGCCCCACTGTGTCTTGTTGACCTTGCTCTGCTGGTCATCTCCTCTCTTACCTCTCCCTTCTTCACTGAAACACCTGCTGCTTTCTTTGAGAATCCCCTTTAGAAAAAGTGAGCTTGACTGTCCTAGAAATTAGGAGCAAGATATGCAGAGAGCCAAATGAGAAAAAGAAAAGCACTCTGTGAAAGAATGGGGTCGACCGTAATGGGAGTCACTGCAGCTTGAAGACTAAGGCCTCCCTCTTACTAACTGCCAGCTGTATACAGACAGTATTCTCCAGAAATTGCGCGCGTGCACACATGAGTTCATGTGAACTCGTGAGAATCTGGAATAGCTAATATTATTATTATCCCCATTTTTTAAATTTGTAAGATTCTGGTGGGCTTATAGGATCTGCATGCTGGAGCGTGGCACCACCAAGTTCATGATCTTTAAATGTTCCATTGAGATGATACACAAGAAGGCCTGAATCTGTTCAATTTTACTCAGACGTGGTTCTAGAAAAATGAAGTTTTGAACAAAGGATGTGAGCCCTAATTAATGAGCTGGTAGGTGAAATAAACATGTATTCATAGGAGGGTGGACACTCTTTAAAGCTAGACGCAATGTTGTTTGTCCAGAACTGTTAACAGGATGGAGAGGAAGGAAGAGGTACAAGCGTTATTGGGAAGATGCATTCTGAGGTGTGTCATCAATAATCCCGAGCATTACAACACCACCATGATGGACCATCCCATGGAAATAGCTCAGTTCTTTCTTGGACAGAACCAATACCTCATTGCAAACATGTCCAGCCGTTCACTTGGAAGCATAACCAGGGTATTCCTGAGGCTGGGCTGCCAAGAACTGTCCTATAGCATACAGGTTTTCCCCAATAATCTAGCAATTGTAATTCCCATTTGATACTTCAAAATAGTTATTTTTGGCCATTTCTGATGACTGAATTCTGAGACTCATTGAGTGGATCAAAAAAGCATAACCCATAGTGAACACTGGAAAAGACAGCAGGGAGGGGACAAAGGCCGGGTGTTCACTGGCCCAGTCCTTCCTGATGAGACTGCTGCACACTGTTCCTCCTGGAACACTGTCCCCCTCCTCCCCACTTTCCTGCCCCATGTCCTGCATGCATTTCCTCTCACATGGCCCTTAGAACCCTGAAATGATGTTCGAAATCATTAACCACCAGGGAAATGCAAATAACGCTTGGGAGAGATTGTTACCCAACCACAGAAAGGGTTAAACTCCCAAAAAAATAACAAACAAACAAAGAACAAAGACCAGAAAACGATGCCCATTATTGGTAAGGCTGTGGAGTCATCATGAGTGTCTGGAGGACAAGTAACTTATGACAGTGACTTTGAAAACCAATTGATGTTATGTCTAAACTTACAAATAACTGTACCCCATGAGCCAAAAAGTTCTCTCCTGTGTATAGACCCAACAAAAGTGGATCCAGATGTGTACAAGGAACATGTCCGAGAATACTCAGAATGGAGTTATTCATAATAGCCAAACCCAAGAACAGTGCAAATGCACATCAGCAGAAGAGTGGATACATTGTTACAAGTTCATAGAATATTATGTAGCAGTAAATTTGAACAAATTAGTTTGCAACAACAGGGAAGAATCTCTAGAATATAATACAAACAAAAGAAGCCAGGTTCCCAAGTACACTCTGTATGATTTTATTTGTAAAGAGTACAAAAGGTGACAAACTTTCTCCTCTGTGTTAGGATTCAGATTATTGGTTATCTTAGTGAGAACAGGAGCATGGTTTTTGGTAGGGAGCATGAGGAGAGCTTCTGAGATGCGGGTCACGTTCCCTCTCCTGATCTGAGACGCGAGTCCCCAGAAACTTCAACTCCATGATGAGACATTATGCTATTTAACAGCTTCTCTCTGTGTGCTTCAAAAAGCATTTTTTTTTTTTTAATAAAACAACTTTATTTTTTTTTTTTAAGAAATGCAGAAAAGAAGTAAATATGTTATAGCGATCGGTATATATGTACCTATAGGACCAATTGGAAAGAATGATTACATGTTAGCTAAACCCATACATCTCTTCTAAGATGAAATTTTCACTGACAATATCATAAAGCTTTATAAAGTGCTATTTCTTAAGCCCTTAGAAGGGAGCCCTAATGATGGAGAACTTCATTAGCCTGCTCAGAAATGTTCTCAAAAGTGGTACAAGAACAGCGTAGGAGGTACTTGCCAACAGGATGAGCGCAATTGTTTTCTGGAACACCCAGGTGGGAAGAAGCACGATTTGTACTATTAAGGAGAAAACAGACAACTGTGACTCATGTCCTCTGCACACCCAGAGGAAAAGCTTGAAGGTCAATACTGACCTTTGGAAATGAATAGAACTTGTTTCAAGCTACTTTTCTAATAAGAAGAAAAAATATTTCTTTATAAAACAGGAATTCCCTTAAATTTCACCTAAGCATATCCTCCAAAACCCCAGTTAACTTAATCTATAAAAAAATCACTGCTAAGTTGTACATGCACACACACGCACACACACACACACACACACCTAAAACATGTCAATCAGCTGTCTGTAGAAAGCTACTTACTGAATTTCAGTAAATAAATTAATCTCTCAGATAAATCCCCTTTTTTCAATTAGAGAACATAATTTTGAAGTTTAAGCCAAAATGATGTTTTTCCTACATATTCACTCAATGGAGATAAAGGTATAGACACTTGATCTTGTCCCATTCTCGACTCTGTTAATAGAGCAGTCTACGATGCTAATTTTGTGTGTCAGTTAGATGGAGCCACGGATGCCCAGATGCTTGGTTGAACATTGTTCTCCGTATGCCTGTGGGGGTGCTTCTGGGTGAGATGAACATTAACACTGGTAAACTGAATAAGGCAGAAGGCCCACCCCCATCCCAGCCCCTGGAATGGGCTCACCTGATCCCTTGAAGGCATGAGTAGAGCCAAAGACTGAGTATGAAAGATTTCCCTCTCTCTGCCTCCCTGCCTCTGACTGGGACATTGCTCTTCCCTTCACTCTGCTGGGCTCCAGCCTCCTAACCTCAGATGGTCAGGCTCTCAGCCTCCATAACCAAGTGAGCCAATTCTTTATAATATCCTCTGGACTCTGTTTCTCTAGAGACCCTCCCCGCCCCCCATACACAGAGTTTTCTCACATTATCGTGTTTCATTCTGGCTGTAGCTCCAAGCCCTCCTAATTCCACTCTCACTGAGATCTACCTGCTCTCTGCTCTAGAGCTGGAGCTGGAAATCCAGGCTACCTTTTCATTACACATTCAAATATTGAGGGATCTTGGGCCCAGCCAGTGAGATCTATGGCACAAACTGCCATCCAGCCATGCTCCAGGGCTGCGGCATGAGCAAAGGGCAGGAAGTGAGCAAGGTGTGATGTCCCAGGGAGGGGAGGGTTCTGGGACACCCTTTACCTTCTTCCACTCACAACCCTCTAACTCCATCTTTGCTGGCATGGTGTCCAAGTCTGGCCTCAAAACACCAGAAGTGCTTTAAAACATACAATATCCTAAAATAGTTCTCCTGGAGCTCCAGTAAAGAAGACAGATTAAGATACAAAGCACCTCAACCGACGTTATGCCAAACATCTAATTAAACAGAGAAATTGCCACACCTGTTTCTCACCCGCCTCTTGTTAACACAACGGGGACACTTCTCCAGCCGTATTTCTTTTTCCTTTTAGCCAATCAGCTGCCACAGGAACACCCCCCAGATCCCTGTAGGACTCCAGCTCTGTGCTGATGGCCGAGGCAAAACCGCCCCTGTGGTCTGATGTGTTCCCTCTCTCTTGTTATCACCTCCGAAGTGTGTATCTCCTCAGATCTGTGGAAAAGAAGACACTGGTGTGAGCATAGGGATTCTGGAGAAGAAAACAGGAGTCTTCTCACAGACGCTGCCAGTACAGCTGTTTTCCGGGTCAGTAGTAGGATCAACTTGTGAATTGCCGTAACTTGTAAGCCACGAGAGCATTTCATGAGCAAAAGAACTTAGGTTAGACTTTTCTCTCCATAGCAAGAGGGGGTATGACATAAGACCGCAGACGCTGCCACTGATAGCCTTCTGGGCTGTAAACAGCAAGATGGATAGAATTTCCTTGGGTCCAGACGAAAAGCTTACAGAATAACTCCCAGTGAGCTCTTTTGTTCCTTTGAGCCCTTAAAACAGCGGGCGAGGTTACTTTCCCTGCCGGGGAAACGATGGGCTAACCACAGATGGCTTTCCTATCAAGGTCATCACTGAGATCACTAACAACGCATTCTTAATTACTCATTTTCCACTCCAGGGAAAATTGTTCTCTTGTGACTTTGAGATGCATGACACCATCTCAATTCACTTGGCATCTGAGAGGGCTCAAATATCGCCATTTCTCCCAACAGGGTGTAGTCTCAGCAGCACCCTTGCCCTTCCCCCACTCTGCCATAAAGCGAGAACATGAAAAACGCTGGTAATGACCCAAAGTCCCATTCACTTTCAGATCTTCTCCAATGTATTTTTTTTTTTTTAATTCTCAGACTATTATCCCATAGGCGGATGTCAGTGTCATAAACTGTGATTCTCGGTTCCGTGATGTGTCCCCAAGGCCTCTCAAATCAAAGCAGAACATCCAATCCCGAGCTTCAGGGCAGTTAAGTGATTATAGGAGAATTGGAGAGAGGAAGAAGAGATTCAGAGCGTCCCTAAAGAGCATGTTTCACGGAGAGAACCAGTGGCTGTAGCCTCCCTCAGTGTTTGAGTGCTCCTGCAGACATTTCCAAGGGAATGTGGAAGTATTATTTCAAGGGGCTGATGCTTTGGTAAGAAGGAAGTTCTAAAGTTTGTGTTTCTCAGGATGCTTCTGGTTAGGAAATGCTACGATGCCATATGGCAAATAGATGGTTAAAACTCGGGGTGTGATGTGCTACTATCGTGGAAGTAGTAGCACTCTGATTCTCCCTCCCATTAGAAGATAAGTCTTCTGTTCCGTTCATCCAAGCTTCAAGCCCAGCTGTCAGTGAAATCCCAGTACCAGCTGTCCTCAAGGGTCAGGGCACAGCTGCCCTTGGTGCTCCTTCAGTCGCATCTCTCCATGTGCCAGGACTACAGCTGACTCCTGTTTTTCTTCAACAAAGCAATGTTTCCTAATGATTCCTTGTGGGCAGTCTATGCGAACTGAATAGACTTCTATTACTGCATCAGCTCTCATGACTTTTGTGAGTAACAGAAATGGTTATCAATTCTGTATTTACTATATATATCCACATGATCCCCTTCCTTCCTCCCCTTCTCTTATTTTTTCACTTTATTCTTTAAATTTTTGTTTGCATACAATGTTATATGAGTTTCAGGTGTACAATGTACTGACTGGATATTTACATACTCTAGGAAGTGGTCCCACAGCTGTTCTAGTTACTACCCATTACCTGTCCTACAAACTTGTCACTGTATAATTGACTCTAAAACCTACATCAAACTTGTCATCCCTGTGACCTATTTATAACTGAAAGACTGTGTCTCTGAATCCCCTTCACCTCTCCTCTGTCTTTTCAGAACAATGTTTTACTCTGATATCCTATATATTGTAAAACTCCCCAGACATCTTGCAGAGAACTCCGTATGTTATGCAAATGATAAATATTGCTTATCAACATTATAATACTTCAGCATTGCAGCATCACATTTCTATAATTTGATAAATATTTAAGTTTTTTAAACATGCCCCTTTTTATGTCAATCAAAATAAATATCCGTATTAGCCTCTGAACAATTTCCAAAACAAGCTGGAGTTTTAGGTGGAGGAAGGCACAATTCCAGAAACATTCCCGTCACTCACGGGAAGAATTTAGTGGGCAAGTAATTCAGATTCATCTCATTTTGCAGCTGCTGCTGCTATGTTTCTACATGAATATATTTTGTGATCCTTGCTCTTTCCTGAAAGAACAGCATGAACGGCCCTTAACACTTTCCTTCATGTGAGGACCAGGAGTGAGCCATGAGCCTGTCGGTCAAAGAGGGTTTGGGGCTGTGGCCTTAGGACTCATTTCAAAGGCATAAGTTGAGATCGTAGGTACACGATTCACCACATTCCTGCATCGGGCTCCATTCTGTGTGGCTCAGTGGCCTGGAGGGGTCTTGAGTGGACACTAGCCCTCCCTGGAGCATCTCATGCACTAGGTAGCAGCTCACAGAGTCACAGGTGTCAGCTCTCAATTTCCTGATCGGACATACCCATCACCCATCACCCTGGGTGATAAGCAGTCTCCCCTGCCTCCTGGCTCCATCCCCAGGTAAGCCCCTGGATAAAATGTCCGCCCTTGCAGAACTTACCAAAAACCTGGTCTTTTTCATTGGAATTGACCAATGTGGCCTTAGCTCTGGAATTTCAAAATTCCTCGCCCTCAGACGCCGATTGTGGCACATGCCCTTGGCTGCTGGTCTCTGCCTGCACCCTGTCTGACCTCCCTTGGTGGCCCTTCCAGGAGCCGCAGGTCTCCTCCAGGGCCTGTGATCCCTCAGGTCTCAACGGCTCTCTCCCTCGTGGTTTTGCTGAACTGTGGCTTTCCATCCAACACCCCACTCAGAGCTCTACTTAATAAATGCTAACTTATCAAACTCACAATGCTAAAAAATATGGCTTGAATGGCTTTGACACAATTTGGGCTAAATAATTTCCTAAAATATAAATTGTCTTTATTAATGTTGTTTTAAACAAAGAGTCAAGATAGGCAATGAAGACTCTCACAAGGGGAAAAAATTGCTGCTTTGTCATTGAGTGATCCTGAACTGTGGGCACAGGAGCCCTTGAGAAAGTCTGACATACATAGAGTGTGTCCTTGGGTGTGAGCTCTGGAGAAGGTGATTTGGAAGGATGACCAAAATCCATGTGCCTTACGACACAGGTGCTTCATTGCCAGGATTGCCCTGCAAAAGGATGTTGACAAAAACGCACGAGAGTGCCCACTGTGGTGGATTTTAAGAGTATAATTCTAGAAAAGAATGCTGGGCAGAAAATGGCAGGTTTGAACAAAATATTGCTTATCCCCCCACACCCTACAGCTTTGTACAACGGTCATACATTGTTTTAACCTAAAAAATGCTGACGATGTTATGACTTGTTCTGTTCTCCTACATTATATTTTAATGTGATCTGTGTGCATTATTAAAATGTAAATATAAATTATGGGATGGCCCTATGGTAAGAAAAAAATAAATGCAGTATAGAGAAACACTTTGAAGCCATTCACTTCCCTAACTTCTGCCCTAAATTCCACAGACTTGGGAACCGTGGCCAAACTAGAGCAATGTTTGTTAAAACTTGTTTAGTTTACTGTAAAGTGTTGTTTACAAAAAAAACCAAAAGTGGTTCTATTTTATTGAAAATTTACTCATTATCATATAGTTTTTGCAACAGAGTCAAACATTCTGCCTTTGAGCCTGGGGCTAATCCTAGGTGTTCTGTGTTTTCCAAAAGGCCATTCTTCTTGAGGGAGAGGACACAGACGGGGTGACACCAGCTGTGTCCTTGGATCTGGAAAATGAAACCTGCCTCCACTCACCCCTGTAACCTGAAACCAGAACAGAGAAGAGAGGAATCAGAACCCCAGCCTTGAATTTTTCCTACCCTCTCTCACATCTCCACATCAGCCAAACAAAAGCCACAGGGCCATATACAGTAGTGGGAGTCCTGAATTCTTCAGCTATGAAAAATTATAAAAAGTGCGCAGTTAGGGCTACTGTAACCCTTAGGTCCTGGGCACCAGCAACAGTCTTCCTGACATCCTGGGAGAGGACAGTATCGCAGTCCCTGGAGCCAGGGCTGGGCCGGCCGTGACTATCTGTGTGCAGGAAGGGCAAACACCATGTAGCTGAGGTTGTGTTTTCCGGCGGCTTCTGGTTCCTCTTGTCCGCATGCTGGCTGCGGCCCTGCCACAGGAGAGCAGCTCCCCGGTCCCAGGGCCGGGGCTGCTTCAATGTTCTATCTACCCTTCTTCTCCAGCAAAACAAAGAGCCTGAGACCCTAAGACACCATACACAAAAGACAAATCATATTGAAAAGACTTAAAACAACATGGCTATTTAAAAACTGATTATGAAGAGGTAAACAAGGCTTAAACACAGTGAAGACACAGATGAACTCTTGCGGTGACTTGAGACTTTAAATCCTGGTCCAACGGACTTTCAGGGAATCTCGACAACCCTTCATGGGGAGACAAAATTTTCTTAGTTCCTAAAACATTAGAAATTTCTCATAAGAGACAATCAAAAATAACCATATTGGATTTGGGGTTTTGTTTTTCCCATCAACAGGAAATGGCGCAGGGAGCGGCGGTGGCATCTCCAGTTCTGCAGGACCCTGGACCGAGGGGGAGGGACTGCCCCGCCAGCTCCAGGGACTGGGCGCACAGGGGTCTTACGGGAGAAGGATCCCCCCCGCCGAGCTGGGAGATCCGTGCACATGTGTGTGATTCTGGCGCCTGAAGGTTCCTCTGACAGTATTCAAAATTCACCTTTTCAGCCCAAGCAGCCCTGGGGATGGCGGGTCTTCTCCTCTTTCTCATCACAGAAAACGCTGCTCCTTCCAGAAGTGGCTGCAGCCTTCACAGCAGTTCAGACACGGGCTGGTCCCATGGGGACTTCGAAACAGTCTTGACAACAAGGAATAATCCGTTCACACCCCACAGTGCCTTTTCTTCCTTTAAACAAAACAAGGATCGTGTCATAACTGCACTCATGAAAATGAAACTTTTCAAGAAAATTTCCGCAGAAGAGACTTACCAACATGCCGTGAGTGATGCCATTGCAACTTGCTCTTCTGATATAGAAATGGTTTTATATTATGCCTCTTTAAAAACATACCAATTGAATTGTTATGTAATAAGTGACATAAATGATGGGTTTTAATTTCCAGAAAGGAATAGAAATAAGAAAGGAATAGAAATAGGTCAAGTGGTATTATAACAAATATCAAATATCAAAGAGACATTACATTTCAGGTTAAAATTATCGATACAAAACAGACCCCAGTTCTTCATGAACTGCTCATGTGTTCTCTCTGGTCCTTGTGTACTTGCCCTCCTGCTCGGAAAACAGTAGGGGCATGGCCTTCCTGTGCTCAGAACACACATCTGCCCAGGAGAAGTCCCATAAGTGAAGAACACGGGATACAGAGACACACAATGAAAGTGGGGCTTGCTAGTCACAAACGTCTTATGTGTTTTATAATCCCACCAGCGAGAAGGCAGGACACACCTGTGGACACAGGCTTGCCAACACTCCAGATATGGTCGAAATGTCCTGAACATTTAAGTTCAGTCACTGGGCACACAAGTACTGCAATTAAAAAAAAAATCAAGCTAATATTGATAAAATGAAAACCAGAACACCACAAAGATACAAAAGCACTTCATAGATGGGAAAGCCTTGGAAGACATTGCACAATGCCTTTTGTGACCAATACGCATGGGATTCCCCACAGAGGTGTCCTAGGAAAGTAACAGGTGTGAGTTATTTTGCAGATGAGCAGTTTTCAGGGTCCCTAATAGTATCTGCAAGGACAGACCCTATTTCCATAACCAAAACCAGGATGCAGAAAGGAAGCTTCATGTGAGGTGAGGTGAGGCCGGCCCACAGCAGGACGGCCTGGAGGGGAGTTGCTCTTCAGGGCACAGCCTCTTGGAAACTGAAACCTGTTTCTTGAAAACTGGCTGGTGCTTAGGGCAATGAGTCCTTATGGAGAGTCCCAGGACAGCACCTGCTGGAGTCCATCCTATTGGAACCCAGTAGGAGCTAGTGATCACTGGGCTTCACTGGGCTGAAGACTGCCTCACTGTCAAGGACACCATTCCCTTCTCCAGTCTTACAAGGGGTGTTACTAGCTGCTGTGTGCTATGCCTGGGCGGGGCGGCTCTACTGGAGCCTATGAGGGGTCATTTCACTGGTAGTCCCTGCTCCAAGTTAGACTGGGGGATCCAAGCAGCCAGCCTTGTTCACTGCTTTTGTCTCAGCAAATAAACATATTATTAGGCTTCAAAATAAACCTGATATGTTTAGGAATTTTCATCAAAGTATTTTCCTCAAATTGGATTAAAGACCTAAATGTGGGACACCTGGGTGGCTCAGTAGGTTAAGAGTCTGCCTTCAACTCAGGTCATGATCCTGGGGTCCTGGGATCAGAGTCCTACATTGGGCTCTCTGCTCAGCAGGGAGGCTGGTTCTCTTTCTTCCTCTGCCCACTGCTCCCCCTGCTTGCACTCTCTCTCTCTGTCAAATAAATAAATAAATAAAATCTTAAAAAATAAAAAGACCTCAATGTAAGACTTAAAACCATAAACCTCCCAGAAAAAAAAAAAAAAGGGAAACATGGACCATAATCTCTTTAGCATCAACCTTAGTTAACAGTTTTCTGGACATGTGTCTTCAGGCAAAGGGAATGAAAGCAGACATAAACTACTGGGATTACATAAAAACAAAGGGTTTCTGCACAGTGAAGGAAGCCATCAACAAAAAGAAAAGGCAGCCAACTAAATGGGAAAAGGTACTCACAAATGACATATTTAATAAGGAGATAATACCCAAAATATATAAAGAATGTACACAACTCAACACCAAAGAAGCATATAATCTGATTAAAATGGGCAAAGGAGCCAAACAGACATTTTTTTTTTTTTTTAAGAAGACATGTGGATGCTCAAGAGACACATGAAAAGATACTCAACATCACTTCCCATTTGGGAAATAAAAATCAAAGCTCCAATGAGACCATCACCTCGTCATCACCATCACCTCACACTCATCAGAATGACTAAACTCAACAACACAAGACACGGCAAGTGTTGTCAACAATGTGGAGAAATGGGAACTGTTGATGGGAATGCAAATTTTTGCAGCCACTTGGGAAAACAGTCTGGAGGTTTCTTAAAAAGTTAAGTAGAAATACTATAGGTTCTAGTAATTCTCTTAATGGGTATTTATCCAAAGACAATGAAAACACGAATCCAAAAAGATATGCATACCCTTATGTTTATTGCAGCATTATTTACAATAGCCAAGATATGGAAGCAGCCCAAGTGTCCAGCCATAGACGAATGGGTAAGGAAGGTATAATATATTAAATATGTCTATAATGGAATACTACTCAGCCATAAAAAAGGGTGAGATCTTGCCATTTGTAACAACATGGCTCAATCTAGAGGGTATTATGCTAAGGGAGATAAGTCAGACAAACAAGGACAAATACCATATGAGTTCACTTACAGATGGAATTCAAAAACAAATAAATAAACAAACAAACTAGAAGTGGACCCATAAATACAGAGAACAAACTGATGGTTGCCAGAGGGGAGAGGGATGGGGGAAATGGGCAAAATGGGTGAGGGGGAGCGGGAGTGACAGCCTTCCAGGTGCAGGGATGACAGGAACAGCATAGGGAATATAGTCAATGGCATTGAACTAGGGTTGTATGGTGACAGATGGTAGCTATATTTGTAAACACAATTGTAAGGCATACACTTACAGAATTACTGTGTCATATGCCTGGAACTAATGGTACCCTGGATGTCAATTCTGCTTCAATGAAAAATACATAAAGGGGGTGTCTGGGTGGCTCCATGGGTTAAAGCCTCTGCCTTCGGCTCAGGTCATGATCTCAAAAGAGTCCTGGGATTGAGCCCTGCATCGGGCTCTCTTCTTAGTGGGGAGCCTGCTTTCCACCACTCTCTGCCTCCCTCTCTGCCTACTTGTGATCTCTCTATGTCAAATAAATAAAATCTAAAAAAAATACATAAAGTACAATGTTAAAAAAATTTCCCTGCTATAATAACTCTTTACATTTCTTGTTGTTGTTTTGTTTTTCTTTCCTCTATAACTACCTCTAGGGGTAACTGGCTCAGGTTCACTTTCAGAACGAAGCCCAGAATTTGTCCTGTGTAACATAACTAATTTACTCTCTTAATTAGTTGAAGTGTGTGAAACTTCTGTCTTTATCACCAGTGTAAACACGTTCAATGTGCACATCCCACATATATTTCATACAACAATAATGAACTATGATGTCTCACACTCTATGACAATCTGTGAGATTATTTGAACTGATAATTCAGTGATGTTGACACTGAGAAACTCCTTGCCTGGAAATCCAGACAAGACAGTGGGGACAGCTGATTTATGGTGGTCAGAAACTCACCATGACCAGGCAGTGTGGAATACAAGTAAACAATACTTGGAAATGCAATTCGATGAAGGCTATTAGTTGTCCTGCAAGGTCCAATCTCTAACAAGGCGATGGAACTCCATTCTTAGGACCTTGATTCATGAACATCTGTGATTAAACAGCTCATGGCAAGGTGTGTTGCCCACGACCTGCTGGCCAAGGGCAGCAGAACCAATCAGTTTCAGTTCTTTGTGGAAAACCCTGCCTCCAATTTACATTGGAGCAACAGGTGTTTCATAAAAGAAAGATATTATTTATGCATGATCCCTAACAGCCTTCCATTGCAATAAAAATTACACTGTTTCTATATTAGCAGTGCTTTTAAAATTAGAAACTGTCTTTTTTTCTTTTTTGCTGCCTATATCCAGTTTTCTAGCAACCAAAGGTTTTGGAATGCCTGCTGCAGTGTGCGATGGAGATCTGCCGCGCACTTCCCAGCCCCACCATGGCCAAGGCAGGAATGGTTTCCTACCCTTTGCACTACTGTCAGCTTGGACTGACAGCTTGGACTGACTTCACGGGCTGTCCTGTGAAGGGGAAGGTATTAGCAGCATCCTTGGTCTTTGCCCATTAGAAGCCAGTAGCTTTCTCACCCCCATTGTAAGAACCAAAAATGTCTGCAGCCTTTCCCCAATGCCCTTGGTCTGGGGCTGGTCCTCTTCCAGCTGTGGATAATTCTGAGGGCTCTTTTCTGCCCCCAGCTCCAGAGGTCCCTGGATGACAGGGGAGGTACTGGCTGTGAAGAGCTCACCATTTGGGGTCTCGCTCCTGCCAGCCAGATCCCCCTCCTTCAGTCCCGTGCAGGTGTCGATGGCGAGCGCTCACGCTGACTGCTGATCCCCGTCTCAGCATCTGCTTCCCACCGAACCAGCTGTGTAACAGACACCGGATTTCCTCAGTTCACAGAGACACATTTTTATTCCACTTTATCATCAGTGAAATCAGATTGTCCTCAAATCAATGGCATGCTATACATTAATTGGGAGCCTGTTTTCTTTCTTATGGCAAATAAAATAAGTCTTAAAATGAATCCTGTTTTAGTTGATTGAATATAATAGATAAAATTACAATTTGGCCTGAGAAAACAATGCATTAACCTCAGATTATTCAATGCTTTAATCAAAATGCTGGCTGGGGAGTGAGGGTGAAATTAGATATCTGCGCTAGCTATTTTTTTACTAGTAATATTTTGGTGTAGCGATGGTTTATTATTTTATATAGTATATTTAAAATTATTAATCATGAGAGATGCTTATGCATGTGCCCATTCACCCAGGTACTATGCATGTGTCCGGGTGTATATATCTAATCTATGTTTGAATAGGTTATTAAGTGATAGATACAAACAAAGCCCCCATATTTTTTTAACTCTATTTTCTCATTCAGTTACCTTCTTGAAAATATACATGTGAGAGCCAATGTCCTCTGTTCCACGTTATATTTATAGCCTCTAGGTCATGACCTGTCTCATCGCTAACCTACCTCACCTTCTCTTGTCCTGAGTCAGACCATGCAGAGCTGCAGTTCGAAGCGAATGTCCTGAATCCTACCCCCCTCCTCCTTCAGAAACCTTGGCTTCCTTGCAAGCAGTTCAGTGTAGTTGCCGTCTGCTGGTACGCAACTGTCTGCGATCCGGCACTGGGCTCCAGCATCTTCTTTCCTCTCTCAAACCAGTAAATACTAATATAATGTGGGGCTATTCAGCTTTCAAAATTGTGTCTAATTAAAATGGATCTGAATTATTTATGCATTATTTATGCTCCATTTACTTTTTTAAGATGTTTAAAATATTTTGAGCTACAGTGAAACTTTCAACATTAAATTCTTCAAAGGCTCTCAGTAGAGCCACATGTGTAGATTTAGAAAAGTAGCCATCATTCTCAGAAAAGACAAATTTTTAAAAAGCGTGTTACATAAAACATGGGCTACTTAATAGAGCATCCGTATTAAATAGTCATGGAAATAGATTTCCAACATGAGGCTGACACCACAGTTGACTGAGAACAAGCTGTAAAGTCAAACACTCAAAGTCAAACCATAATTTGAATAATTGTATCTTGACAATCATGTGATGGCCTCACCGTGCATAAAGTAACAGCCTATGCACAACGTTCTTGTGCATAAAGTAACAGCCCTTTTACAATGTCGTTGGTGGCTTACCTTGGACATCTTTAAGCCAAGTGATGGGGCAGCCTTAAATTCTCAGGTGGCCCAGGTCTGTCTGGGGTAGGTCCGAAAGTTCACCTTCCAAAATCCATAACACCTAGAGACCCGAGATCTGGGGGATTTTTACTCACAAGGCAAACGGTGGACTCTGGACCCCGGATCTCAGTTTCTAGCTCAAATAATGACCCAATCAAATGCAATTTAATTATCTTTAGGTCACCATCAATCCATGCACATCTCATGATCTGATCAGTTGATTATAAAAAGACACCACAAGACAGAATGCTTCATCACCTCTTTTTTCGGTCAGCAATTAAGATGCTGTAATTCTTGCCAGGAGCGAATTGATGGCAGCTCTGATGCCCCGCTGACCTTTGTAAAATGCTATCCCATCTGCTCTTGGGTCACATCTCATGGCTAGTGACAGCAGCACCAGCTACTTTCGAAACTGTTGTGACTGGTGCTGCCGGTGGCCCTAGTTAGCTCTGTGATAATGCTAGTTTAATTGAACCTGAGAATGAAATTAGCCCAATTTCCTAAAAAAGTTGTTCCAGATATGCTGACAAAGGGAAATCGGAAGTGAGCAAGAAAATAAAACAGTTGGGTTGATTTAATGAGACCATCTTGGAAAAATGAGTAAAGCAGTCTTGGCTTTTATTACATTTCGATACATGCCTGGTTCGTTGAAAAACTGAAACAAAAGCAAAAACTCATCCCTATGCTTTTTTTTTTTTTAATTGTCAAATTCTGTGTCTTCACGAGTTCCACTTACTTTACAAAGGAAAAAGGAGTCTAAGATTTTTTTTTTTCCTGGTGGTTAAGAATTCAAGTTGAACAAGCGCATACATTTTTCTTTTCTTGCCTTTTTATAGAAGAACAAAGTGCATCGGAATCACACCGGGGTCCGTGAAGTCCTTCACTGAAGGGTTTCTGTTACAAAATGCACACGTGCTCACCGAGAAGAAAACAGCAGTGTTTCTTGATGCAGCAAACACAGAAGATACATGTTTATATTAGGGGTCAGAGATAGATTATGTGATATTTGTTAGTTTAGTTGTTTTGCTTGTGGGGCCTTTCTTAACCAGGTAGTATAATAACGAGAGGCTTGAAGGAAGGCTAACCAGCACACAATATGGCAATGTAGAATCCTGCTCTCACTGTGAATCCGCTTCAAGCAGCCGCTATGACAACCTCTGTAGCTGAAAAGTAAAACTGGGGAGTGTAGGCAGGACTGAGCAGACTGATAAAAAAATTATTGTTATATTGGTCTCAGCGTTTCTCCTTTCCTTCACTTTCCCAATAACTGTTACTATTCTTCTACGGGATGTACGCAAAGCAAACATGCGTCTTTATTTAGAGCCCTCCACATCACAGTGGGCCTTAGATCATGGTTTACAAGCTCTGTCAGAAATAGGATCTTGAATTTCAAGGGTTTGCCTGGCACTTTCCTTGCAAACTGTTTCAGGCCTTTGAAGCCTTCTGAAGAGATTCTTAATCCAAATACACTTAGATTATGATGGAACAATAAAAGATGAATATTTTGGAAGTGTTAAGAGTGCTGAGGGTTTTTTTTTTTTTTTTAATTCGCTAAAAACAAACAAACAGGATAGCACTTTCTTTGAACACATTATAAGAAAAGACTTGACTGTCCCAAGTCATAATGCAACAGAAAGCTTTTCTGGAGAAGCAAGAAATGTCTGATAAAAATTTGTGAGTGTGGGGTTTTCCACAGCAAGTACACAAGAACAGAAGCCTCCCTCGCATCTGGAGGCCAGGCTGTCCCTCCAGGGCTCCTTCTCCTGAGGTGCTTTCACACAAAGGCCACCTCCTACCCAGCGGGGTTTCTCTTCCCCTGTGGGAAGTGATGTCGGCTGCCATCCATGGAAGGGAAAAGTGAGGTGATGTTCTGTCTTTCTCCTGACCAACACTTTTCTATGGTTGTTGTTGAGGTTAAATCCATGTAAGCTTTGGCACCAGATGTATTCACGTGTTTGCATCAGATCAATCCACTAACGTATAAGAAAGAAACATCGAAGAGGACTGTCTCTTTAATAAATGCTGGTGGGAAAACCGGACAGCCGCCTGCCAAATAAGGAGAAGACGGATTAGGTGGATGGGGAGGTGCCGCACGCCTGGGTTATCCCGATGGTGAAGATACTCCCACCGCGCACTTGCAGCCCTCGTCACCACACTGTACCCTCAGCACACTCCGGTGTTACTTGTCCCTGGCACTTCAGTAAAGCCAGAAGACGAAATCAAATCCCCAGCACTGCCAGATGCATGCTGGCTGGGCAAAATGAAGTAAATATCCCTCGTACTTGGGCCGTGCGAAGTCAATGCCAAAGTGACTCAGACATTTGGAGAAGCCCTTTTGCTCCCTCTTTAAAGGGAATACATTCAACCACCATGTTTTAAATGGATTTAACACTGTATGAGAAAGGATGATTTTTAAATGTAAGTTAAAAGATTTGTTTCTGACTCAAAGTCATGAGGAAACGCTCTACTTTAGAATGATTGGTAGAGAAATTGGTGTCTCAGAGATTCCGGTTAGAAAGATTCTGAAGTCAGGGTCACGGGGAACATGCAATGAATCAGTCACTCAGTGAATTGCCTCTGAGTGTTAGATGCCGATTCTAGAAGTGAGGTACCGTTATCCCTGTTTTATAAACAAGGCTGGGGGAGCGTGTTCTCAAGGTCACGGTTAACTTTCCTCCTTCTTTGGCAGAAAAATGTTTGCCTAGTGACCGAAATTACAGAGAGAAACACAGCCGTGCTGTCCTCCGGGGCCTTCAGCTAGATGGATAGATGTGCCAAAGTAAATGGAAAAATCCATCTCAAATTTATAGGTAATCAGAAAGGATTACTGAGGCTGGCGCTGCTGATGGAGGTAAGTGTAGGGAGGACTTTGCCCCACTCTCACTCAATATGTCAGACAGCACAGCCAGCCTTTCTCCACTGAACACCCTTCTAAGCTGCAGAGACGATCACCACGTTTGCCTTCCACACCATCTACCAGGATGCCACCTGCCTTGGCGGATCCTGCTGAGGAGATTAGGAAGCTGAAGAGAATAAAATCAGTCTGATCTGAAGTGTGCATTCCAGAATACGTGAGTGCTTTTTCTGGATTTTGAGGGATTCTCAGGACTGTAGGGCAGGAACACAGCGGAAGCCCCTCCTGCCTCATCTCCGACAAACGGATTCTAAATCCCTCTCGGATTCCACCATTCGGGACCACTTTGTTTGGCTTAATGAAAATTGTAAAGTGGACAAAGGAAAAATAAGAGTCCACGGTGGCCAGGCTCCTACAGAAAGACCTAAGGTGGGAGGGCTCGTCCCTGGAATCTGGCCAAGTTAGACCCAGCAGTGGGTGTGGAGCCCTGTGAGGCACGGCGGCCTTCTCGGTCTGCTAAACAGATGGCCAAGCCTAGCAGATGCCTTGTCGCCTTCACAAGACAGTCTAGCCGTACCCACTGAGTCAAGTTCCCTCTGCTGGGACTGTGCAGTACTTGTACTCCTATGTCACCAGACCATTAAGGCTCTCTAAAAACTATATTTTATTACCAAGAAATATCCTTTATTCTTTCTTTTCTGTCTCTTTTCTTATTTTTAAAAAACACTTTTCTCTCATCTTGTTTTAGTCACTAACCAAATCAGTCTTATTTACTCCCCAGGTATTTTCAGAAATCCATATTTTGGTGACAACTATTCTATTTTTGTCCTATTTTCAGCTCTTCCATGTATTTATATCCTCCTCTTATCTGCTTTTATTCCACTTACTTATTTTATTTTCCAATTTCTTCAGTGGAATTTTTTCTTTGGCATTTTAATAAGTTTTATTATGGAGGTGTATGATGAATTTTTATAAATTCTCTATGGACACACAGAGGATGCATGTCCTCTGTTGAAGGTACTACCTAGCGTATCTTCATGAAATGGGACTTGTTGATTAAGTGATTTGTGTCCTCAACATGAATGCTCATTTTCTTCCAATTTAATTAGTGCATTTCTAAAAAGTGTGTGTTATATTTATATGTCACATAAATGTTGTATGTTATTATACTATTATTGCTATGATTATGTTATATATTACATAATATATATTGTGAATGTTATAATTTCAACATATCATAGTTGTTTTCTTTCCCTCAAGACCTATTTGCACACCAGGAAGCACTTGCACTTCGTGTCTGCTCCATGGCTTAGTTCATAATGTTCTGACACATCTTCTTTGTTGGCTATGACTTTTGTTCTTCTGTGTCTCAGTTCTTCAGACCAACTTCTTTCAGCAAATGTTAACATTGTATCCTGTAATCTTTATCTCTGTCCATTTAATTTCAATATGACTTTGTCCGTCCATGTGATTCTTATGAAGAGCATCTTACCGAATTGTGCTTTGTGTTTCTAAACCTGATTGGACTGTTACACTTTCGGTAAGTGAATTCAGGATCTGGTGGCCCTGCCAGCCACCATGTGCCAAGAGATCTCTTGTCTGATTACTTTCACGCCTTCAGAGCATCTGAGATCACTGGGCATCAGCTTCCTCCGTGGCTGCCTGTCCAAAGCTCAGCTTGAGCCTCAGAAAGGGGGGGGGGTGAGCTCTGTCCCCTCCTGAGCTGCAGGGTCTGCATGCCCAGCACGTGGTCTGCAGGGCTGTGCAACTCAGACAGAAGGTCCAGGCTTAGGACAGACACTCAGGATACATCAATACATCAGCATATACGGGACCATAGAGGTCGCAGTAACACCAATGGGACGTGGAATCATGGAAGCTTAGTGGCAGAAAAGATTCTAGAAGGTAATGGTCAGTGCTATTAAATGCTGCCCAGATGTCATAAAATGACGGAAAACTATGCTTGGATTAAGCTTCAGGGAGGCCATTCGCCATCTCGGGCAGAGCAGGTCCTGTGAAAAGGGAAGAGAGAGCAGATGAAAGTTATCTGAGGTGTGGAGGGCAGGGGAGAATCAGAGACGGACACTCTCTCAGCCCAGTATCTCACCCGATTTGATCTCCCGTGGCATGAATTCGGCCATCTTCAGCACAGTTCCTGCTCTTTCCCACCACAATTGCCGCGGAAGTGGACACCAGGAGGCTCCATGGGGCACTCTTATCTCTCCTCGCCCTGACTCCTTGGTACCACCTCCACCTCGGGACGTCCATTTCAGGTCCATAGAGCATTTCAGTGCTCCATGAGGCACTCTTATCTCTCCTCGCCCTGACTCCTTGGCACCACCTCCACCTCGGGATGTCCATTTCAGGTCCCAGCACATGAGGAAAGGCACTGTTATTGGGATTGCAGGGAACCAACCTAGACAGTAGTAACGGAAGAAGGCTTTATTTTATTTTATTCTTTATGTTTTTCAGTGCTGCCCACCAGAGAAGGGGAGAATGCAGTACTTAATTCACCAGGTAAATCTCATAATTTACTATTTCTTAAAAAACCCTAATTTTAAACGTTTTTTTTTTTTTTTTATTATTTACTTCATGCATATTTAGGTTTTTTTTTTTTTTTTACTTTTTTAAATCACCTCCTCACCTGAGAATGAGATCTCTGACCTCGGGAAATTTCCTTTAAGTAATTCCTAGCAGTGGTTACTGGTGGACGGCTAATGTCCTCAGAAGCTTGCAGTGTCATGGGGTAAATGTGCTTATTAATTCCCACCCCAGGGGCCCTCATCCAGATGGGGTCTGCCTTCCCATCCCACTTCACTGTAAAGTCTTGATTTCCATTTGTCTTAAGATCAGAGCTCCGTGCCGGGCGCTCCAGAGGCTCAAGTCTCATTACTTAAAACACTTTGAGAAATGAAATGGGATTCTAAGAATCATTATATGAAAAAATTAGTATTCATAAAAGTTCAGAGATTAATATAATGTACTTCTTACCCAGAAGGAAAGGAATGTGATCTTATAATATTTGCTTCCTTTTTTTAATTGTAGACATAAAATGGCCTGATAAAGTTGAAATCCTCCTTATACCCCTCTATTTGGGAGATGGGAATATGGTATTTAATCCCCTCATTCGTGGTCTCACACATTTCTATATATAAATACACGTCCATCTACAGTATTGGTTTGTAATTCTGTCACGGGTTTCAAACGAACTCATACGGGGTGCGACATCATGCAGCAGACTTTCTCCCCCAACTTTGTCTTTCCAAGATCAGCCTTTGCTGATAAATGAGATCTGTAATAGTCATTTGAGAATCATGTACTGTCCCATCACACGAATGGACCAGATGCTCTTTGTCTTTCCCCTTCTCCTCTCCGGAACCCTTAGCCTTAGCCAGGAAGGCACACTGGGGGGCTTCCTTCCGGTCACCGTCGTCAGAGAACTGGCCTGCCTCTGCCACCTGGCCAGGCAGGTGTCTCTGCTTTATGGCGAGTATACGATAACCCCACAAGGTACTTGCTTTGTTACATTTTTGTTTAAAATACAGACTTTAGGTATGAGGCCTTTCTCAGTTGTGACACTCTTCCGTCCATTTCCTTGTGTGCTTGGTCCTTCCTGTCTGACGAGCAGCGCTCCTGGCTGGGATGCAGTTCTTGCTGGCTGGCCTTTCTGGTGCTGCTTCCTTCTAACCCCCATGCAAACCCTCTAAGCCCTGCCGAGGGAGAAGTGCTTTCTTTCGTGCCTCTGTTTGTAAGAGGCGATTCTTACTCCTGAAGTTGATCCTACAGTCCTACAGACGACACGATCAAGCGTCTCCCCAGGAACAGGAATCCGGAGGTTTGACCATTTAATATTCCTTTTACATCATGTGACCCGCGAATGTAATAAACACAAAAGAGAAAGGGGTGATCAGTGTTGCCGGCGACTGTAGCACAAGGCAGAAATGGGTCTGGGGCTGAGCCCTGAAGCGTGGGCAGGTTTGGATGCTGGAGAGGAGAGGGCGTGGGTGCCCAGAAGGGACAAAGAGGGCGCAGCCCAAGGAGGAAGCTGTGGGAATGGTGGGAGCAGCAAGAAGTTTTTTTCCTGGGAGAGGAGCCAAGTGCTGAAGATAAGAAGATAGTATCAAACCTTGAACCCCTATCTTGTTGGATGCACAGAGCTACCCACAGGAGATGCTGAACAAAATCCTGCAGGCACAGAAGGAATCCAGTAACAACACAGAGATGAGAACAAACAAGTCACAAATCCTGCACAGATTCCAAGTTAATTAGCTTCATCACTTCCGTGTAAATTTGGACTCTGATCTTCAAGATAGAAACTTAATAAGGTACTTGAAGATAATTTCAAGTCACTGTTTTTGCCAAAGATGATCGTGTAAAGGAACAGGAGTTGAATTAATGAGAGGAATGGTCACTGGATGCCATGAGGACAGTCTCCAGGTAGGAGGCAGGCATCTCCCGTGCGAACAGCTGCCCACGAGGACAGAGCCATCACCCACACAGCTGCCTGGAACCGTGTGCTGCTCCCTGCTCCCGGTCACCTGCTCCGGCACTGACTGAGCCTGGGGCCCATGCCCCAGGAGAGTCGGGCACTGTGGGGTCAGAGCCCAGACGGCCTGGGCCTTTCACCAAATCTTACAAAGTGAGGGGTTTCCAAAACTTGTTGCAAAGACCACTAGAAAACCTGACAACTGGCCATCCTACCTACAAGAAATTGGATCTTTTCCTGGAGGTAATTGAAATAGTTTTGGTGACTTTCTCCTAAAACGGCTTAAACAGTGATGCTAACGTGGTCAGACATAAGTGCCGGTGGGTGAATGCAGACCAAGTAGCTTCCTGCAGTCCAGGCAGGTGCTGGGATGGCCGGCCCACTGGTGACCTTGGCCTCCCGTGGAGCCTGCAAACACCCGAGCGCTCCTCATCTCCTGGCCCACCTCCTGCAGTGTCCCTGTCTCCTGGCTCAGTCCACCTCCAGTGCTCCTGGCTGGGCTGTGGAAGAGCTGCTGTTGGGGGTGGGGAGAAGGTAGTGCTGCCGCTGTCTGGGTGCCCCCATCTGTGCTCGGATGCTACTTCTCTTCAGTCCGCATGCATCAGGTGCAGCTGTGACCTCACTCCCCCACTGAACACTTGAAACTGGGTCTTCACTCTCTAAGTGGCCGAACTGGGCCTTTGGGCAAACCCAGGCCACAGACATGTCTTACTTGGTCAACGCCATCTATGTAATACTTCAGATGTCGCTTAACTACCCATATCTAGGGATAAGCAGAACCTGTGCTTATTGAATAATTTCCAGCTTCTCTGGAAATACGAGAAGATTGTCTAGGGTTGAACCTGTTCTCCAGAATCCTTAGACAAATCCTTGGCTTCCAGCGCCTCTCCAGGCTCACTGTGCCCCCAGGCTCCCAGCTTGAGGCCCTCCCATCTTCCCCTTGAGGAATCAGGGCTCCTGCACTGACCCCAGCCTGGACCCTCGCGGGCCTGCCGTCTGGTGTGCCTGGGTTGGGGGTTGCCAACAGAGGAGCTCCCCTGGGTGTTTCCACGGCTGCATCTAGTCCCACAGCATGAACTCCACCATGGGACCCGGTGGTAAAGCTGGAGTTAGGGGGTGAGGCCATGCCCTGAGGCTCACCTGGATGGCAGGGTGGGCACTCCTCCCTGGGACACTGACCTCTGTGAAGCCCAGAGGGCACACCTCTGTGTGGCCAGAGGCAAGAGAGCAAATGGAGGCCCCTGTGCGAAAGGTCTGAAACACTAGAAAGTCATAGTCCAAACCCATCGAGTCTAATATCCCTTTTACACAAACACCCTCGCAAGCTTCTGGAAGAATTCTCTGACTATCTCTCAAAATGGACAGTGCAGAGACAGCCCAGGCTGGACAGAACATCTCTCCTGGGTCTGGTCGCCACCTTTGGAGAAGGAAACCAGCCCCCGACACTTGGGGACTTGGAAGTAGGGCTCAGTGTGGCAATCAGTGGGTTCTCCTGCTGGACATCATCTCAGACAAGGTCAGACAAGGTCACTCTGAGGCGATAATAAAGTGAGACAAGACAAGGACCCCTCATTATTTATCTGAACACAGGTAGAAACAGTCACTATACCAACCACAGCACAGCAAACCTCCCAGCCCCCGGCTTCTCCCCAGTTATGTACTGACCCTGAGGCCAGTCTGCTATCTCTGCAGATGGGACTTGCTGAGCTAACCCATCACACAGCCATCCTGCTAGAGTGTGTCCCTGTTTTGTGAGCTTTTCACCAAATGACCCAACCACACCCCAAATCCTATAGTAGTTAACCCCCTTACAGAGAGGCCCCGAGGTCCCTGGTCCCCCAGTGAGTAATTCACTCCACTCTGCAACGATAGGGATGCTGAGCTCCAGGTGGTATTTCTGGAGCAGAGGACACACTCACCCCAAGCAAGTCCTGGAGAAAAGACGGAATGGGGAATTCTGAGAGCCCTGAGCCGGTCCCGCCCCAGAGCAACCGGCGTCCTTCTTGCAGACTGAGCTGAGCTGGGGTCTTGACTGCTCTCAAATGGGCAGAGCCCACTCAGCCACTTCTGGACTCTTGCCTTTACTCATGGACACCCAGGAGGCTCCTCCTTCAGTGAGGAAGCGTGAAGACCCGTGGCATCCGGCAAAGGGACATGGCGTAGTTTTAAGTGATGCCGTGACCACAAGGGCAATTCTATTCAGACATTTTGCACCATGAGTGCATTTCGCCCAAGTGTTTTCAAAATGTCTGATGTTTTCTTCATTTTGATTTGAAATTCCCAACTTCAGATCTAAGCTGAGAGGCAGTGGCTCACCCCCTCGACCTGTGTGTAATGAGGTCAGTTGGGAAAGCCAGGTCCTCACAGCACGCCATGATATGGCTTGTTGAGAGGAACTGGGAGAACTTAATTCTGCTCCTTCTAGGTATTCATCCTCTGGCTTGTTCCCAAATAGTGTGACTGCTTTACCGAGGCATTCTTTAAAAAGTAGGTTCAAATGATTAGAAACACACACACACACACACACACAAAAGGGGAACCCCAAGTGGCAAGACCTCGAGAGAGAGTCCCTGCTCTGGATGTGAGTCCCTTCCCGGCCCTTCCTGGCCCCACTGACAGGCCCCACTGACAGGCTTGCCCCACCACCTCTGCTCCCCATCCAGGTCTCCCACACTCACAGATGACCACCTCCATCCCGGCGAACCCGGAACTCCTCTCAGCCCTTCGCTTGTCAGTTACCCACCATGAGAAACTGCAGAACCCCTCACATTCTGTACTTTTCTCCGTGATTCTGTACCTTTGTCTTTCCTTCAGGAAATCCTAAATGCCCTGGAATCCCATCAGCAAAACCTCATTCTTCCCTCCGGTCACCTTTTTGTTGTAGTAACTCCCCCAGGACACCCTCAGGAGACTTGGCCACCTGTGCAGGGGGCAGGGTCGTGTCCGCTGGGCCTCTGTGGCTGATTTTAGACCCTGCTCTGACTCGCTTTCCTCCAACCCCCAGCCTTGAATCTCACATCTGTGGACTAACTCGCATTGCCCCACGTTTCTGAACCTCAGCTCTGAGTCTACTGATGATCTGTCCCGTGGATGCTTATGGCTCACTTTGGAAATCTTGGTACATATATGTGCTCTTCCAACCCCTGCTGGATTCTCTTGGGTTCTCCAGTGCCAGTCTCCACAGCTCAGCATCGTGCTCCCACAGCCAGGGCCCAGTCCCCACGTAAAATGGGGTCCCAGGTCACCAGCACCAGCATCACTGGAGAGCTTATTAAAAATGCAAAATCTCAGACGTCACCGCAGACCTCCAGACTCACATCTGAGACTCCAGGTGATTTGTATGCACAGGAAAGGCTGAGAAGGGCCCACTTCTGGAACACAGCTGGAACCCCTCCCTCATCTCAACGTCCTGCCTCCCACTCTCTAGCCAATACTTTTGTTTCTCCAAGTCATTCTCTCTAATTTTCTCCATCATCAACATGGATTTGGGTGCCACTGGGACCTCAGCTCCACTGAATGGGCCAACCATCCCCCACACATGTGACGGCTTCTCCCCTGTCTTCCCTAGAGGGGTGCAGACCAAGCCTAACCCTTCCATAGCACAGACTCCCTCAAACCTGAAGCTCTGCTCTTGCCTGTTTGCCTCTGATGAGTGAAACCACAGCCCCCAGAGTTATTAAGCCTAACACTCCACCTTTATTGTGCCTGCATTCAGGAAACCAAACATGTGGAGAAAACCCACACAACCCTTGTGATGGGTCTCGTGTCATCCATGACCCCTTGGAGCAGGCAGGCCCTGGTAGTCTTCCCCAGGCTCCTCCAGTGCACTGGGCCTGCTGCTTTCCCACACGAGTATCCCCCATCATCTCCTCCTTCCTCAACCCCCATCATATCCACCTGCACAGATGGCCCTGCTCCCTACTTCACCAAGAAGGTGGAAGCCGTCACAGGAGAAGAGACTCACACCTCATACGTACACACGTGTACCAGCCTTACTTTCGTGTGCTCCTTGCTGGCCGATCTCATGGGAAGGGGAGGCCAGACGTGCTCAGGACACAGAATCGCTTGGCTTAGAAGCCTGCACAGATTTAATCATGGACGAGAATTTGACTCTGGGCCCTCTAACCATCAATACAAATTACATACATGAGCCATTCTGCTCGTAAATCACTCTACACAATCATTTCCCGATTTCCAGAGCATAAGCCATGTGTACCTTTTTCATCAACCAATAGGCTGGATCCTGGATCCTACTCACATGTTCTTCTCTGCAAGTGGGTCTTGAAGACCATTTCTTCTTGAATAGTCTAGTGGGTTTCAGACATTCACTCTTCACTAAGGAATGATGGGGGCATTGATAGTAGAGGGAAACCATTTCTAGCAACAAGAGTTATACATGGCACATATAGAAAACATTTTGGCAGGTTTTATGATGGAGGTAGAAATTGGTTCCTGGAACTCTTAATCTCAATTTTCTGTGAAGCGACCAACTCATGGTTCCAGCTCAGGGTCATGATCTCAGGGTCGTGAGATCGAGTCCCGTGTTGGGTCCTGTTCTCAGCGTGGTGCTTGCTTAAGATTTTCTCCTTCTCCCTCTGCCCCTCCTACTGCTCACACTCTCTCTATAAAATAAAAATAATAAAACCTTTAAAAAATAAATTTAAAACTCATCATTCAAGTATTAGCTGTGATTCTGTTGTCCTCTGGTCATATTTTTCAGCTTGCCAAGAGGAGATCAGCCACACTCTTGGCTTCACCCTGAAGGGGTGACCTTGGGTTCCCCACTGACATGCCAGAGAGAAGAGCTACCTTTCCCATCCATGTCAGTTTTCTCTCTCCGTGCCTGGCATGTGGTTAACATATCTTCCTGCCTGGCTCCCGAAAGACTTTCAGCAAACATTATACTGGTGTTTGAGGTTTTTTCTTTTTTCTTTTTCTTTTTGTTTTAGTATTATGACAGAAGGCACAATTTAAGCCATCTAAGATATAGATAAAAATATGTGTGTATATTTAAATCAAAAAATCTTCAGATGAGAAATTAAAAGGCCACCTAATAATTTTTTTATAACAAATCTGTTTTATCCTTTATAAGGGACAGTGGCTAGTTCTGGAGCAACTATTCATCTCTTGCAATGTTTCATTAACTTTTCCTTATTTTAAAAGATACTCTTCTTTCTATTTAGGGACCACAATGCCCAGGAGACCCTCACACTGGCCTTCTCAGGCTGTGAGTTCTGTCCAAGTGCCCTCTAGAAACCGTGTGTGCAGTGTCCTTCGCAGAGGGCAAGAGGCTCGATTAGAAAAGTGGTGTCTCCTCCATGGAGTTTGAAATTAAGTGTGTTGAAAAATCCTATATCACATTCTGCCCCCAGGTCTTGTTCTAATTTAATCACATTCATAGGAAACAAGGATATCGATTTCTATGGGCACCTTGTAATAACTTCAGGTACATAACATCACAAGGAATCGCAAGCCTAAGCAACATTGTATAACTAATGAATGACTGTACAGACATGTTTAGAGGGATGCCAAAATCTGAAAAGATTAAATTGCTTAAACCATACAGCAAATACTCACAGACCAACTGCAAATAAGCATATTGGTTCTGAAAATGTCTTCTCTTAAGCAAAAGTGATAAAATGGAATCTTTGGGGAGCCTATCAAGGACATTCCAAAACTTAATTAAAGAAGGCATCTTTTTAAGAAAATATGTTTAAAAATTAAATTATAAGTTTCATTCCTCAATTCTGAGCATGCATACTTACGTTTTCATTCCACTTGATCATAAAATCTTGCATTTATTGTTTTTTTTATTTTTTACTTACTTATTTGTTTATTCATTTTCTAAGTGATGTCTGCATAGTCTAAAGGATACCTGAATTAGGGACAAATCATATACTCAAGCAAGTTTACTGGAACAATGCTTATATGTGGGATTATCAAACAGGGACTATTTTGTCCTACAGGGGACACTTGACAATGTCTAGAGAAATGTTTTTGTTGCCACAGTTGTGGCAGGAACAGGAAGTGGGTACTTCAATCTGGTCGCTAGAGACAAGGGTTGTTAGTAAACAGCTCACAGTTCGCAGATGGCCCCCACAATGAAAGAAAGCCCTGGTTAACTCGGTTTGTCAAGGGTGTCGAGGTTGAGAACCGCTGATGGAAGTGTTTCGTGCCTTGGTATGGCTGAGTGCTAGTTCCTATCTTATCGATACTGTGTTTTGTTGATCTGCTCATCTGCTGATGGGCATTGGGTTGTTTCCAGTATTTGCCTTTGTCTAGTAATGCTGCTATGAACATTTGCGAGCAAGTCTGTACACTTAACTGATTTCCTTTATGTTGGGCACACAAACATTTTAAATTTGATGAATTCCTATTTGTCAGTTTTTTCTTTTATGGATTGCTCTTTCACTTATATGTCCATTTGCTCTTTGCCCAACCCAAGCTCAAGATGACTCCCTCCTAGGCTTTCCTGAAGAAACTATACACTTCTAGTTCTTATGTGTAAGTCTAGTATCAATTTGGGGTTATTTTTAAGTGTATTACATAGTAAAAGTCAACCTTCTTTTTTTTTTTTTTTTTTTGCATGATGATATCTAATTTTTGCCAGCACGATTTATTGAAAAAACTGTCCCTTTTCCACTGAATTCCTTTGGTACCTCTGCCAAAAATCAACCATTTCTTTTTTATAATAAGTATTATGTACACCTTTGTAAGTGTATTTTAAACTCTATGCATGTAGATGCATATTTTATCTCCCTTCAATTCTAAGACTTAATAACAACTGCCACTTAGAGATCATAGTGTAGATTGTCTGTGGACCATCTACTTGGGGAAAAATTAGAAGTACTATCAATTCTAATTCAAAATATTGAGAATTAGAAATATACTTTGGAACTGGGAATTTAACCTTTGCTTGAAGTAAAATTATAGTCTACCATAGCATAATTTTGTGCTGAAAATTTTTTTTGGATTTATATTATTATTTCCTGTGATAAGTTGGAAATTAGAGAAACACAACATGTATTCCATCTTATAATACATTCCACTTGTACTGAATGTTTCTCTGACAGTGAACTAAAAGCACATGCACAAATGTCAGATGAATTTTGTCTAAATTTGAAAGGGACGCTAACTGCTCTGTGATTTCTGATTCCACCTTGAGTGAAGCCTGACTAGAAACATGGGGAGATGATGTGGCTGACAAGTGAAAACACGTGGATCCAGTCTCACAAACATCTTTCATGCGCAGATGCAGAGAACCTGTTCAAATCACAAACGAAGGCCAAATCCAGGCAGACTGCATAAATTCATTGAGATGTCTGTTTTCTGACTTCTGCTCTTGATGGGTGAGGCAGGTTACATTTCTTTTCTTCCTTCTTCTTCTTCTTCTTCTTTTTTTTTTTAACTGGTCTTTTTTTTTTTAATTTTTTATTTCTTTTCAGCGTAACAGAATTCATTGTTTTTGCACCACACCCATTGCTCCTTGTAATCCGTGCCCTCTGTAATACCCACCACCTGGTTCCCCAACCCCCATCCCTCGCCCCTTTAAAACCCTCAGATTGTTTTTCAGAGTCCATAGTCGCTCATGGTTCACCTCCCCTTCCAATTTCCCCCAACTCCCTTCTCTCTATATCCCCATGTCCTCCATGCTATTTGTTATGCTCCACAAATAAATGAAACTATATGATAATTGACTCTCTCTGCTTGACTTATTTCACTCAGCATAATCTTTTCCAGTCCCGTCCATGTTGCTACAAAAGTTGGGTATTCTTCCTTTCTGATGGAGGCACAATACTCCATAGTGTATATGGACCACATCTTCCTTATCCATTCATCCGTTTAAGGGCATCTTGGTTCTTTCCACAGTTTGGCAACCGTGGCCATTGCTGCTATGAACATCGGGGTACAGATGGCCCTTCTTTTCACGACATCTGTATCTTTGGGGTAAATACCCAGGAGTGCAATAGCAGGGTCATAGGGAAGCTCTATTTTTAATTTCTTGAGGAATCTCCACACTGTTCTCCAAAGTGGCTGCACCAACTTGCATTCCCACCAACAGTATAAGAGGGTTCCCCTTTCTCCATATCCTCTCCAGCACATGTTGTTTCCTGTCTTGCTAATTTTGGCCATTCTAACTGGTGTAAGGTGGTATCTCAATGTGGTTTTAATTTGAATTTCCCTGAGGGCTAGTGATGATGAACATTTTTTCATGTGTCTGATAGCCATTTGTATGTCTTCATTGGAGAAGTGTCTGTTTATATCTTCTGCCCATTTTTTAATATGATTATCTGTTTTGTGTGAGTTGAGTTTGAGGAGTTCTTTATAGATCCTGGATATCAACCTTTTGTCTGTACTGTCATTTGCAAATATCTTCTCCCATTCCATGGTTTGCCTCTTTGTTTTGTTGACTGTTTCCTTTGCTTCATCAAGATCAAAAGCTCCTGCACAGAAAAGATGGTTTACATTTCAAGACCATGCCATTGTCCTAAAAAAATGTGGACATCACACACTTTCCTCTCAATGCAAGCCACAGCTAGGTGAAGAGCAAGCTTAAATGGTTTTTGGCTTTTAAGGAAAATAAACATCTTTCAATAGCAATTTTGCTTTATTTCCCTCCTTGAAGTTTCCACCTGTAGTCCGGTTCTGTTCCCCCACATCTCTTTTCTTCACAGCTGTCTCTTCTAAAGACATGTCCTGCTCTTGTTTTGCAAATGCCAACCAGAATGGGAGGCTATGACGTAGGTTTCCCCAGAAAGCAAAGCCCTCTTCTAAAACAGAACTTGCATCTCATTTTTAAGAGACTAGGGTCATAGCTCAAAGCCTTGGTCTTATTTAAATCCTACAATAATTAGGAAAATTGTATTTTGGTGATAGGAGATCAGGTTGGAATAGTCAGTAACGGACTAACAGTGATTAATGGACACACCTCAGGGGGATCAAACAGACGCATGATGGAGGAGGCTGAGCAGAGCCTCCCGCAGCAAGCCCAGGGCCCTGCATAGCCCATGACCTCATCGAGAAGCCAAGAGCAGGGTTTCATCTGCTAGAGCCCTGGCTTAGCAAAAAATTCACATCGTCATAGCAATAAGCAAACCAGAGCTGACAATCAGAAGACACACTCTTCCTGTTGCAGATCGAACTTACTTTTCATACTGGTCTTGGTACTCTCTTCACTTGTTGGACAACTTCTGTACAAATGGATGTATTGATAAGTCCTGATACTTATGACAATGATATAGGATAAGATAAATATTATAACTGCTATCACATTAGTAAAGAAAGAGAAAGGAAAAACATGGAAAGTGCAAATTGTAAATTTTGACCAAAATGGAAACATCATTGCCTAATAAGTCAGGTAAAAATTCTTTTCTCTATAAACCAAGCATCTACCATATCATAAGTTAGTAACAACAAAATGTCAGGAATTCTGAATGTATGTGGTGTTATGAAAACAGTTCACTTCTGGGTTCCTCCAGTCTTAAATTACAGCAGTTACATGTGATTTCCCTAAGAGGATCCTTCTGTTCAAGGGATTATATTAAAAGTAAGAAAAAAGATGAATGTCAAGTCTATGCTGATACAAATGCATATGCAAGAAAAAACAAAACAATTTTAATTGCTTATATCATAAACTGAACATGATGAAAGGATATTGTGATGAGAATTCTACTCGTATCTTCAGAACGCAATGCAACATACACTTATCTCTAAGACTGTGCATACATTTCAAGTTAATAAGAAGGCAGGCTTAAATTATTTTAAAAGCATTATTTGGCACCATCATAGAGTAGTTAAATGCTATTAATATGCAAATAAAAGTCTACACATTTTAATAAATTTCTTTAAACAACTTTTATGACAGACTTTTAAAATACAATTATGTGACATGAACATTATCAATACTTATTGCCAAGATATTGAAGGGATATTTATCATGTTCATTTGCAAGGAACACAGACTGCGTGAAATCTGCCGCTGTCAGTGTGCTGACATATTGATACCATTAGTTCTGCTCCCGGCTCTCAGCTCTGGCTGGCACGCGAGTCCAATAAGACAAATCTACGGGCTGGGGTCAGGGCACCAGCATTTTGAAACTCTTTTTAGGTAATTCTAATTTTGTATTTAATAATTTTCTTTGGAAATGATTATCAATTCATACGCTGCTTGGGAAAACTACAGAGTTCTCCTCTGTGTATCTACCCAGGTGCCCCCAGTGGAAACATCTTACATCACCATTTCTTAGTTCCTTGTTTTAGCCATCTTTTTTAAAAATGTAGCTGCGTAGAAAGTTACAAAGACAGTACAGAGAAGCCTCATGTATCCTTGACCCACTTTGCCCTACTAGTTATGTTTTACAGAGTTGGGTGGTTCTAATTTGCAGCAGGTTGAGAGCTCTCAAGCTACTGCCCAGGAAAGCATTTATTCAAAGGGTCATGTTGAAAAGTATGAATGTCAGATCCATGAGGGACAAATACATATGTGAAAACAAAAACAGAAGATCTTCCATTATAAACTGAAGGTGATTCACATGGGCATTAATTTAAATAGGCTGTCACTGATTCAGAACTTCTACTGGCAAAATATTCATGAGGATTAGAACCTGCATTGTGTTTCTCATGCTATTTGGATAGGATGTGGAGCCCAACAGACTCAGGCTTGTGTGGGCATAAACAGTCACCGGGGAATTCAGGGCATGGGCTCCTGAGCCAGTAAGTGCCATAGTCTTTGGTCTGGCTGATTCTGTCTTCAAGAACATAGACTCCACTTTAAGTAAGAGAAGGTAACATTTTCCCAAATGTCTATTTTGGCTTATCTATCCTGTTTTTGAATGTATCACTTTGTGTAGATCTTTTCATGGTTACTTTGGGTGTTACGTTTTACAAATATAACATTACATTTGTGCCCATATTTTCCAATAAAAAGTGGAGGAAAATTATTCCTTCCACTTTATAATTTGTCTTAAATATCTTACCTACATGCACTGAAAACCACTTTACACAAGGCAGCAATTTCTGGCTTCAGTTGTCAAACACAGCTTAGAAAACTCAAGACAAGATGGTTATTTATATTGTACTTAGTTGCAGTTTTATTCTTTTGGTTTTTCTCTCTTCTTTTCTGATTCTACAACTTTAATTCTGTTGCCATCTTATTTCTGATTTTACAGAAATAACTTCTTTTAGTCACTCTTAACTAGGTTTCTGTCATTTTTGGAGTCTCAGGACCTCAGACAGTCCCAGCATGTCTCTGGACTGACCATGGGAGTTCCTGGAACTCAGGCAGAGGGATCTGCACTTGACCCAAAAGACACCCCAAGGCAATAGAGCTTCTGAATCAGGACAGGGTCATGGAAGCTATTTCATGGTGATTATCTTCATCTATAAGGATTTGACAACTTGGACGATTATTAAATCTGTGAGACCAACTGAAGAAATTCATAATAAGGGGCTCCTGGGTGGCTCAGTCAGTTAAGGGTCTGCCTTCAGCTCAGGTCATGATCCCAAGGTCCTGAGATCAAGCCCAGCCTTGGGGCTCATCAGGGAACCTGCTGTCCCTCATCCTCTTCTTGCTGCCCCTCCCCGCCCCATCTTCTGCTTGTGGCCCCTCCTCTCTCTATCAAATAAATGAGCACAATCTTAAAAAAACAGAAAAAGAAAGATTTCATAGTTATTTCAATAAATATTTAAGGTCCAAGCCAAAGGGAAACTAAGGGGAGCTGGAGAATAAACAACATATTGAGATCAACTGAAGGGAGGAAATGAAAACGTTTCTCTTGTTGATTTTGAGAAGAGTAAGAAGGCGCTTCTGGCTCCCACTCTCTTCTCCAGGAGGAACTGTGTCAGACCCACCGACGCTAATTACCTGCTCTTTCCTGGTTGTGAGCAGTGCCTGAGAAGAATCACACATGGTGTCATTTTCCGAAAATAAAAGAATAATGTTATTGGGGCGCCTGGGTAGCTCCGTGGGTTAAGCCTCTGCCTTTAGTTAAGGTCATGATCTCAAGGTCCTGGGATCAAGTCCCGCATCGGGCTCTCTGCTCGGCGGGTAGCCTGCTTCCCCCTCTCTCTCTGCCTGCCTTTCTGCCTACTTGTGATCTCTGTGTGTCAAATAAATAAATAAAATCTTAAAAAAAAGAATAATGCTATTAACAAAATCTCTTTTTATTAAAAAAGTACATGTCACTTGTATGCAGTGTGGGATGGACACTGAGCATTTATGAGTGACCAGGAAAGAAACCTTTTTTGCTTTGCTTTCCAGTCAAGGCTGGGAAGAGACAGAGGGTGGTCCTGGGTTTGAACTAAACTTTGTGTAAATGACCTTGGCCTTTTCTCTCTGGGAATGCATCTCTCGACCTTGAATCAAAGGTTGCCTGACAGAAGGAATCACCGGGGCTGTGAGTGGGGAGGCGTGGGACCCTTATCTCCACGTGTCCACAAGCTGGACCCTCTGGCAGGGCAGAGACCACCAGCATGCACAGCTCTGAGAGATGCACACAGATCATCCCAGGCCAGCCACATTTGCAAAGGGAACTGAGTCTGGGTGCCTCCGGGAAGAGGCTCTGTCACCACAAGACATCTGCCCTGCCCTGCCACGGTCCACACAACATCTTGTGAACAGAAATGCAGAACGAAGAGAGACACCAGCAGGCTACACAGGTCCACACAAATGTACAAGGCAGAAGTGTCTTTTACTGATTTGTGTTCATCTAGTCTCTTTGAGGTATGAAATCAACATCAAATTCTTGAACTATTTGGTCCTAATGGACAGTGATTTCTTCTAACTGATATTTGCTTTACCACATATTGGCAGCGATGTTTTGTTTTAAAGTTGGGCTGCAGTATGTTGAGATGGAACACAGTCTGTGAGGAAAGGTACCAGGGAATGTATTACTAATTACTAGGAAGTGAAGTCTAGCTCATCCTCTACCAGACCACCACTCTGCAGCCCCGCAGACAGCAGGCACATGTTCCTAGAGCAGTCCGCACACAGCCCACAGAGCAGGGGTAGGCAAGAAGGACCTGGTCCTCCAAATAAGGAGGATCAGAGTCTCATCACCAACTGCTGCTTCTGATCACAGGGTGAGACTAAGAGGCAGATGGCCACTGTTGTCACAGCACCCCCCCCCCATCGATACAAGCTCTTCCCCTTTGGTGGGACTGACTTCCACGGGAATTAAAGGGATGGTACTGCTTCTCTGTCCTCCTCTTTTTCCACCTTTCAAAGACACAGACATTGATGATTAAGAAATTCAAAAACAACTGCATATTCAGGGAAAATTAAGAAAGTTACTGGACGTGCCCAAGGGAAGGTGTTGGCTGAGAAAAGACTTGAGGAGGCCTTAAGTTTACACCGCAGGCTGGTCTTCAGCACAATGACATACCACAGTGCTCTCAAAACAGACCACAGCACAAAGCCAGCAAGGCCAGTGAATGGTGGGGAAGGCGGACTCTAGAAACCTTCTCTAGAAGGTTTCTAGAGTCATCACCCTATTTCATTCAAATCGTTCAGTTTTCAACAACAAATCATCATAAGGCATGCAAAAAAATTGGAAAGCATAACCCATTCAAAGGGAAAAGATAGAGCGACAGTAACCGTCCCTGCAAAAGACTGGCGGTGGACCTACTAGACAAAGACTTGAAGTAACTGTCTTCATGGCGCTCAGAGAACTGAAAGATGTAAAGTCAGGGAAATGGTGGGGGAATGAAGCAGCAATGAAAACAAAAAGGTAGAAACCCTAACAAGGAACTAAAAAGAAATTCTGGGACTGAAAAGTACAATGACTGAAACGAGAAATTTACTGGGAGGATTCAAGAGCATGTTTGAGCAGGAAGACAAAAGACTCCGCGAACTCAGAGAGGACCATGGAAATCGCCTACTTGGAGCCACAGAAAGGAAGGAAGGTTAGAGAAGAGCGAATAGAGCCCACGGGACCTATGAGACAGTATTAAGAGGACCAACATAATTCCACTGGAAATCCCAGAAGGAGAAGGAAAAGGAAAAAGAGAAGGAAGG
Organism: Mustela nigripes; assembly: GCF_022355385.1. Taxonomy (NCBI): domain Eukaryota; kingdom Metazoa; phylum Chordata; class Mammalia; order Carnivora; family Mustelidae; genus Mustela; species Mustela nigripes. The sequence goes on along the minus strand of NC_081560.1, from coordinate 91,716,338 downwards.
ACAGATGGACAGGAGGGAAGGACAAAGAATCACAGAGACAGAAATTTTTAATTTCTCTTACAGTCTAACAAAATTTAAAAAGACACATGCTGAGTTGATGTGCCCACAGAACCATGATGTAATACAACAGGAATGAACTCTTTTTAATTAAATTGAGGGAATTCTGTGGCAGCTTCTAAACTAGTGGTCAGGCCATAAAGAAGCCAAGAATCCGCATGTCTTGCCGACCTAGTGGAGCCGTTCAGTGGAACCCCTGTGGACATCTGGACATCTGCTAACAGGGTTTCTGAGGTATTTCTGTCCCAGCAGTTACCTGTATTTGTTTGGGAAAAGCTTGAAAAACTGGCAATCTCATAACTGAGGAAAGGGTATCTTGGCTTTTTTAGCATTCTCATTAGTGAACCCAGCAACATGGGGGTGGGGGTGTGGGTGTAATCCCATTACTCAGGAGCACAGAAAGAATTCAGAATCAGAGAATAAAGGGCACCTGGGGGCTCGGTGGGTTAAGCGTCTGCCTTTGGCTCAGGCCATAACCCTAGGGTCCTGGGATCCAATGCTGGCTCCGGCTCCTTGCCCAGCGGGGATCCTGCTTCTCCTTTTGCCTGCCACTCCCCTGCTTGTGCTCCCTCTCTGATAAATAAATAAATGAATAAATAATTAAATAAACCCTTAAAAAAAAAGAATCAGAGGCTAGGAAGTAAACTGAAAGTTGGTCAGATTCTCTATATGCACTGTCAGGTCAGCTAAACCCTGAAATAATACATCTGGTAAACATCCAATTTATATAGGCATTTCCCAAGCTGGAGATTTAACTGCTGTGGAGATTGGACAGCTAATACACTGGACCTTAAACAAGTAAACCTGTATACTGCAAATCCCTCTCATTCCTTCACATCCTGGGGATTTTTTCATGGCTTAGCTGCCAAATGTTCTTAAAACAAACCTGACAGCTTTGTGACTTCCACATACTCCCAGCTTAACAAAACAAAACAAAGAAACAATTAACAACATCAATCCCCTCATCTCTGCTTTCATCTGCTTTGTTAAGATAAGAGTATGGGAAAGCTTTAAAATAATTCTGACTTGCCTCATTGATGAATATTATAATAAAATCAAAGTAATTAGTGCAACTTAAAATTCGGGAAGAGCAAACTTGTCTTGTTGGGGCATCTTGCTGACCACTCTCACAGGAAGAGTCCCTGAGTTTTCCATAAGTACTTTGAATTCCCATTGACGTTTCTTCCACCTTCAGGCATTTTATGCTTTAAAGTTTTGTGGGAAATTTCTAACAATGTACCTGTCATTTTCTGCACATTACATTCTCACTAAGGGTCTCGGCTCTCACCTGAATCAAATATAAAGAGACTTTCTAGAATACTAAATTAGTCCTTAAAGTTCATCCCTCAGGGGCCGTTTCGGTTATTCTACCCATGGGTTGCTGCAAGTGACGGAAAATGGCATGACCATACGTCTCCTGTCGTCAGGGGTCAGTTTCTGCACTAGATTTAGTGTCTCCCAGAGTTAAAAAGGAATCCCAGAAGTCTCCCCCAAGTAAAGAGAAGGGCAGAGCTGAGTGACACCCTATCTATCAAACCCCTTTTCTGAAGAGTAGACTAGAACCGAGAAAATGAGATACTGTTCTTTCTATCGGAATTGCTGCTTTATATCCTATTACTTGAAAGAGTGAAGAAAGGCAGAACCATATTTCATTTCCCTAAAGATGCAGCAGGCAAGTCTTGGTGTGCGAGGATATGAACAAGCTGGTTGGATCATTAATATGACCTTCCCACTTCATTACTTTCTTGGTGAAAAGACAGGTCCTCGAGAACTTTAAGGGACCCGCCCAATGAAAAAGATTGTATTTGATGTTCACTGAGGTTTAAATCGTGGACGGCGTGTGGGGAGATTAATTACAACGATGGCTTCAGTGTGGGAAAGGTTTCTGGGGTGCAGCTGAGTTAGCCGACCTCTGAACTGGTTTATTCTGACTCACTGGAACCTGTTTTATTAGCCCATAAAGAACATAATTATTAATTGACCTTTGTCTACCCTTGAAAGTTCGGTCCAAAAAATACACAGTTTAGTAAATTAAGCTAATTTAAGTTTATGATTTGATTGAGTTAACAGAATGCAAGTACTAAATTTTACTCATAACATTCTAAAAATTCCTCCAGGGAATTTTTTTTTTTTTTTTTTTTTTTTTGTGGATATGTGTGAAATTACACCCCTTCCTCAATTTTGCAACATTTCCTTATATTTTAAAAAGGTATTTCTTGAGTCCACAGTAAGTCTTTCAGAATACCCATTTTAACATGAGAGAGAGGGGGAAAATGTGTTTTAATAGAAAAGAAAACAGACCTTGATTTTTTATTTAAGGTTAAAAAAAAAAAGAATTAGTGACACATCTGCTGTGCTGGTTCTCATGTGCCCAAGAGGAAAAACAAAAGTAAAGACCATGTCAAGAAAACTGTTGCCACTATAGGGTCTGTCATTTATGATTTGTAAATGTATCTCCAGAAAAGTGAGGGCAAAATGCCCTTTCTCTCAGCAACTATAAATGATGTACATTTTTGTCAAAAGATTCTCCTTTAAGAAATGTAGAAAATTGATTCTGATGGGAAAAGGAAATATAACTCAGGAGGGAGTGGAGGAGAAAATACACAGGGATGATTTATTCTGTCAGATTTTACGTCTCAATATCTAGAGCATTGAGGAGATGCATCCCGGCCATGAACAAAGACAGGTCGGCAAAAACACGGACGTCTACTCTTGGATGCGTCGAGTTGGGACATTGAGAACTTAGCCCCCATCAGACTGTCTTCCGCTGAAACAGACGGGCACATGGACTAGAGCCTATGTCCTACCTCCACTAACCCTCTTGCCTACAGATGAGTAAACTGAGTCCCAGGAAAAGGAACTCACATGATTTTGCAGGATGAGCTGACTCTCATGTGATGGGTGAAGATGCCCAAAGACATTAACAATCTCACTGTATGATTCACACCTATCAGCTAAGTTATGCAAGGCGTCCAGTTCCTCTCCCATATTCCAAATGAAAAACGCCAGTGGGAATGTGGCTAGAAGGCACACACAGGGGCTGGGGTAAATGCCACTCGAGCTGGGCCTTTATCTTATGACAATATTCCCAGCATCTAAGCGATGTTGAGTCTCTGCCCAAGGGCTCTGAGGTACTGGGCTCTGCTTGTGTTTCTCTCTCTCTCTCTCTCTTTCTTTCTTTCTTTTTTTTTTTTTTTTTGTATTTATTTATTTGACAGACAGAGATCACAAGTAGGCACAGAGGCAGGCAGAGAGAGGAGGAAGCAGGCTCCCCACTGAGCAGAAAGCCTGATGTGGGGCTTGATCCCAGGACACCGGGTTCATGACCTGAGCCAAAGGCAGAGGCTTAACCCACTGAGCCCCCCAGGCGCCCCTCTGCCTGTGTTTCTACACTGGGCAAATTATCCTCATGGTGTCTCACCTGTTCCGTGTCTGCTGAGCTACAGAGTCTCAACACATGAATCCCTACTCCCCTCCCTGGTGAAGATGGTCGCCCAGCCCTCCACATTCCCTACCCCCCTTCCCTTATTTGGCTTCAAAACCTCTGACTTCCAGTATTCCAACATTTGATAGGGTTAACAGGATGCAAGTACTAAAATTTACTCATAATATTCTAAAAATTCCTCCAGGTTTTTTGTGTATATGTGTGAAATTATATCCCTTTTTCAATTTTGCAACATTTCCTTATATTTTAAGGAATTTGCACTTCCTCATGTAGAAATCTAATACTTTGGTAGATTTTACTTATTTGTAGTTTTACTTATTGGTGACCTGTGTGGGATTCCACACAAAACAGCTTCATAAGAAAAGGATTTTCTTTTTCATGTCTATATTGATTTCCCTGTGCCCAGAGCCTGGACAGGTGCCTGCCAGATGGTAAATGTTATGTATATTTTTGTTGAACGATGTGGAGTGCCATGGGAGGTTCTGCTATGACTTGTCTATGACAAGGTCTTTCTCCTTGTCTGTGCAGGGAAGGTCCCCACAGCACCCTCGGACACTCGCATGTGAGGCCACCATCTACATGCATAGGAGAGCATCATGACAACAATACCGTTCCTTCCGCCGTCTCATTCCATTTGTCTCATGTCCTCATGTGCTCTGGGATGAGGAACACTCAGTCCTCTGATATCAGGCATTTTCCCAACTTTATTAAAGCTCAAAACACTAGCATCTACTCTTCTTTCTCTTTGCATTTCTGCTAAAACAACTCCCAATTTGAAGGAGTAGATGTCAAGGGGTAGCCTGAACAGTAGAGAATTTTGGAGGCCCCCAGAGACCAGGGGATGAGAAATGCATTGGTTAACCTACCACAGTATTAGATTTCTACATGAGGAAGTGCAAACAAAAGTGTCTTTGATGCAGCCGTACATTCCCAGGATTCTCTGTCCAATAAGCAGGACCCGAAGGCTATGGTAAATTCTGGATAATGTGCTCACATGTCCTGCTTAACCAAATACTTAAAACAAAATCGGGGCCATTCTTGCTAATAATCAGCTTTCGGCTATTTTCTTTTTGAAGGAGCTGTCTTTGTAGACCTGACCCTGCTATTATCATACAAAAAAAAATATCAGAAGTTAATACAGAGAATTTGTATTCAAAAGGATCATTGCAGGAAGAGGAAAGAAGCTATTGCAATGATGGGAGGGGACCATCCAAACAGAAGATCTGAAAACTTCTCCTCCATGGGGTACAGGGGTAGGATCAAATAAATAAATAAATAAGTAAAGAGTTTTCTTGTGTGGGGAGGGGAGAACAGGCCAGAAAGAGGAGTGGGGAGCCGGGGTGAAGGGCAGAGTCATCAAGTATCTGATGCCGAGGCTGGCATGCACTCTGGAGAGGTTGTTCAGAGCCTGGTGGAAGGACAAGGACATCACTAAGTTCCATTAGTCAGTGCTTTGTTCTGACTGATCAGTGGGGATGAGAGGTTTAGCCAATTATTTATGAAACAGAGAATGGAACCGTGGAGGGTCTGTGTCTGTCTTGTCACAGGGAAATGAGGGAGCCCCTGCGACTGAGTCCTATCTACGCCATTGGTGGAAGGAGGGTCTTTGCTCTTCCATTCCCGATCACCAAAGGGCAAGGGTTTCTTAATGCCTGCAGTTTTCCTAGATCTCGGGGCTCTGTAAAATTTGATGTGGTCAGCATCAACGCCTGATCACAGATCGTCTGTGAGAGAGCTGAAGGCTCCAGACCCTTCCTCAAGCAAGAATCTGTGTTCATTTCCTATTTTCTGTTGACTGCAGATTTTTTTAATGACATGATGTTCTGTACCTTATAGACTCAGATGAATCCCTCAAACATAATATGAGCCCAGGTTGAAACTCTGAAAAACTGCAGAAATCCCTAAATACAGGGACAGTTAGGAACCCAAGTTGTAAGAAGAAAAACATGTCCGGGAAATGCTAGGGAGGTTTCCAAAGTCATTGTTCAGGCCGTCGTCTCCCACCCAGCCGGTGATTGAGTGGAAGGGGAGCACCATGAAGCTGTGATTAGCACCAGAATCGTGAAGGCCAATAAACAGCTGTTTCTTTAAACCAATTTCTAATTTTCAACTTTCAATAGAAGGCTGAAGATTTTCTATAGAAAACCTGTGGTCTCCATCCTCAGTCTTCTAAGCTTCAATCTGAAAGGAAGTTTATGTCCTCCCCCTGTAGAGTTTTTCTCAGTATTAATGACAAAATGCTTGCCAGGATCCCAGCCAGGAGTACCCACTGAGAGAGACCATGACCTGAGGTCTTGGGCATGGCCTGTCACATCTCCCAGATTCCCTCTGACAGACCCTCGTGACTCCCTCAGATGCTCAGCTGTAGACTGCAGAAGGAGACTAAATGATCTCCCTGACAATTTCTAACGTATTCATTCACTTCAACCCTGAATCTCTCCTTGGAAGTTTCTTCTGGGGCGGGGGGCAGGTGGGGGGATTGTGTTCCTATTTGGGTCCCCAAAGTAGAGCTGGCAGGACCCTGCCTATGACAGCCAATGTCTGCTGCCAAGGATTTCTCCTCAGCTTGTCCTCAGAAGCTAGCAAAGTGAAACATTTTTTCAGTTAATACACTATCTGACCACTGCCACTGAAGAGAACTGCTATTTTCTAAAGATTTATATTTATTGTGACAGAGAGAGAGAGAGAGCACATGCATGGAGAACGGAAGGCAGAAGGAGAAGCAGGCTCCTGGCTGAGCAGGGAGCCCAATGCGGGACTCAATCCCAGGACCCTGAGATCATGACCTGAGCTGAAGGCAGATGCTTAACCAACTGAGTCTCTCAGGTGTCCTGAAAACTGCTATTTATAAACCACTGATAAAACATAGAAACGGTTCCACTAAAGAAGCTTTAGGATATAATGATTATTCTAAGACTTGCATAGTTATGGAACTGATCTGATCAAGGAAATACAGTGAAAGTTTTTGTTTCAGATTATTAAGAGGAGGATTATATTAGATGCATGGCAAGGCTAATATATACATAGTAAATAATGACCTAAGTTGGATTATTACCTTGGACTATGTTTTAAAGGTAATGTGTAACACTTCTACTTAAGAATTATACAACTATCTGCTTTTTGGGTGTTGAGTTTAAGAAGTTCTTTATAGATCCTGCACACCAGCCCTTTTCTGTGTCATTTGCGAATATCTTCTCCCATTCCATGGGTTGCCTCTTTGTTTCATTGACTGTTTCTTTACTGTGCAGAAGCTTTTTATCTTGATGAAGTCCTAAAATTTCGTTTTCACTTTTGTTTCCTTCACCTTTGGAGACAGGTCTTGAAAGAAGTTGCTGTGACTGATGTCAAAGAGGTTACTGCCTATGTTCTCTTCTAGGATTCTGATGGATTCCTGCCTCACATTTCATCCATTTTGAGTTTATCTTTATGTGTGGTATAAGAGAATGGTCGAGTTTCATTCTTCTTTACATAGAAGAATGTCCAGTTTCCCAGCACCATTTACTGAAGAGACTGTCTTTTTTCTATTGGATATTTTTTCCCGCTTTGTTGAAGATTATTTGACCCTAAAGTTGAGGGTCCATATGTGGGTTCTCTACTCTGTTCCATTGATCTATGTGTCTGTTTTTGTGCAAGTACCATGCTCTCTTGGTGATCACAACTTTGTAATAGAGCTTGAAATCAGTCAGCGTGATGCCCCCAGCTTTGTTATTCTCTTTCTACATTTCCTTGGTGATTCAGGGTTTTTCTGATTCCATACAAATTTTAGGATTATTTGTTCCCCAATGTTCATAGCAGCAATGTCCCAATAGTCAGACTGTAGAAAGGGCTGAGATGCCCTTCAGCAGACAAATGGATAAAGCAGATGTGGTCCATATAGACAATGGACTATTGCTCAGCCATCAGAAAGGATGAATACCCAACTTTTGCATCAACATGGATGGGAATGGAGGAGATTATACTGAGTGAGATAAGTCAAACAGTGAAAGCCAATTATCATATGGTTTCACTTACTTGTGGAACATAGGAATAGCATGGAGGACATTAGGAGAAGGAAGGGAAAAATGAAGGGGGGAATAAAGGGGGATAGGAACCATGAGAGACTGTGGACTCTGGAAAACTGATGGTTTGTGGGGGGTGGGAGGATGGGTTAGCCCAGTGATGGGAATGAGAGAGGGCACATATTGCATGGAGCACTGGGTGTTCTACGCAAACAATGAATCAGGGAACATGACATCAGAAACTAATGATGTATGGTAACTAATATAACATAATGAAAAAAAAAATTTTGGTAAATGAAACCCTACCAAAAAAATGAATTATACAATTATCACAATGCACAACTATCAAGGGTGCCAGTAGGTAACTCTTCTGCCTGGCTTACTAGGATGTTATGCATAAAAAGGAGATACACAAATGTGAATGCTTGTCATAGTTCACAGAATGTTGCAATACTCAGGAAAGGACCCCAGGGAGCCACTTGCATCTGCTTTGCTGAGGAAGCCCAAGGGATTCCTGCTGTGCTGTGAGCTTCTCAAATGCTCCCAAAGAGCTGCCAAAGAGCCCAGCTCACCATAAATGGAGTGGAATAGAATGAATGCTTTAATATTTTAATTCATTAGGACCTCAAAAGAGTCTCAGTTGAATTACTAATCTGTGATATATACATCAAAGGTATTTTTTCATTAATATGTATGAAATTAGATTTGATCTGAATGAAAGGGGGAAAAATAGCATTTGTGTGTGTGTGTGTTTGTTTTGTTTTGCTATTAAGGAAAAATTATTTTATAACCAGAGTGGTATGAAATTGCCCGTTCAAAATGAAAACCTGGTACGTGTTTACGTCATGTGGAAAAAGGAAACAACGTTCAGTGTTTAAACATGTTTGAAAGCATACTGTAACCACTTTTGCTAGTGTCTGTCATTTGCAAAATCCTTATATTTTCTCCAGGTAACTACTCATTCTTTCTTCCAAATAGCGCAAGGATTCTAAAAGGTAGAGTAAATCTCAAGAGATCTCACAGAAACAACTGTAGTTCTGATTCTTACTTGCAATAGAATTGTAAGATGCTTTTCCAAGTCATGCTGTCTGCAATTCACAACTATACTCTGTAATTAAGTAAGAAATTCTGATTTTAGCATTGCATCATGGTAAGAGAATATCTGAAGTACATTAGTTCAATCTCCCTAAATGGTCTGTTACTATCTAAATATTTATGCTATAATAGATTTTTAAATTATGCAATAACTATACTCCTAGCTTGCTTAAAACCATGTTACAAATAATTGTTTTAAGTCGATGAACATTATTTTGCAAACCAGCAGCTCTTCCTCATTAAAAATTTTAAAGTTGCTTTAAAAGCTATTTTCTATAAATGTTCTACAAATGAGAATTCAACTCAATGTAATTGCAATTCAAAAAAAGGAAAATGCGTATTTATAGATAAGAGCCCAAATGACCAGACCTATGGGGTTCCCTGTCACCTAGCATCCACACCAACAGGACTAAAGTAAGTAGCGACTGGAGGGCTGGCCAAGAGAAGGGATGAGCTCATTCAGAACCAAAGGTCACATCTTGGGAGGGAGGAGGGAGAGATGTATGTATAATATTATCTAAAGCTGATTTTGACCCTGACTTAAATTATTTTACTTTGTAAAACATTTTTTTTTTATTTTTTCAAATATTTAAAGAAGATCCAGGGGTGAGTACAGAAATAGTGGGGTTTTTTCCCCTCCTTTCACGAAATGGATAATTTAAAGGAATATTTCTTCACACAAGGAATTTGTAAAAGGTAAGAGCTAAGTGGTAAATAGGCCGATGTCAAGAGAGTTGTTTCATGGTAAATTGCCCACATCAAGCACGTTGTTTTCATGCCACGTAGGATCCCGTGGACAGCGTGGATTTGTTCTTTAAAGATTTCCAAGGTCACCCATGTGTATGATTGTACACACACATATCATGCTCATAAAAATCATTGAAATGTCTGCATATTGGGGCGTCTGGGTGGCTCAGTGGATTAAGCTGCTGCCTTCGGCTCAGGTCATGATCCCAGAGTCCTGGGATCGAGTCCCGAATAGGGCTCTCTGCTCAGCGGGGAGCCTGCTTCCTCCTCTCTCTCTGCCTGCCTCTCTGCCTACTTGTGATCTCTGTCAAATAAATAAATAAATAAATAAATAAATAAATAAAATCTTAAAAAAAAAAAAAAAGAAAGAAAAGAAAGAATTGTCTGCATATTGACCCCAGGGGATGGGACCTGGGATCGCATGAGGAGGGGGCTTGCCTTTCACAAATTGTTGGCATTTCTGCGTGGCAGCAGACACTCACGTCATTTGCATAAATGTCCAAAACCGGGGCCTGTGTCTCTGGACCTGTCAGCCACGCCTTCTCCTGATCGGTTCCTGCTGTTTCGCAAAATTTCTCATCTCTTTACTTTCCCTGTTTTGGATCAAACTGTGATTCATAGTTGAAAGAGTCTTTCAATCTTTTCAGTTTCTTCAGAGTGGTCATTTCAATAACAGCTTACAGTCGGGCTGTACTAGCACCTAATGATCAGCGAGAATGATTCAGATGTGAGGACGTCTGACACGAAGGCACAGCGATCCGGGCACGGGAGGAAGGGCGGCGGCTCCTGCACCTGCTCTGAGCCCCGACAAGTCGTCGGCCTCTGGCTTCTCAGGCTGCCAGGTCCCTGGAAGGGTCGTAGCAAAGGCAACCTGTTCTGCGCAGAGTCTCCAGAGGAGAGGCATGCTTGTCCCTCTCCCTCTGCGCCTCCCCCCATTCATGCTCTCTCTAATGCGCTCTGTCTCTCAAATAAATAAAATAGTTTTTAAAAAAGTTTGCTGAGTGGATCCATCTTATGTCAAGTCTTCCTGGGACGAACAGGAACGAGGTGGGAGAAAACTTTGGGTGGGTCGATACACTCACAGCAAAGACTGCCGTGACGGTTTAGGATTATTTTCAGACTTTTTTGCTTTTGGAAGGCATGAAATTCCAAATTCCCCTTTTGGAAGATGTAACTCAGGGATTTTGTGAGAATTCATTGGAATAGCGACACCCCGAGCCTCCTACCTCCTCCTCTTCCTTCCTGGAGTGATTCTGTTCAGCGAGGTGTTAGACCTCCAAGCAGTAGCTGGCATAAAGGGTAAAGGAGAAACAATGTTTCCCTTCAAGAGTGAGAAAATAAGGGTTAGGAAGGGAATTCAGGAGTTAAATCGATCCCAGTGCAAGAGAACCGCTTTTTCAAACCTGTCTGCCAGACATCCAAAGGGCCCACAGATATTTTTCATTAGCTGAAACTTCTGATCAAGAAAACAAATAAACAACTTACTACCCTGGTCTACCCTTAAACTGGTAAATATCTCTGAAAATCCACTTAAGGCTTGGTACCTGAATGACATATATATTTCTGGGTTTTTCTTGTCATCTTTTTTTTTTTTTTTTCTCCTTAACTTTAGTAAGACCTACAGGAACAAGGTAGGCAACAAGGATTCCTCACATTAAAAAAATACAGCTGAGGGGCGCCTGGGTGGCTCAGTGGGTTAAGCCGCTGCCTTCATCTCGGGTCATGATCTCAGGGTCCTGGGATCGAGCCCCGCATCGGGCTCTCTGCTCAGCGGGGAGCCTGCTTCCTCCTCTCTCTCTGCCTGCCTCTCTGCCTACTTGTGATCTCTCTCTGTCAAATAAATAAATAAAATCTGTAAAAAAAAAATACAGCTGGATGCTGTCACCTCATGGCAAAAACATGGTGAATGAATCATATTTGGGGAGTGAACTGACAAGAAATGAAGTCCAAATTAAGGTGATGTACAAGCGTAAAATCACCTTGGCGTTGGCCCTGAGCTGGCAGTTTTCCTCACTCCTACTCCCCTAGTCCAACGTCAGCTAGCTGAGTGTGGGCGGCCCTGCCCTGCGACCTGCTTTTCCAGTGAGCAGACCACTTGCAGCAAGTCAACCCTTCCCCATCTCCAAGGATGACTGATTTCCAGGCTTGGGGTGGTGATGAAAAGTGAACCAGAAGTCAAGGTCTGTGTGCCCAGAAATCAAGGTCGGGGGTTACTCGGTGAATCTTCACTTCACACGTCCCTCATCCTTCCCTTGATATCTTTTAATACAAATCAGCAGAATATGCTCACGTAAGAAAATTATTTAGGCTAAAGAAATAAATGTCTTTCTTGGGAGGAGTCATGTTTTTAAAATATACGTATCTCTGAATAGGTTTGCAAGGTCTAACTTCTTTCCCCGAATGTGATAATTTTCCAATAAATCTGAAAAATATTGTTTACGCAACAGGTGGAACACTTCAGGGGTCTGTGTGGAAAACAGAACACTCATCCTATGTGGTTTTAAATGTATTTCAGTGGTTGCAGGTCTGTGTACTCTGTCTAAGCAAACTGTGCCTTTGTCCCTCAGAGACTGAGAAGTGAAGTGAAATCGGCCTGGGGAAGAAGTGTCTTACTGCCGTGGCATTTAGGACATGAGATGAAATGGCCTCATCCTTTCCACTAGAATGGTGTTTCCCTTTAAAAACGGTGATCTACGACTCAGTTCATTCAGCTCTGCTCCGAGTGTTTCTAGAGCAGACGTGAGTGTATCACAACACACAAAGGCCCACACGGTCTTGTTCTAGTGACTCTGGAGGTGGGGCTCGCAGGGAGAGGAGGAAGCACCCTCCCCATATATACAGGGCCAATGGCAGACCCTGGCAGCTGGCATGTCACCTCACCATGCAGGTATGTTTTCTGCTTTTTTGCTTGCTTTTATTAGTGCATGATTTTTACTCAGTTTTTTGAAGACTCATTCTTCCTCCTTTACAAAAGTGGTATGTATGACATTGTTCATTTGTTCCTGAATGGAAAAGGAAAGAAAACCAAAAAAGAAAAACCAACTATGGACCAGTGTCTCACTTATTAGAAAAACTCTGTTGCTACGTAAAAATGTACAAACACTAAGTGAGTGCTTTGGCATGCTGGGGAGAACTTGTAAGTAGCACCACATACTTCCCCCCACCCCTTATCTTGCCTTTTTAAAATGTGCAGTGTGATTGCCTTTTCCGTCTGCATTGGGTGGGCTCATCTGAACACTGGTCTCTGCCAGTGTTTCCCCCACCATGCCGTGTGCTCCTCCCTCACCATAATTTATCAGTTCTGCGGTGGCTTCCAGCCGTCCAGTCTTTACTGAGAAATCTGCAACTGTCTCTCTTCATCGTCCTGATTTTATCAGCTTTCCTTTATGCCTGTTACTCTAAATCTACATTTCCTCTAAATTTACTACAGCCTAAAACATTTGCAAGGAATTCTCTTCTTCACTTGCATATGCTTCTAGAATGTTCTCACCATGGCCACTTATCCCTTCTCCCTGCAAGGTGTTTACCCGGAGCCCCGTTTTTCCACCCACCGCTGGCTCTCACTGTAACCTGGGAAGTTCCCTCAGGAACTTCCTTTGTTCTGGGGTGTTATGAGTTCTCCTTCCCTGAGGTGAGCCTGTGACCTATGGCGTGAGCAGGGGGCAGGGGGAGGGCCGTGTGCAGCTTTGTCCTGCGCCTTGTTCCATGCCTTGTCCTGCGCCTTGTCTCATGCCCACCACTGGCTCCGTCTGCCTGGTCTGCACCTGCCCACTTCCGTGTCCCTTAGCCCAGGGCTCCCCACGGGGACCAGGCCAGCAGCAGGCACTGCTTTCTCCCGGCAGCCTTGTTCTCCTCCAGACTGGGAAAGGACCTTCCGGGTCGGGGAGCCAACTTCACCCGGGGTACTGGGTTCCTTTTCTGAGGACTCTGGATATGTTGAGAAGACCTCTTCTGACACTGCCTTACGTTTGGCTGGACCATTCTTGTTGGCCAGAGAAACGTGGGACCGGTCTCTCTCTCTGTCTTCTTTCCTTTTTTTCCCCTTTCAGCACAGTTACCCAAATATCCTAATTCGGTGGCCTTTTTCTGTCACTGGCTGCCCCCACACGAGCTTCTGCTCTAGGAAATGTATAAATAAATGTGTCCTTACTGCTCCAGGCTTTCTCCTTTTCCCTGTCCCTATTTTGGTGGATACCAAATACGGTGGGATTTTTCTGGATTGGTGTTTTCCCTCACACCCCTTCTTCCCCAGAATTTGGGGAGACGGATCTCAGTGGGTGCAAAGACCCCGGTCTCAGCCGCGTGGGGAGTACAGACCTCAGACCCCAAAAGGCGTTGGTGGAGTCATGGAGGCTGGACAGCCGCCTTTCTCCCCCAACACTGCTAACGTGGATCCCAGCAGAGCCAGCCATGGCATCTTCCCCACCTCCGTCTGACCTTAGAATGTGGGGAGAGCAGGAGAGCGAGGTGCTGAGGGGTGCATCCTGGAAGTCAGGATGGGGGGCAGCACACTGACAGCAGGTTGCAGACAGGTGGCAAAGCTACAGAGTCAGGCTGAGAGCTGCAACGTGCACAGCCCCTCATCCGTCCCCCACTGTCGGGAGCACCCTTGGCTGAGTCCCGCTTCTCCACGTGGGGGCTGGGATGGTGGGGCCTGTCCTCCTGCATTCATGAGAATTGCATGAGATAAATGGGTGGCCGGGCAGGACCCAGTGGGTAAGCCTTCCAGGGATGCCCGTCACTCTGGCCCTTGCTTTCCCGTGTCTCCTCCTTCTCAGGCTAGATGCGGCGCACTTCCAGAAAGCAAGACTGGAATGTGTGTGGCAAGTATGTTCTCAGCCCTCCTTAGCAGAGACCTTTTCCCCTAAGATTTCCTGTAAAGCAGTGGGATCAAAGCTGACTGTGGCTCTGAACCACATCCTGGAGAGAGGCGGTGGCGGGCTAGGCCCCCCACGGCTCATGTGTACTCCCCGGAGCAAGGGCTCCTTCTCTCTGATCGCAGATAAGCGAAAGCCAGCCTCAAGCCACAGCTATCCTTCCACCATCAACTCTGTAATCCCTAAAAATTCTATCGTGTTGAAGCACTGGCCTGAAATATAAGCTGTTAGTTCATGGTCTGAAGGTTTGCACTCAGGGGTCTCACCCTGAAACCCATCCCCAGCGCTGGTGCTTCTAAAGATAAATGATCTCATTCAGTCTGTCTTCAGGGAGAGAATTATAACACACTGTGGTCGGGGTTGATTCCCAGGAAGTATTACTGTTTAAAAATAAAGGGTTTCACAGTAAGATATAAGTACTATACAATATAAAGCATCATTGCCAATGACTTATGTAAGGAAAGACATGGGTTTTGTCTAGGAAGTTTTCTGGTCTACATCTGGATGGGTTCTTTAAAGAACTAAATCTGCAATTATTTATTAGAGGTGATGTGTTCACAATTATTAATCAACAGGACACACAAAAAAATGATCTCCTAAATAAATGTGTGCCTGGGGAGCGTCAGAAAAGTGCTGTCCCACAGAACTCCCTGTGCGCCTGAGAAGAGCTCTATCCCCACCTCGGGCAGGGCAGCACCAGCCAGGTGTGGCCAGGGGGCGCCTGGAATGTGTCTCATGTGACTGAACTTGAATTTGTCCAGTGGCTACGGTATTGGATGCTTTGCTGAGTAAAAGCTATTTTTTTCTTTTTGTTTTCCTTTTTTTTTTTTTTTTCATGTATACAGTTGATTATAAAAGAAGCTTTAAGTATTGTCGCCACCATTTTGTGACTTGGAAAACCTAGTCGCATACAATTTAGATCCTATGACCTGTCCTTAACCAAAATGGGTAATGGCAGAGTGAGTAAAGATAGCTACAAACAACAAAATCTGGAGACAGAGAAGAACTAATTTTCCCAGTTAGGGAAAATAAAAGAAAAAAAGCCCAGTTGTACTGTTGATTTTATTTTTTCACAACTGAAGTTTTCCAGTCTGATTTAATGAATACAATCTTAAAGGAATGTCTCTTTCATCTATCATTAAGAAACCATTAGGTCATATATTTTATAAAATTTGAATTATTTAAACCCAAAGGTAATATCAGCTGTTTTTCAACTGACCAGACACCTGCTAAATATCAGAAAACCAAGGTTGTTTCTTTTCTTTCATGTCTCCTCACCTTCACTGCAAGCATGGCTTTTCTGGAGGCTCATTTTGGCTTCAATGTACTTTCTTCTAAGCTGTGAATTCAGTAGAACTCTCACAAGGCTCTTAAGTGGATGCCCAATTTATTATTATTTTCTGAATATTCTAATTACAATGGACACGGTTTTCACCAATACTACTCTTCCGTCAGTCAGTCCATAGTGAGCCTCAGAATCTGGGGTCGTCTATGTCTTGAATCACCATATAAGATAAAGCACTGATTTTTTAAAAATCCATACTCCTACCCATAGGCTGCCAAGATCCGAGGCATTGCCTCCAGCTGTTGATGAACAGAGAGTGCTCTGGTGCTCTGAGAGGCACGAGCAGGGAGCCGTGAGAGTTTCAGGTTCTTGGGATTCTCCTACCGAGCTGCTTCACCTGCCTCCTTGTAGGTGCCCAGTTCATGAGTGCCAGGTGTCATCCCACATCAGTGTGGCCTGTGAGACTCTGCCCGGTCCCACCGCTCCCATTACCTTCTCTCTAGGTCACTTCCCTCTGCCTGGGGTGACTTTTCTTTCCCTGCCTTAATGACACCATGCTTGTTCCCACCTCTGGGCATTTAGACTTACCCTTCCTTCTGGCTTATAAAGCTCTCCCCAGATGTCCCCTGGCTATCTCTTTTCACTGTTGGGGTTTCCACCAAATGGTACCTGCTCTGTGTGGCCTTCCCGGATCCCTTAGCTAACCCTCTGTCCCCATCCCCACAGTTGCGCTCTCACTCCTCACTGCTGTGCTCTGTCTTGTGTGACCATGCACTGCATCTGTCTTCATGTCTACTGGCCACCCCCACCCCCAGCGCTATCTGCTCTCCACCGAATACCAAACCTAGCAGGACAGCTGCCCTGTCGTGGGCACACAGGAAATAATTAAATGAAGATGTGCTAAATTGTAACTGATGATTAGGGCTTATTAAACATAACTGATATTTTCTAAATTAATTTCTCAAATACGTGTACTTCTTATGTGAAACAAACCTTTGGTTGGAATTCTGGGTGGTGTGTGTGTGTGTAGGACATGGGGGGGGATCACGGCACAGAGTTCCCACTCAGAGGAAAGAAAGAGGTCATGGTCTCCTCTGGCATGCCCACTGGGGATGACCGTGTGCCACATCTAAGTGCTTAGGATCTGGGGGTTCGAACATGTTTTTCAGGCTCATAGAATTCCTTATTGAAAAATGCAGATGCCTTTTCATGGTGATTCTTCTCAAGCACTGTGTTCAGCTCTGGGAAGTAGATGTTGAAGAAGATGAGACATGGTGTCTGTTCTTGGGGAACCTACATTTTAGCCCCATTGGCTCCTGATTAAGAACAACACATACAGACGGGGTTTTTTAAAACACAGGGAAGAGGAAAAAGGGAAAAAGGAAGAGAGAAATTGCACAAGACTAATTTTGCCCACTTTACTATTTTGTCTCAAATTGGTCGTATATAACATAAAATATGTTGGGTGGCAAAGTAAATGGCTCATATACTGAGCGTTTCGAAGAGAGTGTTAGGGCTCACTCTATCAATTTTATTGTATAACTGTCAGCTTCTGGTACATTTCAGAGACAAATCTGGAGCAAGCAGTATGATCAGAAGGGCATTTTGATCTATAAGATCTTATCATCCTATAGATCTATAAGAACTATAATGACACTCCCGAGGTTTCATCATTTCACACTGTTCGCGTTGAGCCTATGAGGCATCAGATTGATTCAAGGGGGTGTATAATCTCTCTTCTTAGTGTTTCTGCATAAGAATATTTTCTAAAAAATTGTACAGCTGTGTAAGCAGTAACTCTAAATGAAAACACTGAAATAGCTTTTGCTGTTTTTCAACATTAAGTACTCCAAGCAGAACTGAAGTACTGAAAGATAATTCCTCTGCTGTTCCCTTGCCACCTAAAGAGCTTTTTCTCTTGGAAATTTTGAGTTCTGAATTTGTCTGAAAAGTCTTAATTATGTTTAAGAAAATGTTTCTTATTCACAACCTGAATTGATCTTCAATCAGTCAAAGCCCTGTTTGGAAGCTCATGGAAAGTTATAGGCCACTGACAAGCCTTTCATCTGTGATTCCTGGCTTCTGGGACAGATCCATTCCAGGAGTCCTGGGAGCCTGCTCCCGGGGAATCTTATGACTCTTGCACAATCATAGACAAAGCCAGAGGCAAAAAGAACCCTCAGACTCTTACCTCCTGTAGCATTCACTGTCTCGTGCGTCCTTCCATGGCCATACCCTGGGCTCTTCCTGCAAAGCCTGGGATGGCTGCGCCAGGAGAACTCTCAGATGGTGAGGTTTTAGGACCTTCTGCCAAATTTTCATTTACTCATATGCTTAGGAAACAGTGCTGGATTCTGTGGGGCAGGGGGGATATTAATAGTTTTTAAGTCAAAACTTCTAGATCAGAATTCCTGCCCTGTCACTTGTAAATCTAGAGTGAATTTGCTTCCTCTCTTTGAACTTCTATCTCATTGATAATAGAGATAGTGAAGATTGATCTAAGTCCTTTACCTAAGAAAATATCTGGGAGTGTTCTGTAATTCGGCACTCTCAAAGACCAGAAATGAGCTCTTCTTCAAATCAGTTCAGAATGAAGCAAGGTAGAAAGAAAGATGAAAAAGAAGGAAGGAAAAAACTTGCATTATTATTTTTCGCACTCAAACAGAGGTCCCAGGAGTTTGAAGGTGAAAGGTGCTGGGTGTTTTATGGACAGACTTCCATGGACACCCTCAGCAAAATGGCACCTGCATAAATGGTCTGTCACCCTTCCCTAATACCAAAAGCAGAACACAGCCTTCTCTCCCTGTGGCTTTCCGTGCACTAAAAGATGCTGTATTTCAAGCTTATGTTGGGCACCATCAAAATGAAAGCGTGTATATCTCACTCTGAGGAAGGAAAACAAGAATGAGAATGAGGTGATATTGGCAGACAACGAATTTCTTTTTAGTGCCAAATGTAAGGAATTTAGGAAAGCACAATACTTCCTTAATTTCTCTCTCTAAGTTTCTCCGGATTGTGGAAAGTCACCAGAGAATGTTTCCTGGTTATTGGTTCCTGATAGCTCACAATTTCTCTCAATGTTCATCTTTAATTTTATCCCCTATATGAGCCCAAATAGGCTCTTTGATTCACAAGTGTGCTATTTTCCATCAGCTATAGCTTATTGCCACTCAAATTATATTGTGTAAAATGTAATAAAATGAAGACCTTGAACAATAATGTAATCAAGCAAAAGAAAATATATATTTACAATATATAAAATATACGTGTATATCCACACACTATACAACTATATGTGTGTGTGTACATATGTGTATATATTTTTATAATCGTAACACATAACTTATTTGGAAGATACGGTGCAGGGACAGCAACATTTCTATAGTCCCAGATGCATAGAATTATGGGAGAAAAGATTGATTTCTAGACAGTGTGGTGCACTTTTTATGGAATCGATTATTTTGGGGAAAATAGAAAACATTAAATAAAACTGTACATAATAGTAAAGGTATGTATCTGTTGTATTCTGTAAAATGCCGTCTTCTGGGCCATGGGGACACTGAAGAGCTCGCACTGGGTGCAGGGGCTCTCAGGGCTGCACAGGCTGGGGCTGAGGGCAGGAACCAGCGCCACCAGATCAGGAGCCTCAGAACCCGGGGTCCATGGGGAAAGGCAGCAGGTCCATTCGTTGGAAGTCAGGGAGTGCTCCCTGGAGGAGGAAGCGGTGGATGCGGGGTTTTCACCTCAGGGAGTTTAGACGGAGGTCACCAGAGCAGGGACAACTAGGGCAGGGCGCACCTGCAGGGAAGACACGGAGCCGGAAGGAGGCCGCAGGGGAGCTGGCAGGCTGCCCCCAGGACACAGGAGGATGTTTAGGACACAGGCTGGCCAGGGGACGGGCCCAAGCTGGGTCAAGACGCCGCACCGTGAGGGACCCTGAATGTCTGAGCCAGGAAGGGTGATGCGGTCCCCAGACAAGGGGCACCCAGGGAGGCTTCAGGGCGCAGACCCACACCTGCTCCCGTGGGACGACCCCACAGGGCCTGGAGTGGGGGAGGGGAGTGGGGCTGCTTCAAACCTGGGCTGGGAATCTGTCTCTACAGACTGTATCTGAAATGGAGCTAATTAGTGGTCAAGACTGAGTCAGACGGAGGGACACCAGTCCTTGGAAGGTTGCAAGGTGGTTTGCCTCCTGGTGCCCAGCCTGGCTTTTGTTGTTGTCGGGTTTACCTTCTCTTCCGACCACTAGCCATGAAGTCAGTGTCCAGCAGAGTTCCTGTGACTAGCTGGACGTGGGTGGAGGCCGCAGGGT
The DNA here is from genome assembly GCF_022355385.1 of Mustela nigripes. Taxonomy (NCBI): domain Eukaryota; kingdom Metazoa; phylum Chordata; class Mammalia; order Carnivora; family Mustelidae; genus Mustela; species Mustela nigripes. The sequence continues at coordinate 91,696,522 of NC_081560.1, read as the reverse complement.
CTCCATCTCCTCGTGTGGATGCGGCTTCCCCAGGGCTCCCCAGGGAGGAGGGCCGGCGCCCTGAGAGACTTGTGTGGATCGCAGGTCCTTCACCCTCCCCAGCCTGAGGTCGGAGAGGGGGCTGTCCTCCTTCCTCTGGAGGGGGTGTCCTGGAGAGGGTCCCGAGATGGGGCCTGTGGACCTGACCCTTCTTTGCCAGTGGCCTCCCTGCTGCACTTGTTGGGGCCCCTGGGCTGTGAGGATGTGCCCCACAGAAGTGGTCATTTAGTGATTCTCCGAGATGGCACTGCTCCCCCCCACCACCACCTCCCTGCCTCCCGTGATGGTCACATCCTGCTGGCCCTCAGGAAACATCTGATAGGAAACGGGAAGTGCGGGTGTCTGAAAATGGGCTGGAGGAGGAAAGGGCAGAGGGGCTTTGCAGAGCTGGCGACGGAGGCACACAGGACACTGCCAGTGGTCGGCAGGGACAGGTGAGGAGCCTGTCTGAGTACTGGTCCCCAGCTGGGGTTCCAGCTCTCCGTCAGTGTCACATGCTGCCCACAAACCTACCCTGAGGAGGGAAGGCTGCTTTGGTCACCGGCATGTTATTACAGTAACTGTCATGGCCTGAGCACCCGTGGGACCGTCCGTGGTACCTGGGAGCCTTATCAGTGTCCAGACACATGGTGTTGTTTTCAGCAGCATCTGGAGAGACGGCTACCAGCCCTCAGTGCAGGAAGCACATCTGTCTACAAAGAGGAGCCTCTCCACTTACATGCGGTCACTCGGTCTCTGTAGAAGTGACCATATCCATGTGCAGTTTAAAGGTCCACTTAGGCATTGCACATATCAGGCTGGTGGGGTAAAGACCTCTTCTTCCACCAGTGATGGGAACCCACTCACACTGTGTTTTTAATTTTTAAGATATGAAAAATGCAACAAAACAATACAGAATACTGAAAGGCACCCACTCGCCTGTTTCGAAGTGAGTTTCTTTTGCAAGAGTGACTTAGAAGATGAAGAACACGTTCATTACTGTGAAGATCGCCAGTGAAGCCTGGACTGCCGTGTGATGCAGGGAAGAACAGAGTCTCCTGCAGACGTAAGCTGCAGTGCTGATGGAGAGCTCCATCCCAGCCGCCCTGGGGCCGGCTTCCCAGATCCTGCAGCATGTACTAGCCCCTGTTGGTGTCACCTGGTTCTACCCTGGAGTCTGCATTCTCACTGGCCTTGCTGCCCTGCCTTCTGGCTCTTTCCCATTCATTAGCTACTAAGATAAACATACAGTCCTGATGAGACATTCCTAGCATCTGGGTCACTCTTGTCTTAGACAAAGGAGGTACGGCCTTATTTCCAGAAAGCCGCTGTGAGAATATCCCTTATGTTAATAGTGTCCTGATGATTTTCTCTGGTGCTTGCTCACAAGCACAGCAGCCCAGAGCTACTGTCCAGGAGCCTGGCAGCTGGGACCCAGGGTGGGGTGCAGAAGACAAACAGCCCGCTGCTAACTGCCTAGCCCACTCCGGCAGAGCATGCCTTGTTCTAGAATGGATCCAGCAGGATCTCTGACAACTGGAAACACCCGGCAATGCCCAAGCAGATATCACAAAGGCACTTAGAAAGAGATAGACATAGACTCTCTACTCTCCTCAATGCAGGTGTTACCTAGAGCATTCCATGCTGGGTTACCTCCACCAGAGGACTCCCTTTGGGTGAAAATTCAATGTGTGTCCCAAAGATTAAACTGCAGGAAGTCAGCTCCCTTCAGGGCAGAGGCGTCCTGGGTCATGAAAACGTAGGGTTTTCACGAGAGCCTGGATGTCACTATGAGCTTCCTTAAGGAACTGGGGTGCATATTCAATGTAAGGATAGGAAGGCTATTGACTGTATAAGTCATTGATCATTTTATTCATTACTAGTATGGGATGTAAGGATAGAAGAAATGTTGCTGTAGTGATTTTGCATTGAGTTTGGAGGGTTTTGTTTTGTTTTTGAACTCTCCTTTTCAAAGGTGTTTGTATGAGCCTCTTCCTGTATCTAAATTTTCATTTTCCCTCCACAGGAACATTAGTAATAAAAATATTGCTGGAAAGTAGCATGAAAGCTCCCTGAGGATCTCTTCCTGCTGCTCAGGAAATGTGAAATTTTTTTAAAAATTTTTTTTAATATAATTTTTTATTTTTTATAAACATATATTTTTATCCCCAGGGGTACAGGTCTGTGAATAGTGGTGATGCAACATGGGGGCTTAAGTGGGTACGAGAGGAAATGTGAAATTTTTTAAAATTAACAAAGCAAATGAATCTTACTATACATTAGGGAATTAGGGATCGCCAAATAGGAATATGGTGAACCACAGGAAATGGCCACTGTACAAGTCAGTTTGTTTGGATATCAGTGATCTCACATGGTTTGACCTAAAGATGACCTTGGATCCCACTTCTTTTATAATCACGAAAAAAAAGGAAGTTCATAGACGTGAACTACCGTACTTCACATATGACTTCATGTATGACTTCTTAGACATCAATTTGGGAACAAGGACCAGTAGTGCCTTAGCCTGTGACTCGTCCCAGGAGATGGTCAGAGACACAGGATAAGGACAAGTGTGAGAAATGGTTGAACGAACAGAAGAAGATGGTTATTCATTCTTATATTACCAAGACACTGAACACTGAAACTACGATTTGATGCTCCGACTGACGCTTGTTGCACGGGGCTTATCCCTCCAAGTACTACAAAACTGGAAAGACTTACAGCCTGGGGAAGATGCCTGTTCCCTCTTTATATGAAAATGGAAGGGCTGGCCCATGCCCCATCCCTTCTGCTCTAGCAGGCCTGCCCTCCCCTCCTCACCTCCCTTCCCTGGAAGCCCACGGAAGTCTCTTCTTCAACTGAAATTCAGTGAGGTCTCCCCTCCCACCCCTACTCTCTCCCTCACTCTTGGAGACCGGTCACTCCTGTCCTCAGCACAGTGGCCTGTGTTCATTAGTGCCAAGTTCACCGAGCGGCCTCAGCCTTCAGGAGTGGTGCAGGATATGTGAAGGACCCAAGGTTTTGTCCTACTCATGACTGAGCAAGCGACCTGCTGCTTATGGACACTGCTCAAAGGCATGAAGCTGTTGGGTCAGAGATGAATAAGTTTCCTACTTACCACAGAAGAGCTGTCGTAGCCTCAAGCTGGCTTGTGCAAGCCTACTGAGCCCTGTCATTCCCACGGAGACATGCCGAGGGTCCAGAGGGGACGCTGGTGCATGCAGAGGGCTGCCAAGCTGGAGAAGAGTGAACACGGAGTGTTGGAGACTCACTGCTTTAACGGTGAGAAGAAACAGGACAAGGTATTGCCTCCCTCATTTCTAAGGATGGCGGCGGCAGACGCTCCTGGCCTGGGGAAAGCCCACGTGGGCCTTGCTGTCTGGGCCTACCAAGCAAGAAGCCGCAGCCTCACATGGGGTCTATGGCCGACTGGTTCTCCTTACAGATCTCCAGGGTGTTTCAGTTGGGGCGGGGGGGGGGCAACCAAATAAAGCACGATTTAGTTTTTTTTTTCAGTTCTTGCAAAACTTAGAATTTAACTGAAAAGTAGTTCATACATGAGGTTTAAAAATTGCATTCATTTAATGATTTTAGGCCTTAACCCCTTACCCAGAGGGGAAAAATGCTGTCAATGATTTCTTGTATATCCACCCAGAAATATCCATTTCAGGGATGTATTGTTATTATTATTTATTGTTATTATCTTGCTTTAAAAAAACCTGTCTCACAAATGCATTCTACATGATCCAGGTTATTCCATAGGATGAAGGTAGCATGCTTTATCTCTGCTCTCACCAGCGGCAGAGAAATGGACCGTGGCTGTGAGGACGTAACACTGTCCTCACAGACATATTCTTGTGCCACTCACATGTCCCTGTGGGATTCGTTCCCAAGAGTGGAGTTTCTACTCCGTGTAGACGGAGCACTGAGGGGACTTAAGGTGACGCTCCTTCTGGACTGTCATCTTCAGAGGTATCTGGCAGGTGCTTGGGACATTTTTATTTAATGTTATGCAAATCGCCTTCCAGGGGCTCGTGCCTAAATCCCCTGGACCATGGCAAGCCGGTTTATGTGGGTCGGGCAGCCAGACCACTTGGGTTCCATTTCTATGACCTCACAACTAGCCGTGTCACATGAGGACAGTGAACTGAGACACCTTCTGCCTCAGTTTCCCCACTTGTGAATGTGAGGATGTGTTGAATAAGCACGTGTAAAGCACGTGAGGCAGTTAGAGTCCTGGACATCCTGAGCACCCAGTGTGGGTGAACTCCTCTGGTAGCTTTAATGACCATCTTTAAATGTATTCTGTTTTTAAACTGCATCTTATGCCAAATGATACACAGGGATATCATAGATCTGATGTGTTAGCTACATGTCATACTAAGACATAGTAAATGCATAATTATAAAATCAAAGAAAAGGGTTCAGATTCTGCCACAATTTGGAAAGTTCTAGCCTGAGCAAGAGCATTCCTCGAATGCCTTGAGCTCCTTAAATCAGAGAGGGTCTGTGGTGCTACATGGGTGTTACAAGACTCATCTCTCCAAGTGTGAGTGAGGTTGGGCATTTCTCGTATGTTCACGAATCATTTTATTTTCTTTTTGTAAACTGCCCATTATCTTTTTTGCCTGATTTTATATGAAGTTTTGGTCTTTATCCGTTGGTTTGTAAAAGGGTTTTATAAATGGAAGAGATTAGTTCTTTGTCACATGTACTAACAATTTGTTCCTATTCATGTCTGAAGTATTTCTGAGGGCTCCCCCCACCCTCCATTCCGCTTCTTTCAGATGAGCTAAGTTATCTTTTCTCCTCTGGCACCTGGGTTTGGGCCTTGCGGACACTCTTGATCTTACCCACAGGCTGAGAAGCAATTGGGTCCTGCTTACAAACCCACAGCCTTCCACCTGCGCTTTATATCCACATTCTCCCTTGGTTTTGTCCTGTCCTTTCTCTGGGTCTCTTTTAGTGTAAATCTTCCTTCCATCCCACAACTACTTCAACATACGGTGTGAACGATGGACCTCGTGTGGCATATGGACCTCTAGGTGGCTATTTGGGCCAGCATCACCTACTGAGTAACTCTGTTCTTCTCACTGAATTGAATCACCATGTTCACTGGCTGCATGTGCTGCATTCTGGCGTAAGTCTGTGTGTTTACTGCTGGGCCCTCCGATCGCTCGTCATGAACACCTGCCCTGACATGCTGATCTCTGGGAGCCAGAGTTGGGCTCTGTCATGTACTTCTCTCTATGCCTGTAGAGCGAACCCTTGTTACTCTTTTCACTAAGGGCCTCAACGCCTCTTGCATGTAACATTTCAAATTGAAACATGGCATTATTAAAAAAAAAGGGGGGGTAGGAGTCAAGATGGCGGAGAAGTAGTAGGCTGAGACTACTTCAGCTAGCAGGAGATCAGCTAGATAGCTTATCTAAAGATTGCAAACACCTGAAAATCCATCGGCAGATCGAATAGAAGAAGAACAGCAATTCTGGAAACAGAAAAACAACCACTTTCTGAAAGGTAGGACTGGCAGAGAAGTGAATCCAAAGCGACGGGAAGATAGACCCCGGGGGGAGGGGCCGGCTCCCGGCAAGCGGCGGAGCAACGGCGGACAAAATCAGGACTTTTAAAAGTCTGTTCCACTGAGAGACATCGCTC